>NC_050445.1:137365095-137665095 GCF_903995425.1 Onychomys torridus
AGCTGCAGCTACACAGAGATTTCCTGGTTGGCATGGGTTACACAGCAAGACCATATCTCAAAAGATTTTTTTTTCCCCCAAAAGTCAGGGACTTGTATTGCATTATTGGAACCTGAGCTGTCGGCTACATGCAGTCAATGATGATGGTACATGAATATTCACGGCAGTTCTTTCCACCACAGCACCAAAGCAGTCCGTACCCAATGTCAGTCAGCACATGAATGACGGAAGAAAACATGCCACACCCACACAATAGAATATTACTCAGGAGGAAAAGGAACAACCACTAATACTTGGATGGATATCAAGTTCATTATGTTCAGGGAGCGAAGTCACACAGGAAGGGGGAATGGGGTTTATACAAAGTTACAGAAAATTAGAATAATTTACATTTACAGAAATCGGGGCAGCTGTGGCCTGGGTAGGAGGAGAAATACCAGCAGATAGAAATGAAGAAACTTAAGAAGCCTAGAAATGCGGTCCATGCTCATCACGCTGGCAGTCTGGGGTGCACTCATTGAGCTGTAGATTTTAAGCGAGAGGAGTTTAGTATGTAAATTACAACTCAACGACAACCAAAAAAAGTGAAAAAGGGTTTCAATTCTCTGGCATCAAAACCGTATTCAAATTCCTAACAAGCTTTTTTTTTTTTTTTTAAACAAATTCTCTGCACTTCCACCCGGCACCACTGTGTGGCAGTGCTGTCTTCCACAAGCGAGGGACGCTGGTTTTTACCTTTCAGTTTTATCTCCTGGCTCCTGTTACTATGTCCACAGCGTTAACAGGGACTTTAAAATCTTAAAGAAACCTGTGGGCAGGGAAGACGGCTCTGTGGGAGCAGCGCTCGCCATGAAAGCATGACCACCGGAGTTTAGCTCTCCCAAAGCAGACGACTGTAATCCCACTGCTTCTAAGGCAAGATGGGAGGTAGAGAGAGGAGAAGCTTGTGAGCCAGTTAGCCTGGGGTGCACAGCAGTGAACAAGTGCTCCTGCCTCAGATAAGATGGAAGTCAAGGACCCACGCCCAAGGTTGTACCTGATCTCCACACACGTGCTATGGTGTGGGTTGATCTACCTGCCCCATATATACATACACACACACACACACACACACACACACACACACATACACATACATACATACATATATATACACACACACACACACATATATATATATATAGAGAGAGAGAGAGATTTTTAAAAATTATTTTTGTCTCTCTTTTGTGTGTGTGTGTGTGTGTGTGTGTGTGTGTGTGTGTGTGTGTGTGTGTTAGTGCAGGTGCCCTCAGAAGCCAGAGGTGTTGGATCCCTTGGACAGGTGTTTCTGAGCCACCTGATGTGTTGGGTCTAGAACTCAGGTAATCTGGAAGAGCAGTACATGCTTTTTTTTGTGTGTGTGGAGCTGAGGATCGAACCCAGGGCCTTGTGCTTGTTAGGCTAGCGCTCTACCACTGAGCTAAATCCCCAACCCAAGATTTTATTTTTTAAAGAAAGAGAGAAACTCCAGGGGCTGGCGATGGAGCTCAGTTAGTGGAGAACTTGCTAGCGTGCCCAAAGTCTGAGTTAAGTCCCCAGCACTGCATCAACACAAGTGGGTGGAGCACACCTGCTATCCCAGCACTGGGGAATGGAGACACTGGGGAGTGGAGGCACTGGGGAGTGGAGGCAGGAGAGTTATCCCCTTCAAGCTCCCTACCAGCTGAAGCTATGTGAGATCTTGTCTCAAAGAAAAGAAAAAGAAAAAAAAAAAGCAACAAAAATAAATCAATAAAATAAAAGCAGCAAAGCTGACCAAAGGAAATCCAGAAATGAAGACCCAAAGACCCAAGGGAGGGCTGTCAAGATAGCTTACAGGTGAAGGTACTTGCTGCCAAACCGGGCAGCTTCAATTTGGTCCCTGAACCTCACATGATGGAAGCAGAGAGCCAACCTCTACAAGTTGCCCTCTGACCTCCACATGCATGCATGTGTCCATATGCACACATGATGCACATAACAATAATAAATAAATGTAACTTTTTAAAGACACAAGGGGAACTTTAGTATGCTTCTGTTCAATGAAGAAATGGGTACAATGTAGAAATATGCTTGCAAGTTGGCATGACCTCATATGACCCCGTGCTTAGAGAGGGCAGGTGGGCATCAGGCAAGGCCTGTCTACAGCATTCCATTCCCATAGGATGAGGGTCTTCAAGGAAGAGAATGACTTCTTTCCTCAGGCTGGTCTTGAACTTCTGCTCTCCCTTCCTCCACCACTCAGATGCTGGAATTGGACCTGTGTGCCAGCATGCCTGGCTGAGAGTGACCTCTCTAGGTTTCCTTTTGTTTTGTGGTGCTGGGGATTGGATCTAGGGATTCATACATGGTAGGCAACTGCTGTGCTACTGTGCTGCATTCTTGCTGTAGAGCCCAGGCTGGGCTCACACAGAGCAATCCTCCCATGTGCTGAGGTTACAGGCAGGAGCGGCCTTACCTGGCCCTTGCCAGGTTTTATAACTTGCTTCGGGAAGGTTCTGGTTCTATGATGCTCTTGGGGTAGCCGGGAGACAGGAGGGCAGAAGCTTTCAGAATGTCAAAGCCCCATACTTTTTCTGAGACACAGTAGAGTGTGCATTTTTATTTTGTTGTTAGTTTTTTTGTTGTTGTTTTTGTTTTTGTTTTGTGTTTTGTTTTTTGAGACTGGGGTTTCCCTGTGTAGCTTTGCGCCTTTCCTGGAACTCACTTGGTAGCCCAGGCTGGCCTCGAACTCACAGAGATCTGCCTGGCTCTTGTTAGTTTTTGAGACAGCGCTTCTATGTGTAGCCCTGGCTGTCCTGGAACTCCCTGTGTAGTCCAGGCTGCCCTGGAACTGAGAGATCCACCTGCCTCTGCCTCCCCAGTGCATGCACCACTACCCCCAGCAGAAATTACAAATTTACATGATTAATTAAATATGGAAGCGGAGGAAGGACTAATCATGGGCAACCGACTATCTAGTTTGACTACTGTGGGGAGGAGAGGGGACAGGCCATGGGTGTGCGAGGACTGCTTCTTGACCATGTGGAGTTTGAGATCCACGTGGAATACGGAGGTGGAGACAGAAGGAAAAGCTGAAAATACAATGTTAAGACCGAAGACCAGATCATTTTACGTCATCCTCAGCTGGAAGACAGTTGCAGAAAGCAACTGCCATGGGGACCCGAAGAGGGTGGGGGCTCCCCAATAAACAGGCCCCAATTTGGAGCTGGGAAGATGGATGAATTTTTTTTAAAGATTTATTTATTATGTATACAGAGGAGGGTGCCAGATCTCATTACAGATGGTTGTGAGCCACCATGTGGTTGCTGGGAATTGAACTCAGGACCTCTGGAAGAGTAGTCAGTGCTCTTAACCTCTGAGCCATCTCTCCAGCCCTCCCCCCTTTTTAAGATGGATGAATTTTAAGCTGAGCATGTCTCAGGTATCTGGAAAGGAAGCAAGACTATCTTTTCTGGTTTAACTCAAATAAGCATAAAAAATTTTTTAAATAATGATAGTAGCAGGTATGGGGGTGCAGCTCAGTGGTGAGCTACCTAGCTAGCACACACACAACTCTAGGCTCAATCTTCAGCAATAATAATAATGATGATGATGATGATAATGATAAAGCTGAAGGAAGAACATGGTGACAGAGAAGCTGTGCCCTGAATTTCTTCTCTCGTTCACACAGCCTTCTGATGAAGCGAAAGAAGTTTCTCTACCACTTCAAAAATGTCCGCTGGGCTAAGGGTCGGCACGAGACCTACCTGTGCTACGTGGTGAAGAGGAGAGACAGCGCCACTTCCTTCTCGCTGGATTTTGGCTACCTTCGCAACAAGGTATCAGTGGTGTTGGTGGCTAAGTGTGGCACTGACACCAAGCTGTGGATGCCCCTGGTGCCAAGTGCTGAGGAGACAACTCTCCTATGAGCATTTATGGGGAGGGAAGAGAAAGCAAGCACCTATACACCTATCCTCCCAAGCTGACCAACCCTGGCAATCCTCCTGCCTCTGCACGCAGTAATTACAGGTGTATGCCACCACACTGAACTTACTCAGGTTATTTGGCTAACGTCCTCAGCCGCTTCCTCAGGTCCTTTTCCCATTCTATTAACCCACCTTAGACATGGTCTGAAGGGTGTTTGTCCCCTCCCCAGTCATGCGGCCACCATAATGCCACATCTTCCTTCAATGACAAGAATTGTCCCCAAGCTCTCCTGTCTTTCCCCAGCCTCTGAACCGCTTTAAGACTAATGGAAGGAAAGGAGGGCTGGGGAGGATGCTTGGTGGTTAAGAGCTCTTGCTGCTCTTCTGGAGGGCCTGGACTTGACTCCCAGCACCCACATGGCACCTCACAACCAACTATAACTCCTGTTCCAGGGGACCCAATGCTCTCCCCTAGACTCTGAGGGTGCCAGGCACACGCAGGTAAAACACTCATATACATTAAATAAAAATAACCTTTAAAAAATATTAAGGTAAAAAGACAGATGTGGTGGTGCATGCCTGTAGTTCCAGCCCTTGGGAGGCTGAGGCAGGAGAACTACCATGAATTCAAGCCAGCCTGGGCTACATAGTGAGGCCCTGTGTCGAAAAATAGCAAAATCCAAAGTAAATAAATAAAAACAAAAAGTAAGAGCATTTGATTTTTTTTTTTTTTTGTCCAGTCCAGTGGTGGTGGCGCGCGCCTTTAATCCCAGCACTTGGGAGGCAGAGTCAGGCAGATCTCTGAATTCAAGGCCAGCCTGGTCTACAGTGAGTTCCAGGGAAGCCAGGGCTACACAAAGAAACCCTGTCTTGAAAAAAAAAAAAAAAAACAGGGGCTGGAGAGATGGCTCAGTGGTTAAGAGCGCTGACTGCTCTTCCAGAGGACCCAGTTTCAATTCCCAGCACCCACATGACAGCTCACAACTGTCTATAACTCCGGTTCCTGGAGATCCGACACTGTTATACCAATGCATATAAACTAAAGTTAAATAAATTATTTTTAAAAAATTTTAAAAAATGTTAATTTTCACAGTGCTAGGGATGAAATGAAGGACCTGCCCTTGCTCGACCAGCGCCCCACCCCTGAGCTCCACACCTAACAACCTCCAGCCGGTCAGCACTTTAATCCTTCAGTGCTGGTTCTTTCTCAAGTACTTTCTTGAGTGAGAAAAATACACCGTGTCTTTAGAATTATTTTTGAAAATCAAGGAGGAAAAAATTAGGAGAAATGACATCAACTCAACTCTTGTTTTTCCAAGTAATCTCGTTCCTCCTATTCACAAAAACAGAGGCCAAGGAACACATCTAGCCTGGTGAGCTTCATTCATGAGTCAAGGAGAAGCCTCGGCCTGTTGGGTAATTGGGTCAATCCTTCAGCTGCCGGAGAGAACTGGGTTTCCTCCAGAGTTCACTGAGTTGCAGATTGGCTTCCACATGCCTATGGGCATCTCCAGGACTCCCAGGGAAGAGCCGTGAGGTTGGCGATTTATTATGCAGCTTCTTCTGCCTACCTTTTCTTGGGGTAGCTTACTTCAACACCACCATTTTACACAAATCTCTTCCCACGACACACCTTATTTATACAGGGCTTTATCAAGGGGCCCTTTCTCTTATTTCGCATACAGTGCTTACAACACCAGCTCGGTTTACTGCTAAGGAAATAGAACAACAGAGTTGAGTAAAAAGCTTTCTTCATAGTCTTAGACTAACGATTTTCCGCAATAGGAGGTGGACCTACTACGGTTGCAATTATCACAGTCACGGTGACCACATAACACGCACACATTATTTAATCACTCCCCACTTGTACGCCAAGATAGACTCTAACCTCTCAAAATAAGCTTTACCTCCAGACACTGTCCTAACCTTCCTGACAAATTGTTCTGGCGCCACCTAGTGGTCAAGGTGCAGTTTCACACGTTGCATCCCTCAGGCACTTCCGAAGCACACATATGCAAACCCTGCAAGGTGTGTGAAGATTCTTCTCCCAGTCGCAACTGATTACATCCTCCTTGGTCCCATACATCCTCAGCCTTTCCTTACCCAGCAGGGCCAGTGTAATAAAACAGATTTGGCTCCAGCGAGAGCTCTCTTAACAGTTTGCTGCGTGTGGTGACGCGCGCCTTTGACCTCAGCACAACAGAGAGGCCGAGGCAGGAGGATCTCTGAGTTCAAGACCAGTCTGGTCTACAAATCAAGTTCCAGGCCAGCCAGTTGCCACATCCCCCGCAAGCATCCCCAAAGGTCCTGGGTGGGAGGGCATGCCTGTCACGTCACCGGCGCTCTCTGTGTCTCCAGTTGGGCTGCCACGTGGAATTGCTGTTCCTACGCTACATCTCGGACTGGGACCTGGACCCCGGCCGGTGTTACCGCGTCACCTGGTTCACCTCCTGGAGCCCCTGCTACGACTGCGCCCGGCACGTGGCTGAGTTTCTGAGATGGAACCCCAACCTCAGCCTGAGGATTTTCACCGCACGCCTCTACTTCTGCGAAGACCGCAAGGCTGAGCCCGAGGGGCTGCGGAGACTGCACCGCGCCGGGGTCCAGATCGGGATCATGACCTTCAAAGGTGAGAGTTGCGCCCCGGAGACGGCGATCTGAACTGAAGCTCAGGGTGAGGATAGGCAGCGAGGCGGGGGTGGGGGCGGAGGGCTCCGAAGGGCTCTCGGTTCCTCTTCGATGTCAAAAGCACTACTTTGTTTTTTCGAGACAGGGTCTCACTACCCCAGGTTGGCCTTCAGCTCGCGACTCTCTGGCCTCTAAGCCTTCTGAGTGCTAGAGTTATGAGTGTGCACCAATCTCAGAATGATCAGAGTTGGAGGAACAGAAGTTGGGAGGGCCGTCAGCAGTGAGAGAACTCCTGTCCAGCATGTGCAGATCCCTGCGTCCCACCCTTATCAGACAAATAATAGTGACAATAATAATAAGGAGGGCCAGATAGATGGCTCAGAGGGGTACTGGCCTTGACGACTTACGTTCGCTCGCCGGAACCCCACATGGTGGAAGACACAAACACATACCTCCTTCTTACCTATTTTTTTTTTTTCTTCTAAGACTATTTTTACTGCTGGAATACATTTGTAGAAAATCATGAAAGAACTTTCAAAGCCTGGGAGGGACTGCATGAAAACTCCGTCCGTCTAACCAGGCAGCTCCGGCGCATCCTTTTGGTAAGAGTATTCTTCCTGTCCTCTCTTCCCCCGGCCCCATGGCTGGAGCTCTTAGATATTCATTTGTCTCACTCATTTTCCGTAAGATGACTGCTTGAGGGCTCCTACAACCCAGTTTTCTTTTCTGTCTTTCCCCAGGGCAGAGTCCCCAGACTCTGACCTCTTGCCTTGTCTTCACCGACTTCTTCACAACTCTCCCTTTTGTTAACCTCTCCTCAGACGGGGATCCTTCCAGGCCAGAATTTTCCCTTCTTTTCCTGGTCCTGGTCCCACCCAGTTTCCTTTTCCTCTTAAGCCACCCACTGGTTTAGACGCCTTCCCTTCCCCCAGCTCAATTTTGAAGCCATTCACTCAGTCTATATCTCTTTCTCCGCAGCCCTTGTATGAAGTCGATGACTTGCGAGATGCATTTCGTATTTTGGGACTTTGATAGCAACCTCCTCGAACGTCACATGTGATGAAATTTCTCGACTGAAGACAGTGGATAGAAAAAAGATCCTTCAAGTACCTGTTTTTCTTCTTAAATACTCACTTTCATAGAGTGTAGGGGGGAATTATATGACTTAAAATACGATGCAAAATAGCATGGACCCTGCAGAGTGATGATGGCAGCTTTGAGCTCAGCACCGCCATCTACTGGGGAACAGCAGAACTTCAGGACGTCAGACCACAGTTGAAGCGACGTTCTCTGAGTTTTAAGCAGCATGGAAACAGAAGGTACATGCTTAGAAAAGCATATGGAGACTATCCCACGGCTTGTTACACCTACCCTCTGTGTTTTTATTCATTTGAATTGTCAGGGGTATCAGTGATGGATTTTTCTACTCTCTTCCTTTGAGGCTGACTTTCAAGGAAGCCCTTCCCCTGAGGTCATGGATTGATGGTAGGCTGTCCTGGTGAGGGAGTCTGAGCGACCATAAGCCTCTCTCAAAAGCATTAATATGCAGGCGTGTGCTGTATGTTTTCATTGTCATGTTTCTATGTGTATATATATATATATATATATATATGTGCGAGAGAGGGCTTGGGTGGGGTTTGGACTATGCGTGAGCTCCTCTGAGTGATTTTCATAAAGGATCTTAAAATGCAGATGAGGACTACGAAGAAGTCACTCTGAAAATAAATTGATGCCTCAAGGATCAAATGTTCTGGGAACACAGACTCTTTTTTTTTCTTTTTAATGTCATCAGTTTATTTACAATCTTATCTATATAAGAGTTCAAGAGTTTAATCCAGTTTTCAGATCACGTCTCTTAAACAGTCTTCCTCTGTTAAAGGGGTGAATTAAACATCCTTATTTTTTAGTAGCTGGTGCCTTACACTTAAGAAAGGGGCAGCAAATCCAGATCCAACAGTCATCAAAGCCAAATGGCAAATTCTTCCCCAGGCCCTCCTCATAGTGGCTGCCACGGCCCCCCCGGGTTGGTGAACCTCTGGATACTCAGGCCCAATGTGGGAAGCTCGGGAAGCTCGGTGAGGGGCGCAGAGGCGGAAGGCAGCAAGAATGGCCACAGCACCCTAGAATCCTTTCCTCACGACCTTGGGAGCATAGACTCTAAAACTGTACAGACTTCTAGTAATTGACACCTGGGAAGTGCCTGAGTATTGAGAGGTAATCCATTCTCGATGACGGATGCGGACAAAGCTGGGGTTTTCTAGTTTTGTATGTGTGTGATGCTGCTCCCCAAAACTGTGAAAGAAGGTGACAAAATACTCGTATCTGATGCCAGGCAAAGTGACAATCATCTCTAATCCCAGCATTCAGGAGGCTGAGGCAGGAGGGTTGGAAGTTTGAGGGCAGCCGGGGCTGCACAGTGAGACCCTATTTAAAATAATAGGAGGGGGCATTTATGACTTATCAAGGAAAAATGCAAGACCATAACAAGGAAATTATGCTTTACCCAGCAAAATATAGAGAACCAACATAGATTCCCTACTTGTTCCCTGTTTATGTCTAGTCTCCCTAATAACTATCTTTGATGCCTAGAAAAAAAAAATTCAGAATAAACATCCTTGTGCAGTTATTACCTAGTTACCCTTATAATGCAGTTAAGAGACCCACAGGAAATCTGTGCACACAACGGTATTTACTGCATGTCAGTTTCGTGGAAGAGTTGAAAAACAAACATCATTACTCCCTGTATCCATTCCTGTTTTATATTATGCTGTATAGCATCCGGTGATATTCCTACCATCATTTCCTCTTCTGAAATGGGTTCCTGAAGTCTCATGAATTTGAAACTTTAGAAATTACTGTAGCAGTGCACAAAATTGTGACCATCTAAAACTGTAACAATATTGTTCAGCAGCTTTTCTTTTGGATTTTAGAAACTTTTTTTCCCCACAGCAAATTTATTCTGGCTCATTTTAAATGAACTGAATAAATGAATAAAATTTGGAAGTTTTGCCGGGCGGTGGTGGTGCATACCTGTAATCCCAGTACTCGGGAGGCAGAGGCAGGCGGATCTCTGTGAGTTCGAGGCCAGCCTGGTCTACAGAGCTAGTTCCAGGAAAGGCATAAAGCTACACAGAGAAACCCTGTCTCGAAAAATCAAAAAAAAAAAAAAAAATTGGAAGTTTTGAAGATGAACTACTGAATAAAATAATGCCAAAAAACGATTTATAAAATTAAAGTCGTCCTGAGTTCAATTCCCAGCAACCACATGGTGGCTCACAACCATCTGTAATGAGATCTGGCGTCCTCTTCTGTGTACATAATAATAATAAATAAATAAATAAATCTTAAAAAAAAAAATTGGCCAGGCGGTGGTGGCACAAACCTTTAATCACAGCACTTGGGAGGCAGAGGCAGGCAGATTTCTGTGAGTTTGAGGCCAGACTGGGTTACAGAGTGAGTTCCAGGACAGGCACCAAAACTACAGAGAAACCCTGTCTTGAAAAACAAAGCAATAAATAAATAAATAAATAAATAAATAAATAAATAAATAATAAAATAAAATTAAAGTTATGCAGTCCACAGGGCGGTGATGGTGCACACCTTTAACCCCAGCACTTGAAAGATAGAGGCAGGAGACTCTCTGTGAGTTCAAGGCCAGCCTGATGTATATAGAGAGCTCTAGGACAGCCAAGACAACATAGGGAGACCTTGTCTTAGAAAAACAAATAAGTAAATATAGCATGGTGGAGTAGAATTTAATTGAGAGTCCTGAAATTAACCCATATATCTATGACCAATTGATTTTTGATAAAGGTGCAAGGTGTTGAGTCCTGTTGACAAACGGTGCTGGAACGGCTTGCTGTCAGCTCTAAAGAATGTATTTGATACAGTGACACCTGTCTGTACTCTACTTGGGAGGCAGAGTCAGGAAGATCAGCCAGTTTGGGCATAAGACTCTGTCTCAAATAAAACAAAACAAATAAAAGAATAGATTGGGGGTTCTTCCATACATCATACACAGAGATGTGTTCACTCTCAATCAGATACTTCCTTGGAGGAAATGAAAGCTTAAAGCTTCAAAGTAGCATAGATGGAATCCTTCCTGACTTTGGATTAAGCAACTGTTTCCCACACACCAGGATGGCCATCAACTAAAGCAGTGTGAGTGAGGCAGTGGGGCACTTGGAACTTGTGGGTGAATGGGAGTGTAAAATGTATAACCACTGGGGCAGTCTGCTAGATCCTAAAAAGTAAACAGATGGTTGATATAGGACCCATAACTTCCACTACTGAGCTTCAAAGAGAATTACAACCTTGAGGGGTTAGAAGATGGCTCAGTTGGTAAAGTGTTTGATCCCTAGCACCCATGTTTAAAAAAAAAAAAAAAAAAGCTGAGCATGGTAGTACATAATCTCAGCACTCAGGAGGCAGACAGGTGGATCCCTGAGGCCCTACATGTCAAGTTCCAGGTGAATGAGGGAAACATTTTTTTAAGGTCATGCTTGGTGCACATGTCTTTAATTCGAGCACTCAGGGTGCAAAGACAGGTGGATTTCTGTGAGTTCGAGGCCAGCCTGTCTACATAGTGAGATCCTGTTTCAAAAAAGAAAGAAAGAAAGGAAGGAAGGTAGGAAGGAAGGAAGGAAGGAAGGAAGGAAGGGAGAGAGAGAGAGAGAGAGAGAGAGAGAGAGAGAGAGAGAAAGAGAGAGAAGAAGAGAAAAAGGGGTGGATCGAGCCTGAGGAACGATGTCTAGATACATGTTGCGGTAGCGCCCGTGCTACCACCACCTGTTCACCATGTCCGAGCGAGGGGCTGTGGATCGGAAAAACAGAGACAAAAGACAGCCGGCCTGTTGGGTGTCTCTGATGTTTAATGCTGCGGTGCAAAAGCTACCCTGGGAATTGAACCCATGGTTGGATGTCCATTGTTCTGGGTCCCATCCCACATGGGTACACATGTTGAAAGTAGCATCTGCCTTATTCTTGGCTCCTGAATCTTTAAGGATGCACTGACTTATCCTTCTCTTCAAATGGCAATTCCTGCCATGTCTCAGATCTGCGGAGTAAAAGCGCACTGCCTATTAATTTCATAAAAATGGGATTCTATCTAGAGAAGAGGTAACTTTATCTAAGAAACCTAACGAATGTTTAATGAGAGGATGGTTTATAAGGTTAAATGGGGCTTGGAGGGGCGGGGCAAGCTCAAGAACTGTCACCCTCTCCGGGAGTTTCTGATAACCAGGATGTGGCAGGGTTGGCTGTGAAGAGAGAGCCACCTTGGGAGGGAACTTGCCTGGAGTCCTGGCCCATCTGGGAGACAGGCTCAGAGCCTGGCAAAGCTGTATACACAGCAAGATGTTCTAGTCTTCAGACCGTGAAACCTGCACAGCACAAATAACCGTGTGTGAGCGCTAATCAAATATAATCGGCCCCTGGGGTTTTACAACTGTCATGGTCTGTGCAATTTGGTTTCTTTCTCTTTCCAATTTAAATTTCACGGGGGGGGGGGGGGGGGGTGTCATGTATCTTTATCAGACACGAGACCTAAATAAGAAATTAAGCCAAAGACACAGAAGACAATGGTGTGCAAACGTTTGAAAAGATTCCACAAATGTCCTACAAAATCGGCCTGTGTGAAGAGCAAACTAAGGATCTGGGGTGGCCTCTCCTGTAGTATAAACCCTACATGTTCTCCCCGATTTCAATGGTCTGTTTACTCCCAGGGCAATGTTTCCACGCGAGACAGGATTTCATAAAATATGCTGTGAAATAAACACGGCGACGGCTTGGGCAGCAGAGGAAAAGAGCTCCGATTCCAGCCCGTGTCCAGCCCGTGTCTGAGGACGGCTCAGCCGTTCCATCCATGTATTCGTGTTACCAGGAGTCTGTCTTCAGCACAGCGCTCGGCATGTGTGAGTCTGTTGTAACATAGTCATTCCAGGAGCTAGGGTGTAACTCCCTGGTAGAGTACTTACTCGTCATGGGGGAGGTCCTGGGTTCAATCTCCAGGACTGAAGGGAAAAAGAGAGAGTGTGTGTGTGGTGTGTGTATGTGGGGGGGGGGTAAATTGGATATGGTAGACTGTGCCTTTTCTTCAGAGCAGAGGCAGGAGGATCATAAGATTGAGGCCAGATTGGGCTGTATAGTTAGACTTTGTCTCAAACCAAACAAAGAGAAGGGAAAGGCAACAAAAAGAAACAAAAATAAAATCCGTTCTTCCAGGAGACACAGTATTTGAGATGCAGGGTAGCTCTGAATTTTTTTTTTTCCAGACAGTTGTCTCTCCCATAGCTCAGGCTGGCCTCACACTTGCTATGAAGCCAAAGATGACCTTGAACTCCTGATTCTCCTGTCTCCACCTACCAAGTTCTGGGTGTATAGCCTATGACCTCACTCCTGGTTTATAGGGTTCTGAACGTCAAACATAGGGCTTCATGAAACCTAGGCAAGTGCTCTCCGTACTGAGCCCCATCTCCAGCCCTGAAAATGTATGAACCTCACTTTGAGCCACTGTCTCAGTCCATTTTCCCAGACACCAGTTTTCAGGGTATTCAGTGTGACCGCTGAGGTTCGCTGTTCCCTTTATTGCTGAAGACCAGATTAGCACGCTTCTAACTATAGTATGTAAACATGATGTGCCCTCTGGGGGCAGGTCAAACTCCATCAACCAAGTCTACACACCAGTGCACACATCTGGGTGTTTGCTCGCCCTGAAATCTGGGGTTAAGAAGGTAGGAATTCAGGAAGTGACTCACATTTATTGGTTCCTCTGTCACCAACTCCTGCTGGATTTGTTTACTCTTTAGTAATTGAATAAGAACCCAAGCTTGGGGTTGGGGATTTAGCTCAGTGGTAGAGCGCTTACCTAGCAAGCGTAAGGCCCTGGGTTCATCCTCAGCTCTGGGGGAAAAAAAAAAAAAAGAACCCAAGTGTAGTTGGAGATTTCCTGCCTGGCCCACAGTCAGGACAAATCTCTCTTACCCACCAGTCCCACAGTCGCTCAGACCCAACCAAGTAAGCACACAGAGACTTACATTGTTTAGAAACTGTATGGCCGTGGCAGTCTTCTTGTTATCTGTTTCTTCTATCTTAAATTAACCCATTTCTATTAATCTATAAGTTGCCACATGACTCATGGTTTACCAATAACCTTACATCTTTCTTGTCATGGCGGCGGCTGGCCGTGTCTCCTCCCAGCCTTCCTGTTCCCAGCCTTCTCCTCTTCCTTGTCCCGCCTACCCTATCCTTCCTGCCTGGCTACTGGCCAATCAGCACTTTATTTCTTTTAACCAATCAGAGCAACACATTTGACATACAGAACATCCCATAGAACTTCCCCTTTTCTTTCTTTCTTTCTTTTTTTTTTTTTTAAATCAAGGTTTTAATTTTTATATACATGTTGCTTGTCATGGCAGCGGCTGGCAGTGTCTCTCCACCCAGCCTTCCACTTCCCAGAATTCTCTTCTCTCTTGTCCTGCCTATACTTCCCGCTTAGCCATTGGCCAAACAGCATTTTATTTGTACAGAGCGATATCCACAGCACCCAAGCTCTCAGAAACATCACTTTATACTTTAAAGTGAGCATATGTGTTTCGGGATGGAGGAGAAGGCATTTCAAATATTCAGAGCATCTATCACCATGAGAATGCCTGTTTAATGAAGGGTCAATTCTTCCCATCACCGGCAGGGCCAGGGCTGAAGCTGACTTCCTTCCTCCAAGGGTTATTTTTGAATTATAAAATCCAGAGGGATTTAAGTCTGCTATATATAAAGAAAGTTGTTCACAAAAGGCTGCTGCTTCTTTCCTGGGCCAGAGAGACTTAAAGTTCAGCAGCTCAGTGGCCTTGGTCCAGTCATGTGAACGTCTTGTGTTTAAGTTTTCTCTTTTTCAAAGGTAAGACAGTAACAGTTGGAGGCAGCTGGTGAGAAGAATGAGTTGGTCCGTGGTGAATGCCATCTAGGTATCTGCTGGGGGTTTCTTTTGTTTGTTTGTCTGTTTGTTTTGGTTTTTTTTTTTTTTCTCTCCCATCCAACGCAGAACATATAATCAACAGCCAAGACCTGATTGCACCACTTACGAGTCCGCCTGCTCACACCGAGTTCCTTGTAAGTGTCCAGGTGCTCTGGATACATTTAGAGGAAGAAAAGTGTTTAACCTGTGGCTTTGTTGTGGCCGTTTCGCTTTCACAGCCCAGTTTCACAACCGGAGCTTTATTATTCTCATTTCCTCGAGGAGGAAACAGAAGCCAACAGCTGACTGACTTGCCCAAGGTCCCTCAGCAGCAAGAGACCGAGCTAGAACTGGACCGGTTTGTGGCTTCCTCTGCTAGCTCCCAGAGTGTGCTGGAACACTTTATTATTGTTATGCCCAGATCTCGGGGACCCCCAAAAGACCACCATGGAGACCGAATCCCATATGTAAAAGCAAAGAGCCTTTATTCTCTTCAAGCTCTGAGCTTGATCTCTCTGTCTCTCTGACGCCGTGGTGAGAGCAGAGAACCTGGAGCCCAGGCAGGGGTGGGGTTTCTGTCATAGCAGAGGTTGGGGTGAGGGGATTTCCAGGGTTCAGGACCCTGATTGGCTGACATTTGTCTAGGGGTATAGGGAACATTTGGAATGTCAGGTATTTCCTCTTAGATGCAGGTGGGGTCAGTTTATGACTCTTCCTGGGTCCAGGTGTTGCCTGCCAGAAGCTGTATCTGGGCCTCAGGTATTTCCCCTTAGACATAGGCCCCACTGGGTAGGGCCTGCCAGAAGCTGTGTCTGGGCCTCTCAGCCTGTCATGGCAGCTGTGTGGTCAAGCTGTTTGGGGGCTTCCCACAGCCATTTCAACAGTTTCTTTACTGAGCATCTTCACATACAGCAGGGACCCAGGTTTGGGAAGGCGCAGTGGCAAAAACAAGGTGTGAATTCCCATCATCAAGCTGGGCCACCTGGTCAAGGACATGACGATCAAGTACTGCCCACCAAGGAATCTGAGATTGTTGGCTTTTTCGTGAGCATCCCTGAGGTTCTAAAGATCATGCCAATGCAGATGCAGACTCAGGCTGGCCAGCAGACCAGGTTTAAGGCTTTGTCACTCTTGGGGACTACAACGACCATGTTGGTCTTGGTGTCACCACAGTAACAAGATTGGCAAGTCCCACACCATCCTGTGCAAGGCAACAGGCCCTGAGGCTCTGTGCTTGCACCCCTCATCCCTGACCCCAGAGGGACTGGAATCATCTCTGTTCCCATGCCCCAAGAGCTGCTGACCAGCCGGTATTGATTCACCACCACCCTGGGTAACTTCACCAAGGCCATCTTTGATGCATCTCCAAGACCTATAACTACTCAATCTTGTCCTCTGGAAAGAGACGGTCCAAAAGTCTCCCTATCAGGAATTCACTGACCATCTTGTGAAAACTCAGACCAGAGTCCCTTGTTCAGAAGATCCAGGCTCTACCTGGGGCTACTACAGGCCCTTTTATATCAGAAAAGTAAAATTAATAATTCTGATTTTAAAATATAGCAAAAACTAAAAAAGGTGGGGGAAGCATGTAATAGATGTCAAACTTTTAGGAATAATGTAGTCAAATGTGGGCGCTATGAATAAAAAGATGAAGAGTGATAATGGATGGATATGACTATTTTAAGACACGTGGCAGGAAGAAAAGGGTACACGGGAATAACGCTTCATTAGAAGGCAGAGGGAAGGACACTTCTCTCTCTCCCTATAGCCTTTTTCTCTCTCTTTCTTTTCTTTTTCTTTTTATCTATCTATCATTTTTTGTGGTTCTGGGAATTAAACCCAGAGCCTCACACAGGCTAGACAAGTGCTGTACCACTGATCTACATCCCTGTGGTTGTTTGAATAAGAATGGCCCCCATAGATTTGAAAGATTGGTTATCAGGGAGTGGCACTATTTGAAAGGATTAGAAGGATTAGGAGGTGTGGCCTTGTTGGAATGGGTGTGTCACTGGGATTGGTCTTTGGAGTTTCAAAAGCCAAGACCAGGCCCAGTCTCTCTTCGTCTATGCCTTTGTGTTATCACTGGCACGGCAGCTTCGCCTGAATCTATCTACTGCCGTTCCAGCCAGTAATTGCAGCTCCATAGTTTCCGGCCCACTTCTCAGTCAGCAGCCAGGTGGGACTTTTATGTCTTGCTGGATCTGCCTCCTGGCCCTGCCACCAAATGTAGTTTTAACTAAATCTGTATCATTCTGTTTATCAATAAGACTTGGGAGTTGGAGGCTGGGGTGAAAACCTGCTAACTCCAAGAGGTTGAGGAGCAGCTAGCTGACATTCCCTCTTGGCTGGCATCTCCAAAATAGAGTGTCCTGCTCTGCCAAACCAAAAAAAGACTGCCCCACTCAAAGTCCCTCCCTACTACTTCCTGTACGTCCCTCTATCCATCTTCCAGGCACCCCTTGACTCTCTATGATTGCTTTCTGTCAACTAGTTCCTGGCCTCGCTCCTCCTCCTGACCCAAGGTTGATTTTATTTAATTAATGCAAACGAAAACTCAGGGTTCACAGTGTTATCATATATCTCAAAACACCTTTCATCAAGATGTAGCTCTCAGCTACAAGCTCCAGTGACTGCCTGCATGCCACCATACTCCCCTCTATGATAACGAAGTAAAGTTAGGAAACTGTAGGCAAGCCTTCAATTCAATGCTTTCTTTCATAAGAATTGCTGTGCTTAGGCTAGGCGGTGATGGCTCACATGTTTCACCCCAGCACTTGAGAGACAGAGTCACGTGGATCTCTGTGAGTTCGAGGCCAGCATGGTCTACAGAGCTAGTTCTAGGATAGCCAAGGCTACACAGAGAAACCCTGTTTCAAAAAAAAAAAAAAAAAAAAAAAAAAAAATTGCTCTAATCACGTGCCTCTTCATGGCACTAGTACAGTGACTAACATAATACCCAAGAGCTATTTCTTTTCTTTCTTTGTTTCATTAGGGACATTTTGAAAATTCTAGTATGGATTGGTGGTGTAGCTAGATGGTAGAACATTTGCCTGTGCAGGGCCCTGGGACAATCCCTATCATCTCAGGGGGGAGAGTCTGATAGAAGCTTAGCAACTCTGAAAAATTATCTTACAGTTTATTAAGCTAACTCTAACCATCCATTTTTCCATACTTGAACCCAGGAAGCCGAGGGCTACTTCAAAATGCTGTTTACTAGGAGAGATTAAAGACTACGTTAATTATTCAGGCGGGCGTGGTGCAAGTCTTTAATCCCAACATTCAGGAGGCAGAGGCAGTCAGATCTCTAACCTAAAGGCTAGCCTGGTCTACAGAGGGAGTTCTAGAACAGCCAGGACTACATAGAGAGACCGTGTCTCAAAAGCAAACAAAAAAATACTGGTGATGCTTAACACTGCCAAACATGTAGGAAATCATTACATTTAAAGTCCAGACAAATGCTTGACCACAGGCCTCCATCCCGAACCCTTTTGTTACTCCTTATTTTTAGACACAGTCTCACTAAGTTGCCCAGGCTGGCTGTAAACTCAGTCTGTAGCCCAAGCCAGGCTTGAACTTAAGATCATCTTGCCTTAGGCTACAGAGTTACTGGTATTGTTATCCAAGCCCAGCTTAATTTCATCTTCGAAAATGTGTTCTCTCTGATTCACTTCGATGCCTTGCTCTAAGCTGAATGAGTCCTTTATTAGGTTTATTATCACTGTGACCAAATGCCTGAGGCCAACTTGAAGTGAGGAGAGCCTCAATTGGACCGTGGTTGTAAAGGTTCAGGGTGTTGTGGTTGGGAGGGTGTGGTGGAGCCCAGCAGCTCACACCAGGGAGTAGGGAGCAGAGGGAAGATACCCTCACATCTTCAGTTCCATCAGCTAAGCAGTCTTCCTGCCCTGTTGAATCTTCTGAAACACCTTCCAAGATGCACCCAGAGCACGTCTCTAATCTCACGGGAGCTCTCCACAGTTTTTTTCTGCAGCTACATTATCCTGTCATTTCACTGTCCTGCTGGGGATCTTGTTTTCCCTTCCGTCTGAATTGTGTGCCCCTTCCTTGGGTTAACGTGGTGAACCCTCCAAATACTCCCTGAGAAAGGGCACCTGGGAAGTGACTTCATCCCTTACCCGATGAAATGTCTTTGCTTCCCATTCTCACTATTCTCTTCACTGTGACAGAATATCTAGGAGGAGCCCTTTAAAGAGGAAGGATTTATTTCAGCTCACAGGTTCACAGACTTCAGTCCACAGTCCTTGGTTTCATTAATCCTGGACACAAGTCACTTTGCCTGGCTTTCTGCCTGGGTTTGTAGGGCTATGGCCTTTGTGTGGTGATATTTTATTTGTGCTCTAACAAATAAAGCTTCCCTGAAAATCAGGAGGAGCTAGCCACTAGTTAACCATAGAGGTCTGGAGGTCTGTACAGACAGACAGGAAGTGATAGAGCTGGGCAGAGAGAGGAAGTGATAAGACCTGGTGGAGAGAGGAGCTCATAGGGAGAGAGGATTTCCTAGGGATAAGAACTAGTGGCTTGCTGCTCTGCCTCTCTGATCTTTCAGCTTTTACCCCAATATCTGGCTCTGGGTTTCTTATTACTAAGACCATTTAGCAACTTTTGCCCCCTAATCAATGTCCTGGCTCCCTCTTCTGTTAGACTGGTTGTTTGTTTGTAACAGAGTCTCAGTAGGTAGCCCAGGGCTGGCCTCAGGACTCACGGCCCTCCTGCCTCAGCCTCTTGAGTACGGCCATCAGTGGGTATACTACCATGCCTAATGCAAACCTTTTATAAGAACAAGCGCTGATACAGTTGTGATGTCTTTCAAGATAGTGCGAGACTGGAGTCAAGAGAGTGTGCTCAAAGCCTGAAGAGTTTTGAGAGAAAGAAGCAGCAGATACAGAAGGGAGCAGAAGCTAAGCCAGAGTGGGCTGGAGAGAGACCACAGCCAAGTTCCGGACCCCGATGGACAGGTGGATGAATAAAAGACAAAAATGTTGAGGCTCAGGAGTTCTAGGTCATCCACGACTACATAGTGAATTGGAAGCTTTTTGAGACCCTGTCTCGAAATAGAAACAAAACAAAGCAAGAAAATGCTGTTTGGCTCTAATGAGGTGGGAACCGCTGATCCCCCTGTGGACTAACATCCGTTCCTCGTTTTTCTCACAAACTCCAGTGGGTCCTGGAAGCCAAACAAACACAACAACACTTGATAAATGGTGTCTTTCACTGCAGTTTTTTTTTAAATGTATAGATATAGGACTGTGGAGACAGCTCAGGGGTAAAAAAATAATAATAACAAATCACCTTTTTGAATTGACAATCTTCATTCATTCCCCCCAGAATGAATAGTAGAAAGAGAGAGAGAACCCTAAAAGTTGCTCTGTGACCTCTACAGGGGTGGCATGGTATGCACACACAACCCCCTCCACACACACAACAATAATAAATAAATACAATTTTCAAAATGTAAATTAAAAATTTAGTACGGTCCAGCCTCTTCCAGTGCCCAGGGGCTGTTGTATGCCATGACAGTCTTTGGAGGGGCAAGCAGGCAAATGAATGAGCTGGTCTGAGTGGCTCTGTCATACACGTTGGTGAGGTGGTGGCTGCTGGCGTAACTCGAAGGACTTAGCACACAGAATTTTGTATCTGTTGAGGTTGGCATAACTCGAAGGACTTAGCACACTGAATTTCATATCTGTTGAAGCTGGCTTCACATTTACTGTGTAGCTCAAGACGACTTTCAACTTGTCATTCTCCTGCCTCTACCACTCAATCACTGCAATTATAGAATGCACCACCTTGCCCGAATCTTCAATTCCTAGATTCTGGATTTTGGGGTTTTGTTTTTTAGACAAGGTCTCACTGTGTAATCTGAGGCTGGCCTGGGTCTTACTATGTAGACCAGGCTGGTCTTGAACTCACAGAGAGCTGGTGCCCCTACCTCAGTGGTGCTTGGATTACAGGAGCGTAATCTTGTAATTAACCATACCTGGCTCCATTCTAGATTCTCTCTGTTTTCCTGGAAGTTCTGGGCATTGAACCCAGGGCCTCACACATATAACTAGTACTCTACCCAGGAGTGCCAGCCTCAGCTCAATCTCTACATTCTTCATGATAGTCTCTTTTTATTGGGTCATCATGGCTTGCTGTCAAAACAGTACACATACAAGGAGTCGTTTTATTCATCTCCAACTCCCAGAAGTCATATCAATCCTGAGGCCCACAGGATGTAGGGTGGAATTCTCTGGTAATGGCAACCTTGGAGAGTAAGTGTGAAAAACGTAAGCTGGTGTCGGTGTCCTCTTAGAATCTTTAAACAGGGTGGAAGTCCCTGAAACAAAGAAGATTACATTTTATCCTTGGTAACAATTAACACTATTATTACTGTGGACATTTAAAAATGTTTATTGGGATTCAGTTGAGCTACCATCTGGACCAAGAATCCAAATGAGGCACATTTTCTTCCACAGTGTGACTGGCCTCCGCCCCTGTGGGAAACAAGACCGCCTGGAACACTGAGGGGTGTGACCAAGATGAGAATAAAACGGAATCACTGTGTGTCCCAGACACACCTTACACCGACTGACCCACTTCCTCGCCCTCCTTGCTTCCCACTGAAGGAGGCTGGTTTTGGCGGCGGTGGTGAGGATTTTGGAGCCACAGACTAGATTTATATCCCAGGCTGGCCTTGGACTCAGGATCCTCTTGACTCCGCCTCCTGAGTGCTAGGACTTCAAGCGTGTGTCACCATGCCTGGCTTCAGATTATCTTGTTTCTCATTTTAAGATGAGTTAACTAGTTAAATAACCAAATTTAATTATAAATGCAAAAAAAAAAAAAGTGATGTGAGTATTTGGGAAAATCCTCAGAAGAGAAACACAAAAAAAGGATACTTCTTTTTGCAGCAAAACTTTTGCCTGTGTTAGGGTCTGAGAGAAGGCCCAAAGAAGACCATCAGTCACATATGCAATCAGCAAAAGTGGCTATTAAAAAACTGCCATCATGTTGGGGTGGCAAATGGTGACCCCGGAGCAGGATGTAAACTCCTTTTAAGCAGGTTAAGGGGCTTCCAGGGAGGAGGGGTTAGTCTGGGGCTGATACGTGGAGGAAAGATTAGTTTGGGGTCTTATTGGTCAGAGGCTCTAACGTGGTTCTGGACTTTCCAGTGGCAGGGTAGGGAAAGCTATCTTTACCTAGCAGAAGTCTGGTGGGAGTCTGCTGAGCCAGCCGAAGGCAGAGGGGCACCTGCTGAGAAGCAGAAGGCTGAGGGATGTTTGCTGATTGGCTGCCCCTGGGGTTGTGGTTTTCCTGAAAACTGCTTGCTCAGCTCCAGCCCTGTTCCAGTAAACCGAAACTGAAACTAAGGCCTGGTCTGTGTCAGCGCTGCTAGGGAGAGCTTGTCACAGCTCTGCTCTGCCCCCACCCCACCCCTTAAATAAACACACCAGAAAAAATGTGGGAAGTGGTGCACACCCTAGTCTCAGCGTTTGGGAGGAGAAGCAGACAGATCTCTGTGAGTTATATATATACATATATATAAATATAGTGAGACCTTGTCTCAAAAAAAAAAAAAAAAAAGGCGGGAAGGAAGGACAGAAGGCAGGCAGGCAGGCAAACCGCTTACGAGAGGGTCTGCAGAGATAGTCCAGTGGTTGAGGACACTGTGGTGGTTTGAATGACATATCCACAGGGGGTCTGGCGGTGGCATGGTTTGGGAAGGTGAGGCCATGAAGCCTTGTTTCAGGACATATATCACTGGAGCAAATTTGAGTTTATAGTCATCCCCCACCCCAGTTCCAGTTAGCTCTCTCCTGGCTCCTACATGGGCTGAGATCTAATCTCTCAGCTTTCTGTACCCGATACCATGCCTCCCCAATGTTACATACAGACTCTACCTCAGGATCTGTAAGCCAAGGTAAACCCTTGCTTCTGTCCGCAGCTCTTGGTCACGATGTTTACCACAGCAAAGTAACTGATACAGGTCAGACTGCACTTGTAGAGGACCCAGAGTTCAGTCCCGGCACCCCGTCAGGTGGCTCACAACCACCTCTGACTCCAGCTCCGGGGGTCCTCTGCAGAAACCTGCACACTTGTAGCAGCCATTCATAAAGACACACAGAGACACATGTAAAGAGGAAGAGGAGGAACTTACTAGGGAGCCAGACATAGTGTCATGAGACTATAATCCCAGTGCTCAGAAAGTGGGGTTAAGAGGATCAGGAATTCAAGGTCATCTTCCACTACATAGCAAGTTCAAGGACTGCTTATAGAAGACCCCGTCTCAAAACAGAAACAAACAAAAAGTCAGAGTCACTTACTAGAAGGATGCAGTAGAGTTCCAGTATATACAACTTCATCCACAGATTTGGGTACCTTGGCCAATAAACTTCATTTGAAGGTGGGTAGTTGACAAAATTCCTCCAACAGTAACAGTACTCTAAGAAACACACAATTTGGTTCATTTCACAAATACCATGGTAAATTATTTAAAACTACCTGGGCACAGTGGTTCATGCCTTCAATCCAAGCTATCCGTTCAGAAGGCTGAAGCAGGAAAACTGCAAAGTCAAGGCTAGCCTGAGCTATGTGACAAGTCCAGAGTAGGACCCTGTCGAAATAAACACTAACGAGCAGGGATGTAGCTCAGTAGTGTCACGCTTGCCTCTCATGTATGCTTAGCACGCCCAAGGCTTCGGCTTCAAGTTCCAGCAGCAACAACCACAGAGCATGCGCTCTATGTAAAGACTCTGCTGATTTGCTGCTTGCGGTGGTCACGCTCCCTAAAAAGTTCACCTAAGGTGGCTGGGAGGCAGAGGTGCCGGGAGTAGAGGAACCAGTTACTACTGCTCATCAATCCCTTGCTGTGAAGGTGAGACCTGGTTCCCCTGCCCCTTGCTTTCTGTTGATCTTTCACCTCTGGGATTTCATCCCAGCATCACCAACAGCTGGTGTCTGCCCTCACCATCACCACTCTCTCACGAACACTCGGTTCTTACCTGGCTCGGTCATGATCTGGATAGTCACACCTCTGCTCTTGAGGTCCCTGAGCCCCTGCCGGTTTCGCTCATCCGTGTGGTGATAAAGCCGGGCTACGTAAATAAACAGAGTCACGTTGGGGTGTCGGCTCAAAAATTCTATAATGGCCTTGGAGCATCCCCCACAGGGACTCCAGGACAAGAACCAGGTGATGGAGCACCTGGTGGATGGAGAAAAGTATCTTTCTGAAGTCATTTTTTCCATGAAATTGATTTCAACGTGTTTGTTGGTGTTTTGGCTGGTGTGCCGCCAGACACTGTTCCTTCCGCCCCAGCTGATCTCATAGAGCAGACAGGTCTCTTTGCGAAGTTCCCTCGGGTCGAAGAAGACTTCAAAGTCCTGCGGTTCAATTCTTCTCCTGAAACATAAAAAGACTCCCATGCAGTCTAAGAAACCTTTTTCCTCACGCTTTTTTTTTTTTTTTTAACCAGCTCCTACGTATTCCAGGCTGATTGGGAATTAGATATGGAGCTGAAGATGGCCTTGACCTCTATTTATATTTTATTTATTTATTGTGTGTGGTGTGTATGTGTATTTGCATGTATACGTCCACATGCACTTGCTCATAAGTACGCATGTAAAGGTCAGAGGTCAATGTTGGACATCTTCCTCTACCATCCTCTGCCTTATTTTTCCTAACAGAGTCTTCCGATGAACCTAGAGCTCACTGACCAGTAAGCCTCCTGGATCCACTTGTCTCTGCCTCTACAGTGCGCAGGTTATATAAACACGCCACCAGGCCTGACTTTTAGGGCGCTGGCAATCCAAAATGGGATGCTTGTGCTTGTACAGTAAGCATTGTATCCAATGAGCCATCTTCCCAGCCAGACCTTGAACATTTGATATCCCTGACTCTGCCCAAAGAACAGGATCACTGGTGTGTGGGAACCCAGGGCTTCATGCATGTAGGCAAGTACCCCACCAACTGACATACCTCTCTACCGTTTCTTAAAAGTTTAGCTTTCAGATTGCCAGGTATGGTGACACATAGACTCTCAGCACTAAGGCGGCAGAGACAGGAGGATGGCGAGTTTGAGAACAGCCTGGGTTACACAGCAAGACTCTATCTCAAAAACAAAAACAGGGGCCAGGAAGATGACTCAGTGGGTAAAGGCACTGGCCACCAAGCCTGAGGATCTGAGTCCAATCTCCAGGATCTACACGGTAGGAGGAGAGAAGAGACTCCCAAGAGTTGTCCTCTGACCTCCACACCTGTGTCAAAGCATGCACAACGCTCCCCCAAACACACACACACACACACACACACACACACACACACACACACACACTAAATAAGTAAGTGCAATTTTTTTTTTTTAAGCTGAGGATCGAACCCAGGGCCTTACACTTGCTAGGCAAGCGCTCTACCACTGAGCTAAATCCCCAACCAGTAAGTGTAATTTTTAAGAAGGGAGAGCACACCATGGCATGTGTGTATTTCACTCACCGCTGAATAGATCTTCTTGACTGGTTGGGCTGGGAGCTGGCCGGGGAAGGGTGAGAGCGTGGCCAATAGGACATTTACCACGTAGGGCTGTGGCATTTTGGTAAAATCTTCAAGCATTATCTAAAACTAAACAGGGAGCCCTATGGAGCTGGGGTTTGCAAGTGACAAGGCTTTGGGCATTTGAATTAAAGGGATTAAAAGAGCTCCGGGAAATTCTAAAATGGGAACGTGGAAATGACTGTCTTCCCCCAAAGGCACAGCTTTAGAGGTGGCTATTAACGAGTAGGTAAGTAGGGAAGGAACCCATTTCTAACCAAGGGAGGGGCAGGGGCAGCAGTTTATGGCCTTGGTTTCGAAGGCTCCCTGGTCATTGCATTTTATTAATTTATTTATTTAATTATTTAGAGCTGAGGATCGCCAGGGTCTTGTGCTTGCTAGTCAAATGCTCTACCACTGAGCTAAATCCCCAAACCCCCCTTTAAAAAAAAAAAGATTAATTTATTTATTATGTATACAATGTTCTGTCTGCATGTTTGCCTGGTGGCCAGAAGAGGGCACCAGATCTCATTACAGATGGTTGTGAGCCACCATGTGGTTGCTGGGAATTGAACTCAGGACCTCTGGAAGTGCCCTTAACCACTGAGCCACGTCTCCAGCCCCACTGCATTTTGTTAACAGTACTAATGAAATGATTGTAAATGAGCCGGGCAGTGGTGGCGCCTGTAATCCCAGCACTTGGGAAGCAGATCCAGGTGGATCTCTGTGAGTTCGAGGCCAGCCTGGTCTACAGAGCGAGTTCCAGGAAAGGCGCAAAGCTACACAGAGAAGTCCTGTCTCAAAAAACCAAAAACAAAAACAAAAAGAAAAGAAAAGAAATTATTGTAAATGTATTTAATCCTTACTCGGAAAAACTGTTTTTCTCCCCATCTGCCTTTTTCTTCTGGATGCTGCTGGTCAGAGCCTAAGCAGGCCTTTCCTAACACAGTAGGCTCGGCTCTTTCTCTACAACTCCCCTCTACAACATGTGGCTGCTTGTCCACCGTGTGGCTGACCTCCAGGCTGACTTAAATCACCAAAGTTTTCTTTCTCTCCTCTGTCTTCCCTTCTGGGCATCTGCTGAGATTCACAGCTCGTCTGTCCTGAGGTTTTTCTTTTAAGCTCTCATAAAATTTTGCAGGTGGTGCTGTCTGCATGCTGGGTTCCAAAGCTTGAATGGTACTTCCATCATGGCGTCAGTTGTGCTAAAGTCTGGGGCCTGTTACTGTACCAGTAATTTAAACAGAAACAAAAGATATAGGAGTTCTACCCAATCACAGTAATCATAGAGTGCTGGAGGATGTCTTTCCATACACTGTAAATATATGTTGTTCCCATTAGCTAATAAATAAGCTGCTTTGACCTACAGCAAGGCAGCTTAGAGGCAGGCGGGAAATCCAAGGAGAGAGACAAGAAAAGAGAGGCAGAATCTGAAGAGAGCCAGCCTGTCGCCCAAAGAGCAACATGCCAGCAGATAAAGCCACTGAACATATGCAAAACATAGATTAATAGAAATGGGTTTATTTTAGATATAAGAGCTAGCTAGCAAGAGGCCTGCCATAGCTCATACAGTCTGTAAATAATATTTAGTCACTGAATGATTATTTTATAAGCGACTGAGGGACCATGGGGCTGGCCCGGACCATAGGAACATGGGACCTCGGGGCTGGGAGGAACCTCAGAAACCTCGTGGCTATGACAGAGATTAAGATGAAGGATGTTAACAAAACGCAAACTGTGGTTTCCCGACCCCTCCACTGCTGTCTGCACCAGTCGGTGTGGGAACTCTGAGAACAGAACTTCAGATCCCCAAGGATGTGTCAGCAAAATGAAAACAAGTCAGTTAACAACAGCAACAGAAGTCCGGGAACTGGAGAGATGGCTCCATGTTTAAAAGTACTGGCTGCTCTTGCAGAGGACCTGGGTTTGGCTCCCACATAGAGGCTCACAACCATCTGTAACTCCAGATCCCTGGGATCACATACCCTCTTCTAGCCTCAACCAGCATCTGGCATTCATATGGTGTATGCACAGACATACATGTATATGCGAGCAGAACATTCAAACACATAAAATAAAACTTAGTAAATAAAGTCTGCTGAAATCATTTCTAAGCGATCTATAGAAAGGCAGTTTTTCAGAGACCAACAAACTGATGGATCATTTTCAGAAGGAGCCTAAACAAGCAGCAGATGACTGGAAAAACAGGTATCAGGACTTAACCCTTAGTTAGCCCTGACCTCTCAGGACTAACAGGCCATGCCAGAGACCGACACAGAGACTCACGTTCCCTTAAGAACTGCACATCCAAGAAAAGGACTCTTCAGGAGTGAAAGCCCCCTGGGGCCTGTGGGGACCAGGAAAAGGCAAAATCACATCCTTGTGGTAGATAGTGAGCTTCTTGAGAAATATTTTGAGGAAACAGTGCTTCACCACGGACTTAAGCCTTTGGATTTAACTCTGGCTTCTTGGCAGCTTGATGAAGATAGCAGATGATGGATGGATGGATGGATGGATGGATGGATGGATGGATGGATGGATGGGTGGGTGGATGGATGGGTGGGTGGATGGATGGATGGGTGGGTGGATGGATGGATGGATGGATGGATGGATGGATGGATGGGTGGGTGGGTGGGTGGATGGATGGATGGGTGGATGGGTGGATGGGTGGATGGGTGGATGGATGGATGGATGGTGGATGGGTGGATGGATGGATGGATGGATGGATGGATGGATGGATGGATGGATGGATGACAACAGATAGGCAATAACTCTTCCAGAGAGTGGGCAGAACATGGATGGATCCTAGGGACCGGTACACAGTGGTTAGTAAAACATCAGCACTTGGGCATTCACTCACACTAGAGTGAGCATCTCATGCGAAGGTGACAGGGAATCCTAAAGCAAGGAAGATGCTCCTAGCCCAGCTTTTTAAACTTCTTTTCACAGTGTTTTATTAAGTGGGCCACAATGCAGGCGGTTTCTAAGTTGCAACACAAAATAAATTTAATGGTAATGATGTAGCTGGCTAAACTGTTAGGAGCTTTCCTTTTTCTCAAAGAGGAAGAAGAAAAACAGACTCTTAAAACACACAATGGCTGATTAAATAAATAAGGAAAAGACAAATGGTTGAAGCAGGCTCATGTTAACCTCTGTGTATCACCAGGGAACATGATTTTCCACATGACAGAGGCACAATGACTTGTCTCATTCCCTAAAGACACTGCCCCCCACAGGGAAGGGGATGGGAGGGGATGGGAGGTGGGCTGACTCCTCAGTGTGTGCTCAGAGGCATCACTAAAAATCCCTCTGATTAGAGCATGAGACTTCCCCTTCAGCACACCCAAGCATGACCAGTGAAAGCCAGATATCCGGAATGACGTTAATATAGAAAACATTGCTTTTAAAGGAGTGGGGGAGGGTAGCATAGGCCTTTAATTCCAACACTCAGGGGGCAGAAGCAGACAGAGGTCTTTGAGTTCAAGGCCAACTTGGTCTATAGAGTGAGTCCAGGAAAGCCAGGACTACACAGAGAAACCTTATTTAAAAAATTAATTAATTTTAAAGTATGTAAAAGGGGTTTGGGGATTTAGCTCAGTGGTAGAGCGCTTGCCTAGCAAGCACAAGGCCCTGGGTTCGATCCTCAGCTCTGAAAAAAAAAAAGTAGGTAAAAAGAAAATCAGTAAATAAACTAATTTCCCCCCAAGTCCTCTAGTTTTTCTCTTTACAGTAAGTACAAGTATTGTCTGTTCCCTTCACAAATGGCTGAGGTCCCCCCCCCCTTTTTTTTTTGGTTTTTGAAACAGGGTTTCTCCATGTTTTGGTTCCTGTCCTGGATCTTGCTCTTCCTGGCTCTGCCTCCCGAGAGCTGGAATTAAAGGCATGTGCCACCACCATCTGGATTCTTTAAAAAAAAAAAAAAACTATTTAATAAAGACAAGCAAATTTGCACACTAAAAAACAAACTATAGTCCTGTAATTCTTAAATGTCCATTTCTGCGTGATTGAATTGGGAGGCGCTACGCCTGTCTTACCTCAGAGTAGGATCAACAACTGCAGGACCTGTAAACCAAGAGACGGCTTTGTTAAATAACAGCCCAGTTCACATGTTCTAGTCTCCCAAATGCTGTGGATGTCTTTCTGTACGCTGTGAATATGTGTGGCTACCATTGGTTAATAAAGAAGCTGCTCTGGCCTATGGCAAGGCAGGTTATAGCCAGGCAGGAAATCCAAGAGAGAGACAGGGAGAAGAAAGGTGGAGTCAGGCAGATGCCACCCAGCCACCCAAGGAAGAAGATGCCAGCAGACCAGTAATGCCAGGGCCATGTGGCAAAATACAGATTAATAGAAATGGGTTGATTTAAGATGTAAGAGCTAGCTAGCAATAAGGCTGAGCCATAGACAAAAGAGTTTGTAATTAATATTAATCCTCTGAGTGATTGTTCTATAAAAATGGCTGCTGCCCAGGAGGACCAGGCAGAACTGAGAAACTTCAGTCTACACCCAAATCTATAAATCATATCAGAAAACAGAAGCCAGCACCGTGGCCCACACCTCCCATCCCCGCATACTAGATGCTGTGGCATGAGGACATGGAGTTCAAGGTCTGCCTAGGCTGCACTTGGAGATCCAACTTGAAAGAAAAAAATCAGTCTAATGGGAAAGCCACTTCTCAAAGGATCCAAGAGGTACAATTTGGAAATTATGAGATACAGAGTATGCCTATCTTATTCCAAACTCGGTCGTTCTGCCCATCACATAGCAGCTAGCAATGCAAAGTATTGAAGAATGAGTGAATGAACTTTACTAATGTCTGCTGCTAGGATATGCTATTCTAGCCTCTATTGTTTTTAAAAGTTTGTTCTGGGGTAATGTACAAACTGAACATACTTTATTCAAGATTCATAGAGTCTGGTTTCAAACTTGGGTTTCTAATAAACACAGAGAGACCCTACGTCCATGAAAGCTGCTTCTCAATTCTTACAGCTGTAACAATAGAAATGGTGAATAATAATTTGTAACTTTAAAAACTTTTTCAGCATTCCATAAAACTTGGTTCAAAATTTTGCTTTTAAAACAAAGCAATGTGGAAGGTCCTGCATTTTGTCGGTGCTCATCAGATGTTTTGAATGTCCAGTTCGATTACATACGATGGGGTGTCCCCACAGTGCTGCTGGTCAGTGGGTTATTAAGCAGTTAAGGTGGGGTGTCCCCTACAGTGCTGCTGGTCAGTGGGTTATTATTTGCAATTCTTCCTTTGTGGCCATTTCTTGGTGAATTGTATCCTGTGCTCTCTCTGTATATTCTCCAGTTTTTCCAGAGTCAAAGGTTTTAAGGACAGAAATGGGTTTATGAAGCACCGTCATGATTACATCTTCCACAGACAACTGTCCTTGGAAGAACTTCGATTCCACTATATGTAAACTGTTGAGCAGGGTGCTGTGGAATATTCCTTTACACTGTGTGAAGATGTGTCACTGTGGTTGGTGTAATAAAGAGCTGAACAGCCAGGCAGTGGTGGGCGTGCCTTTAATCCCAGCACTCGGGAAGCAGAGGCAGGCCGATCTCTGAGAGTTTGAGGCCAGCCTGGTCTACAGAGTGAGATCCAGGAAAGACGCAAAGCTACACAGAAAACCCTGTCTTGAAAATAAAATAAAATAAAATAAAAATAAAGAGCTGAACAGCCATTGACTAGGCAGAAAGAGGTTCGGTGGAACTTCTGGGGACAGAGAGGACTCAGAGGAAGCAGGATGTATAGTACAAAGTAAAGGTAACTGGGCCACACAAAAAACGAAAACAAAAAGAACATAGATTTAAAAATATGGGTTAATTTATATTATAAGAGCTAGTTAGAGACAAGCCTAAGCTAATGCTGAGCTTTCATAAATAATAATAAGTCTCTGGGTCATTTTCTTATGGGCTGGTGGCCCAAAAGAAAAATCTACAGTACAGTGTTTTGCTTCTGACAATTTTTTTTTACAGCTTTTTGTATCTGATTTGTAATTATCAGGACCACTGTCTCCCTGACTATAGCCTACAGAAGGAAGGGTTCATTCCTTCCTAGATGGCTCACCACTGCCCTGGCTCACCAGTGCCCTGGAACAACATTACCCTGGCTCACTGTTGCCCTGGCTCACCAGTGCCCTGAATCAACATTACCCTGGCTCACTGTTGCCCTGGCTTGTGTTCTGTTGGTTTTTGAGAGTCTATTATAACAAATAGGCCGAGTAGCCTCATTTCCCCCACCCCCATTTTCTATGTCCAGCCCCAAACCAACAAAATAGTAGACAAATGTACCCAAAGCACTATTTTAGTCGTATCTCTGTGCTTCAGAAATTCTCAAGGTCACCCTCAGCTACTTAGTGTGTTCAAGGTTGGCCTGGGCTACATTGTTGAGCCATGTCCCAACAATAAATAATAGATAAATAAAATTTTTTAAATCTCTGAAGATTTGATCTCTACCAAACACAATAATTAAAAAAAAAAAAAAAAAAAAACGATTTCAGGAGTTGCCTCCAATCCCACCTCATCTGAAACCATTTCCTTTCAAAGCCAAGCGTGTCTCCCTCCTGTAATTTTTCATATCCCACCTCTCAAATGCTCAGATTACAGGCATGAGCCACCATGTCTGTCTGTTGTATGTGGTGCTGGGGTGGCTCCCAGAGTTTTCTGCATGCTAGTCAAATCTATACCAACTGAGCTACATTTGTTTGTTTGGGGGCATCTCGTATTGTAACCTAGGCTGGTCTGAAACGTATTATATTGCCCAGGCTAGCTTCAAATTCCTTGTAATCCTCCTGTTTCAGCCTCTAGACTAAGATTACAGGCAGGAATGACCACGCCTGATTAACATCAATCAGTCATCCTCTAGTCAACCAGCACACAGACCATATGCTGCTGCTTCTGTTTTACCTGGGTTAGTTTTAGTTTTCCTTTTTCTGGGTGGAAGGGTGGGCAGGACTGAGGTATTGAACCCAGGGCCTCACATATGCTAGGCAAGATCTCTCCCAAGTTACCTCCTCGTTCTTTCTTTCTTCTTAGCTAAAACAAAGCTTTTTTTTTTTTTTTTTTTTTTTTGAGCTGAGGATTGAAACAGGGCCTAGTGCTTGCTAGGGAAGCGCTCTACCACTGAGCTAAATCCCCAACCCAAAAGATGACTTTTTTTTTCTTTTTTTTCTTTTTTCCGAGACATGGTTTCTCTGTGTAGCTTTAGTGCCTGTCCTGGATCTCGCTCTGTAGACCAGGCTGGCCTCGAACTCACAGAGATCCACCTGCCTCTGCCTCTCGAGTGCTGGGATTAAAGGTGTGCGCCACCACCGCCCGGCAACAAAGCTTTTTAAAGTGTGTGTGTGTGTGTGTGTGTGTGTGTGTGAGAGAGAGAGAGAGACAGAGAGACAGACAGACAGACAGACAGACAGAGACAGAGAGAGAGACAGACAGAGAGAGACAGAGAGAGAGAGGGAGAGAGCGAGCGAGCAGGTGCCTGTGGAGGCCAGAAGAGAGCACCAGAGCTTGAGTTCCAGGCAGTTGTGAGCAGCTTCGTGTGGGTACTGTGTCTCAAACAAGAACAGCAAGCATTCTTGACTGCTGAGCCAGCCCTCCAGCTCTCCCACCTTTTCAAAACGCAGGTTTTTATTAAACCAGCCAACTTGGCCTTGAACTTGCCCGATAGTGCACAAAGGCCTTCAACTAGTAATTCTCCTGCCTCGGCCTCCCAAGTAGTTAGAATTATAAGCCTCTATCAGCAGACTCAACTAACTTAAATTTTTTGTTGCCATGAAATCAACATTGATTTAGTGTTACTTGTCAAAATCATTAGGAGGTATAAATACTTCATCACAATAGTAATTCATCTTAAGAACATTATTCATGTATTCATCATAATAGGAAAGTTGGAAAGCACCCAGGGACCCAAGCATAGATAGGTTATACATACAACTGACTGCACTCTTCAAGACCGTGGACCAAGCTAAGCATGGCAGCGGGCATTTGTATTCCCAGGTACTCAATGAAGCAGGAGATCACATGAGGCCAGGAGTTGGGGACCAGCCTGGGGCAACCTAACAAAAATCTGGATAGAAAGAAGCAAAGTAAAGAGGAAAAAATCGACTGCCCGCCTTGCCAGGACCTGGCATGCCTTTTCACCTGTCTCGGAGCTCATCTTGCTGTCTCTGGACTCCTTCCTCCGGGGCTTATGTGGTGAGGATGGCTTCTGCCAACTGTGTGCCTGGACTTCGTTTCCTCGGGTGTGCCCACAGCTAGCTGCAGGTTCAGAGTGACTCATTCCTGAGCGTGAGTATTACTTGATATGGGTATTATGCAAATGAGGAAGGAAGTTGAATCTGGATTTTCGTTCTCTGTGGGGAGGAAGCCCGTAGACTTGGTAACCAACAATTCTGCTGAGCAGAACACTTGTGACAGGAAACTTCACATGTTTAATAAACTTCAGATGTTTTCTGGTGACATCTAAATTTACAAACCTTCCTCCTTCCTTCAAGTTCAAGGAAGACTGGGAGAGAAGACAGTACAGAGGTGGTTTTTCGCCTATTACTTCCTCTCATTTGCTCTTTGTGCCGTATCTCTGTTGGAAAAGGGAGAGGCACCCGAAGATGCAAAAGCAGAGAGACCTTGGCCTCTGAGTCAGATAACAGTGTGCTGGTCTGGGGCTCTAGAAGGGAAGGTTAACTGGATGACTAAGTCCACTCCTGAATTTTTAACCCCTAATTAAAAAAGTCAATGTGCTATTCTTCTCCACAGCCATCGCCTCTGTTGTTAGAACTTCAGGTCAAAGGTTGGGGATTTAGTTCAGTGGTAGAGGGCTCATTTAGCAAGCACAAGGCCCTGGGTTCGATCCTCACCTCAAAAAAAAAAAAGAACTTTGGGTCAAGTCAGGCTACCGATTCCCCTGGGCAGCGTCAACCCTCAGAATGGAGAGCATTCTCTCAAGACCTAAGACTCCCACTAGGGTCTTATGTTAGTTTGGTGTCTATTGCAGTGAGAAAGACCGAGACCAAATGCAACTTGGGGAGGAAAGGGTTTATTTGGTTTAGACTCCCAGGTCACACTCCATCTCTGAGGAAAGTCAGGGCAGGCTCTCAAGCAGGAACCTGGAGGCAGGAGCTGAAGCAGAGGCCATGGAGGAGTGCTGCTCACTGGCTTGTTCTCCCTGGCTTGTGTGCGTTGTTATACACCCCAGAGCCACCTCCCCAGGAGTGGCACTACCCAGAGTGGGCTGGGCCCTCTCACATCAATCATCAGTCAAGAGAATGCCCACAGACTTCCCGACAAGCCAATCAGATGGGGCAGCTTCTCGCGTGACGTTGCCTCTGCCCAGATGGCTCTAGCTTGGACTTTCCTTCTGCCCCAGAATTCCAACCTCCTCACACAATCCCAACTTCCATAGGTCTCCCTACCGCTGTGGCTTGGCGGCCACTGAGGATGAAGCTCTAGGCATACACCCTTGATAACAGTTTCAGGCCCCAGCTCCCACTCTCTGGTAAGACTAGGAAGGAAAACATTATAAGTGCCCTTCCTAGGTTGTAAAATATATGAAGATGGAGTTTATCTAAGTTTTGTTGAGGGCTGTTAAAGAAAAGTTACTTCCTCCTGTCAAAAGAATGAAATCTTGAGTTCTGCCTGGGTGGAGACATAGCTTTCTGGTCTGAACAGAAGATTAGAACACTGCATACCATTGCAACACTGCACACCATTGCAACACTGCACACCACTGCAACACTGCACACCATTGCAACACTGCACACCATTGCAACACTGCACACTATTGCCATCTTCTTATTGGTTTTTTTTGTTTTCGTTGCTGTTTTGTTTGTTTTTGTTTTTTTTTCTTTCTCTCTCTCTCTCTCTCTCTCTTTCTTTCTTTTCTTTTCTTTTTTTTTTTTTTTTGAGCTGAAGATCAAACCCAGGGCCTTGTGCTTGCGCTCTACCACTGAGCTAAATGCCCAACCCCTGTTTTTGTTTTTTTGAGACAGGGTTTCTCTGTAGCTTTGGAGCCTGTCCTGGAACTTGCTCCGTAGACCAGGCTGGCCTTGAACTCACAGAGATCCACCTGCCTCTGCCTCCCGAGTGCTGGGACTAAAAGGCGTGCACCACAGCCACTGTCTAGCTCCATTGCTATCTTAAGAGTTAATACAGCAGCTGGGCCTGTCAATCACCTGCTAAGGAGAGCGCTCCACAAGAAAGCTGATTCACTTGAAGACATGCTGAGCAGGGGGAGGAAGAAGGGCGAGCTCCCAGAAGCTGCTCCCCTGACACAGTTGCTTGCAGCCCTTCACCGCTAAGCCTGCCTGCTTTCTGAGTTCTAATTCACAAAGCATAACTTTCCCCCTTTCCATCTCTTCTTTGGATACCAGCCAACATCCTAAGTATACCTTTGGTCATACTCTGGACCCTCTCACTTTCTCTGAATTATCTCCTCACCCCCACCCTTGCCAGGCTCCGTTGCTGACCCTTCCTGCTTTCTTGGACACTAACTCAAAAGTCATGATTATCTCTTCTCCTCTCAGCCACCAAGATGCACAGCTTGCCTGATTCCATATTTCCGTGTGTGTGTGTGTGTGTGTGTGTGTGTGTGTGTGTGTGTGTGTGTGTTTCTTTTCTTTCTTTCTTTCTTTTTTTTAATCCTGAGCTGAGGACCGAACCCAGGGCCTTGTGCTTGCTAGGCAAGTGCTCTACTACTGAGCTAAATCCCCAACCATGTATGGTTTTTCAAGACAGGGTTTTTCTGTGTAGCCCTGGCTATCCTGGAACTATCATTCTGTAGACCAGGCTAGCCTCGGACTCAGAGATTTGCCTGCTTCTACCTCCCAAGTGCTGATATTAAAGTAGTGTGCCACCACCACCTAGTGACATATATATTATTTTTTAAGAAACAAAAAGTTAATTCAGCAAGCATGACCTACACTTAGCCCTGTCTCTCCACCCTACAGTTGCTGAGGTCTCTAGCTTGCCTGGGTGTAGCTTTTCTCTTAAACTAATAAAATTGTTCTTGAGTTTCCTGCTTGTATTTTTTAAAATTCTTTTATCTACGAGATTGCTGTAAAAGGGTCCTTGTTTTCCCACATGAATATCATCCACAATGCTGCTATCTTGGTCATGATTTAAAGCCCTCTTGTCTTTAAAGCAGTATAGGTCATCTTCCACTGTGGGTGTGCCAAAATTTATTGTGTTCATTGTCTTTAGATCTGAAGCTCATTAGGTAGCACAGGTTAGCACCAAATTTCTGCCTGTCTCAGTCTTGAGTACTGGGATAACTGGTGTGTGACCCTCTATACCTGGGGGATATTTATATATATATACACGCCCGACATATTTTTTACTAATGCTTAGGCATTATAAATAATGTCCTGCTGGGGGTGATGGCGCATGCCTGTAATCCCAGCACTCGGGAGGCAGAGGCAGGTGGATCTCTGTGAGTTCAAGGCCAGCCTGGTCTACAGAGCTAGTCCAGGATAGCCTCCAAAGCTACAGAGAAACCCTGTCTCGAAAAACCAAATAAATAAATAAATAATGTCCCAAGCATCTTCCTTATACCTCCATCTCTAGGAAATCACTTCCTTAGAATAAAGTCCTAGAGAGGGAGTTACAAGATAGTAAGACATTAGTGGCTCTTTAAAGATAGAATTTCATTTATCCCAGGTTAGTCTCCAACTCACTCTGAAGACATGATGTCCTAGAATTTCTGATCCTTCAGTCCTCCACCTCTGGAGTGCTGGCATTACAGCTGTGTGCCACCACACCTAGTTTATGTGATCTTAGGCATGGAACCTAGGTCTTCCTGCATGTAAGGCAAGCAATCTATGGATGAAGCTACATCCCTAGCTCTTAAGACGTGTGCCAGCCAGGGCCTACGTAACAGCTTTTAGCCTGGCGGAAGACAGCCTGGACACAGTAGACAACATTCCTGGCCTACCTGCCTTTAGGTTGTTCAGCTGATATGCCTAGCTGCATCCAGAAAGCAAAGATCTTTTGGGCACTGTAGAATCAATCTTAAATACCCTTTCCTTGAGAGATATCTCCATTAGGAATCAGGTGTGCTCACCTTGTCAACCATATCTGAGATCTGCTCTGGTTCCTGGGCTAAGGCAGGTTGGTTGGTTCTTAAACAAAGTGTGTTTTATTGGCCATTTTATTGATATGTGGAATAAGCCAAAGAAGATGATGTGGTACTTCAACAGAATTACTTCACTACTCATCCTTTAAACTTCTGGAAAATGCAATCTTCCCTGGATTCATATTTCTCAGTGTTCCTTGGGTACTTTACCCATGCTTCCTGAAAACTTGTAATCAGCTCCCTTTCCACTTTTTTAGGTATAATCTCATCATATACATCTAAATAATAAATAACTTTAATACAATATAATATGTCTATATATTATACATAGGTATAACAAAATATAATATATAGAATGTATATATAATATATGTATATAATATGCATATTAGATTATTTTATCTTATGTGTATGAGTGTTTTGCTTGCATACATATATACACTATGTTTTTCCTGGTGCCCAAGGAGGTCAGAAGAGGGCATAATATCCCCTGAAACTGGAGTTACCATGTGGCTGCTGGGAACTGAACCCAGGTCCTCTGTAAGAGGTGCTTTTAACCACTGAACAAATTCTTCAGCCCCCACCTCTGCTTCTATTATAATGTCAAGGGACTGGGAATGTAGCTCCGTAGGAAGAACACTTGCCTAGCAAGCACAAAGCTCTGGCTTTGTCAGAGGTACATGAGACTATCTCCAAACAAACAAAATCCCAGAATTTCAAGTTCTGGGAATAGGTTGCTTCGGCCTAGAACAACCTATTCCCAGCAAGCTTATGCCTGCTTATGCAGGACTTCCAATCCAGGGTCAGTTGCTCCTCACTACAGAAATATTCCTGGCGACATGGGTGGCATCAGGAGCATGTGTATATTGGGGCTCACACGGTCACAACCTTGTAGAAACAACTTTAAATAGAAGACACATAGGTTCACCTGTTTTCAATGACAGTCTTCAGAAAATGAGCAAAACTCATCTTTCCTAGGCAGATGATACCTAAAAATCCAAATCCCACCAGCTCACCCACCTTTATGGGGAACTGTTCTCTGCAAGCCTAGGAGGAATTCCAGAGACCATAACAGGTTTTGTTGTTATTGTTTGTGTGTAGGGAGTTTGGGGTTTGATTTTTTTTCTTGTTGTTTTTTGTGGAATCCTTTTGTTTTTTGTTATTAGTTCTCCGTGTTTCCCATACTGGCCTCAAACTCCAGTACCCAGGCAGCCAGCCCTGCTGCCTCCTACCGCAGCCTCCCTAATAGCTGTGTCCAGCTTGATCATCCTTGTTTTAGCCAGCAGAGGGCAGAAAAACAATACAACCGGCCGGTATATACCAAGACCCGGTACAGACATCCCGGAAAATCCTCAGGTTCTTTCCGTGTCCTGCCGTTGCTCTGGCTTTTCACTAGGTGGCGCCCTTGACCGGCTGCCCCACATCATCTTCTGTAAGGATTCCCACGCCCTGATGCCTGTTACCAAGTCCAGTTTCTCCTCCTGTTTTTCACTTGGCCTCTGTTCTTGTGGTAGTTGCAATATTCACCCTTCCACTGTGGCTTCTGATTACTAAATGATTATTATTTCTCTGGGTGTCTTTGGACAATTGGCCCTTTAGGAGCCGGAAGTGTCCATATCGTTCACTATGTTATTAATACTTTTTGATTTTAAGATATGTTTAAGTCAGGCATGGGGCCACATGTCTTTAATCCCAGCACTAGGGAAGCAGAGTGTCACAAGCTTGGTTTATTATGCTGAGGGCCAACTCGCTAGGTTGACACTCTAAATTCCTAAGTATGGTCCTAAGCCTATCTCCCCAAGGCTGCTCACCTGTGTCAGGTCCAGTCTCTAACAGAAGCCTCTGATTTGGGGGTCAGGATCCTGAGGGAGATTCTCCAACCCCAAGGCACATGAAATGAAAGTGGTGTCTCCCCGGTGTCTCCAGTAATCCCGAAGATGTGCAGAACACTGTGTTGTTCTTGGTCTCTGCTTAGATAGTACCAAGTGGATGTCATGGGTGCAGTTCAAGTCCTGTGTCTGGTTATCTCAAGTAAGTGATGTCACTGGGTTATCGGGTGCAGCCTTGGGTGTAGAGGGGTTCCTGACTAAGCTGTTTTTACATGTCTGAAAGGCATGTTTTAACTATGCTCATAACACAGAGGTGAGTGGATCTCTGTGAGTCGGAGGCCAGCCTGGCCTACATAGTGAGTTCCAAGACAGCCAGGGCTATGTAGAGAGACCCTGTCTCAAAAAAAAAAAAAAAAAAAAAATAGCCGGGTGTTGGTGGTGCACACCTTTAATCCCAGCACTTGGGAGGCAGAGCCAGGCAGATCTCTGTGAGTTTGAGGCCAGCCTGGGCTACAGAGTGAGTTCCAGGAAAGGTGCAAAGCTACATAGAGAAACCCTGCCTCAAAAAACCAAAGGGGAAATTTTTTTTTTTTTTTTTTTGTTCACAAAGAATTGTGTCTGGGGTGAAGGATGTAGCTCCATTGGTAGCGTGGCTGCCTAGGATACATGAAGCCTAGGTGCTTCCACAGCACCATATAAACAGGAAGTAGCGCTGAACAACTATAGTCTCAATACTTGGGAGATGGAGGGAGAAGGATCCTAAATTCAAGATCATCCTTAGCTACATATTCATAGCAACTTCAAAGCCAGCCTGGGATAAATGAAACCCTGTCTCAAAAACAAAGCAAGGGCTATCGAATCGATATAGCTCAGCAGGTGAAGGCCCTTGCGGCCCTGCCTGATGACATGAGTTCTGTCCCCAAGACACACTTGTTACTTGTTAGAAGGAGACTGACCATTGAAAGCTGTCTTCTGTCTTCCACACACGTGCACACACATAAATAACTTAAAAATTAGAACAAAACCAGGAGGCAGAACCAGGTGGATCTCTGTGAGTTCAAGGCCAGCCTGGTCTACAGAGTGAGATCCAGGATTGCCAGGGCTATGCCCTGTCTCAAAAAACTGAAAACAAACAGAAAATTAGAACAAAGTTCTGTTTTATTTTATTTTTTTAAGATGTATTTATTTATTATGTAGTCAGTGTTCTGTCTGCATGTTTACCTACAGGCCAGAAGAGAACACGAGTTCTCAGTATGGGTGGTTGTGAGCCACCGTGTGGGTGCTGGGAATTGAACTCAGGACCTCTGGAAGAGCAGGCAGTGCTCTTACCTCCTGAGCCGTCTCTCCAGCATGGCCTAATTTTAAATACAGGGGAAGTGAACGTGAAAGCCTGAGGTGCCAAGGAGCAGGGCTATGGAGAGTCAGAACATGGTGAGATTACAAAGACAAGATTTTCGTGCAGGAATTGAACCCAGGCCTTCATACATGCTCCGTATCACTGAGCTACAAGTCAAGTCCCAAACAGGATTCACCCTGAAGCAAATCAGGGTGATAAGACATTGTTGTGGGGTATCCACCAGAGAAGACCGCTCAGACATGGGTTTAAGCCAGTTGAAAGTCTTTAGTAGCTAGCTGTGGACAATACTGGGTGTTCAGGATCTCAGTGTAACCTCGAGCCTTTCAGGGCGAGCTTTTAAGCACAAAATCGTGTTCTGAGTTGACATACTTAAGTTAACAAGAACAGTTAGCTGAACATGGAAATAAAGAAGCCAAAAAGCAAGGTTAGTATGTTAGAGACTTTCCCAGAACTATGGACTTTGATGAGTTAAGTCCTTGTTTTAGTTTTGGCTGGTGATGCTGTCTACGTGCTGAGTTTTATGGCCTGAATGGCACTTCCATCATGGAGTCAGTTGTGCTAAGATCTGGGGGCCTGTTACAAGATCTCTTGGCATCTAAAAGGGAATGAGGAGGCTCTGAGACATCCTGGATGGTTAGATAAGGAGAGTGGGATTGTGAGGACCCCAAACAGCTTGACCACACAGCTGCCATGACAGGCTTAGAGGCCCAGACACAGCTTCTGTGACAGGCTTACTGGCTGGCAGGCAACACCCAGACCTAGGAAAAGCCATAACCTGACCCCACCCAGGGAGGGCCTGAATCTGACCTGACATTCCAAAATTCCCTATACCCCTAGACAAATGTCAGCCAATCAAGGTCCTGAACCCTGGAAATCCCCTCACCCCAACCTCTCCTATGATAAAAACCCCATCCTGCCCTGGCTCAGGGCTCCCAGCTCTCACCCGCTGTGTCGGACAGAGAGCCCAAGCTCCCAGCTTGAAACACCCTTTGCTTGCACATATGGAATTTGGTCTCCATGGCGGTCTTTTAGGGGTCCCTGTGGTCCTGGCATAACAGGGTATTCTGGGCAAATTCAGGAGAATGTTTGCCAGAATCAGACACAGGATCCCAATTCTGCCAGACACTGCAGCCAAACTGCCCAGTGCTCTGAATGTCAAAGAGGGAAAATTCAATGTCGCTGAGACCCAGTGGGAGTTACTGTGACTCAGGAGACCAGCTACATAGAGTGATGGTGGGGGCTCAGAGAAGCCTGGCCATCGAAGTCAAGGAGAGAATGTTAATATTCTGATCCCGCCCCTTGGCGCCACCCTGTGTCCTGATGCAAAAATCTCTTTTTTAAGGAAAAACTTCGCCCTTTCTCTCTCTCTCCCTCCACTCCCATGAGGTGTGCACCCCCGACACCATCCTCCCTCTCCTTTCCTATCTTTTTTTTTGTTTTTTTGAGACAGGGTTTCTCTGTGTAGCTTTGTGCCGTTCCTGTAGCCCAGGCTGGCCTCGAACTCACAGAGATCCACCTGCCTCTGCCTCCCAAGTGCTGGGATTTCAGGCGTGCGCCACCACCGCCCGGCATCCTATCTTTTTTGTCTCTCTATTATAATAAACTCTCCACGTGGATGCATCATCTGGTTGTGTATCACTGGCAGCTGTTGATAGCCAACACACCAGGGTCAGCTCTTTAAAGACACATACTCCGGTTTCTCTGCTCATAGTCAAGCATGTGCTTGATAGTAGAGGAAGTGCTCAACACTGTTTTAAGTAGAGAATAAAATGTCAAGGAAATAAAGGTTCAGGCAGGTGTGGTGGCGCAAGCCTGTAATTCCAACAATGGGACAGGGAGGCAGGAGGGCCAAGGCCATATGTGGGCTTCATGGTGAATGTAAGTAAAATCAGCCTGGACTACGTGAGACCCTGTCTCCAATAAATAAATAAATAAATAAATAAATAAATAAATAAATAAATAAACAAACAAACAAATAAATAAATAAATAAATAAAAAATAAGAAGAAAACTCTTGAACAATCACTAATGTCCCATTCCTTATTAAAAATGAAAATAGGGATCCAGGCAATGGCGGTGTCCGACTCTAATCTCAGCAACTTAGGAGGCAGAGGCAGGTGGATTTCTGTGAGTTCGAGGCCAGCCTGGTCTACAGTGTTAGTCCAGGACAGACTCCAAAGCTACAGAAAAACCCTGTCTCGAAAAGCCAAAAAGAAGAAAATGTTTCAGAAATACCTGTTTGGATGCAATGTTGTGAAACTGCACGTGGACTGGTAGGCAGTGCCAGGAGAACTTGTCCAAGTACTACATCACTGTCTTTGGCTTTTTTGTTTTGTTTTTCAAGACAGGGTTTCTCTGTGTAGCTTTGCGCCTTTTCCAGGAACTCACAGAGATCCACCTGCCTCTGCCTCCCCAGTGCTGGGATTAAAGGCGTGCGCCACCACCGTCTGGCGTCTTTGGCTTTTTAAACATATTAATAAAATGTTCAATAAAATACTACACATTTTGTTTAAAACCAACTAGCCGGGCGGAGGTGGTGCACGCTTTTAATCCCAGCACTCAGGAGGCAGAGGCAAGCGGATCTCTAAATTCAAGGCCAGCCTGGTCTACAGAGTGAGTTCTAAGACAGCCAGAGCAAGTCAAAAAATTTTCAAATATAAAAACAAAATAAAATAAATGGGCAAACAAAATAGTAAGTAAAAATAAAATAGAGGCTGGAGCGACGGTTCAGGGCTGCTTGGTGCTTTTGCAGAGGACCCAACCTCCTGACAGCTTACAGCCAGTTCCGGGAGATCTGACTTCTGCAGGCTCCTGTACGCACGTGGCACACAATCTCAATCACAGAAGCACACATAACATAAAGTAAATAATAAATATTTTCTAATTAAAATTTTAAAAGATGACCAGCGAGATGGACGAGTGGGAAAAGGCATTTGCCACCAAACCTAAAGACCAGACCTGAATTCTATCCCAAGGGCCTATATGGTGGCAGGAGAAGACCCACGGGTGTACACACACCACGGTGCCCATGAGGAGTCAGAGACAGTTTTCGGGAGTTCTCTTCTTCCAGCACTGGATTCTGGCTACTCAACAAGTCCTTAGTTTCAGTTACAGCCACCTCTTCCCAATGAGTCGGCTCACCAATTTAGATTTTTATTTATATATTTGTTTTTTCTCAGTCCTGTGTAGCTCAGGCTGGCCTGGAACTTGCTAGGAGCTCCCAATCCTCCTGCTTCTACTTCCCAAGGGCTCGCCTAGCATTACAGGGGTTGGAGGTGGAGGTGTTCTACCATACCTAGCTCACGATGTCCTGGGAGCTAATACAAAGAATCCAGGAGCTGAAAGTACCAACCAACCTCAGTACGGGGGTGGAGGGGGACCATTATCCTTTCAACAAGGGTTTGACTCTTCTTCTTCTTCTTCTTTCCTTTCTCTTTCTTCTTTTGGAAACAAGGTCTTTTTATGTGGCCCTGGCTGTCTTCGAACTCTAACTCTCTATGCAGACCACCTGGTCCCCAACTCAGAGATCCACCTGCCTGTCTCCCGAGTGCTGAGACTAATGGTGTGTAAAAAGACTGTGTGTGTGTGGTAGGACACACACACCTTCTCTTGTGTGGAGGCCAGAAGAGGGTGTGGGATCCCTCAGAGCCGGGGGTTAGAGGTGTTTGCAGGAAACCAAGCTTGTTACATGGGAGCTGGGATCTGAACTCTGGACCTCAGGATTTAGCAGTAGTCACTCATATGGCAAACTCTAGCCAAAAACAACTTAGGAAGAAAGAGTTTATTTCGTTTTGTACTTCCAGGGAACAATTTATCAGCAAGGAAAGTCAGAGCAGGAACTCAAGGGAGGACCCTGGAGGAAGAAGCCGAAGCAGAGACCATGGAGTGATGAATGTTGACTGGCTTGCTCAGCCTGCTTTAGTTGTGTGTGTGTGTGTGTGTGTGTGTGTGTGTGTGTGTGTGTGTGTCCCACCCCCCAGGGCAGCAGGGTCTTCAACAGGGACCTGAAGGGAGGGACGAGAAGCATAAAGAATGAGAGCAAGCCAGGACGTCTCTTCAAGCTCCAAAATTTTACTTTCCTCTTAAGGCATATATAGGGAGTAAAGGGGGGTGCAAGCAGGGAGGGGACTTTAATCATGGGTTGTTCGGCCAGCAGGGAATGTTGATATGAGGATTATCTATTCTTACCTAACTGCCTAACTGTAGCATGGTCACCTGATTTCTGAGAAAAGGTTCATGGAGACTTAAGCAAGGCCTAGATCTAGAAGAAGAGGAGAGAAGCCCAAATATGGCGGCATGTGTGTCAAGGGTCACTTAGGCTTATGGCTCCCATCATGAGTGTGAAGTCAGATTCCCTGGAGCTAGAGTACAGACAGCTGTGAGCTGCCTGGTGTGGGTGCTGGGAACTGAACTCTGGTCCTCTGGAAGAGCAGCCAGTGCTCTTAACCACTGAGCCATCTCTCCAGCCCTTCAGACTGCTTTCTTTCTTTCTTTTTTTCCCCCGAGACAAGATTTCTCCGTGTAGTTTTGGAGCCTGTCCTGGATCTCGCTGTGTAGACCAGGCTGGCCTCGAACTCACAGAGATCCACCTGTCTCTGCCTCCCCAGTGCTGGGATTAAAGGTGTGTGCCACCACCGCCCAGCCAGCCTGCTTTCATATACAGCCCACAACCACCCCACCTGCCCAGGGTAGCACTACCCAGAGTGGGCTGGGCCTTCTCACATTGATCAACCATCAATAAAATGTCCCACAGACGTACCCTCAGGCCAATCTGATTGAGACAGTTTCCCAGTTGAGACTCCCAGTGTCAAGCTGACACCTAAAGCTAATTAGAATAGGAAAGTATTAAACACATGAATGCACGGTGGTGGCGCACACCTGTAATCCCAGCACTCAGGAGGCAGAGGCAGGTGGATCTCTGTGAGTTCGAGGCCAGCCTGGTCTACAGAGCTAGTCCAGGACAGGCTCCAAAGCTACAGAGAAACCCTGTTTTGAAAAACAAAAACAAACAAAAACAAAAAAAACCCACATGGACACGTGATCCAATAGCCATTTAAACACAAGGTCTTGCTGTAATGATTCAGTTAAAGTAAATTTATTAAGACAGCCCCAAGAATTTTGATCAACTGAGTTTTAGGTACACACTTGAAGTTAAAAAAATTATCCCATGTTGGGGTTGGGGATTTAGCTCAGTGGTAGAGCGCTTGCCTAGCAAGCACAAGGTCCGGGGTTCGATCCTCAGCTCAAAAAAAAAAAAAAAAAAAAAAAAAAATTATCCCAGGTCTTAGGACATAGTGCATTAATAGTCCTTGCTTGATTGTTAGACCCTGGGTTTGAACCTCAGCACAACTGCAAAATAAATAAGTAAACAAACAAACCAACAAATAAATAAATGAACTCTCCCTAGTGGCACATGTCTGTTATCCCGGCACTCCCACACTGAAGGCAGAGGCAGGAGGATCACTCTAAGTCTGAAGCCAGTCTAGTTTACATATGTGAGGTCCATTCGAACCTGCCACTACACAGTAAGACCCTGTACAAAAAAGTGGTCAGCGCCTCGAGGCCAGCCTGGTCTACAAAGCGAGTTCCAGAACAGCCAGGGATACATAGAGAATCCCTGTCTCGGGAAAAACAAAAAACAAAAGTGGGGAAGGTATGGCAGGATGTGGTGGTGCATGGCTTTAATTTCAGCACCGGGGAGGCAGAGGCGGATGGAGCTCTGTGAGCTGGAGACCAGCCTGGTCCACACAGAAAGTTCCAGGCCAGCCAGGTCTACCTAGTGAGGTCCTGTCTCTAAACAAAACAAAACCCAAAACAACAAAAAACAAAGCCAGGTGTGGTGATTGACTCTGCAATACTAGCTCTCCAGAGTCCAAAGGTTCAAGGGTTTGAGGTCAGTAAATTACATAAGATACCGTCTCAAAACCCCAAACCCCCCAAGAGGACTGAAGCTGTAGCTCAGCTGGTAGAGCTTGAGGCCAGCTCTGTTTACATAGTGAGTTCCAGGACAATGTAGAAAGCTCCTGTCTCAAACAAACAAACAAACAAACAAATAAACACATTCCTAACACACACACACACACACACACACACACACACACACACACACACACACACAGCTGTTCACAACCAACCTGCAGCTCTAGTTACAGTGGATCTAATGCCCTCTTCTGGCTTCTGGGGGTACTGCATAGACACACACATGGGCAAAACACCTACCGACATTAAATGCGTAGATAAATAGACAAATAAATAAGTAAATAAATAAACAACATTACCTATACCTACATGTTGGAGCACACTCCCTACCTTTTTCTCTAGCAATTTCAGAGTATCCAGGCAGGTCCAATCCACTTGGGTTTGAGTTACAAGGTGAGAGACAGGAATTTGATTTCATTCTTCTATGTGCTGACATCCACATTTTCCAGCATTGCCTGCTGAAAATGCTCAGGAGGTAGAGGCAGGAGGATTGCTGAGTTCACAGCCAGCAGAGGACACACAATAAGACCTGGAACAAAAAGTCTAGCGTGTTATGTGTAATGAGTATGTTAGAACACAAAATTAGCTAAGGTCTCCAGGGCTCCACGGTGAGTACACAAATATGTGTATTTATGGGGCTATTAAACATGATGATGGACATGTCAGATTCAAAAGGTCGTGAGCCAGAATGGTAGTTTTATTAAAGGATTTACCTTGAGACCATTCCTAATCTATTACCGACACTCTACCCACACCCACATTCATCCACTACCATGTCTTCATAATGTCGGAGAACGACCGTCTCATCATTATCTTGGTAGAGCATGGAAATGGGAGACAGCTTGATGGGGATACAGACAGCCTTGGGGACCTTGGGGTCAATCGCATGCATCAGTGCCTGCATGAAAGCATAATTGGAACTATTCAAATATGTGGTCATTGAGAAGGGACAATCTCCGTGACAGTAATTTGCCATGAACCCCTTGGGGGCAATGATCCACTTGTGCCAACCCAGGTCCCGGAAGTTGATGAACAGCTGATGACGATGGCAGAGGTTCCTACAAGAACCCTTGGGGACAGGGATGGCTGCCCTCCTTTTTCTGGAAGAGGAGGGACAACGATCGGGGTTGAGGGTCACCACCAGCAGAGAGGCGTGAAGAGAGAGGATCAGCCGGTCACAGGTGTCCTCAACCTGGGACATTTGCCCCAGAGTGTCTGTCCTCTTTGGCCAGAATCTCTAAGTACAAGCCCAAATTCTTCCGTCGGTTGCCATTCCAATCCTTAACCACATCCTGCAGGTTGAAATGAAGAGGACCCTGAGGTCCTGGGACAGACTGCTGAGCAAGCGTTCTGCCTGGCTTAGGGTGGGATCGCCCCCACACACCAGGCTCCTCAACCACAGACAGAGCCACCTCCACTTCTGGACCCAGGTTGTAGTAGGACCTGGGTCCCAAGTCTACAGTCAGCCGGGCCATGGTCACCGTTCCCTTTTCTTTGATAGCAGGCAACTTAAAGTAGAGGTACTTCTGTAGGCAAGCACCGTCTCGGGAAGGGTTCTGCGTGTTAAGAAAGAAACCTAGAAGCGAAGAGGAACATGTGAGGGTCACAGTAGTCCTTTCTACCTCAGACCCACCTGACAAACGTCAACAAGTGCCTAAGTCTGAGCTCTCTTCCGCCCCTCCCTTCCGGGAGCGTGTTTCCCCAGTCCTCATTCCGGTCCAGAGAGTGTGTGTGTGTGCCATGTTGGTCCTCAGGAGCTGTCTCCTTTGTTTCTTCAGGTTAGGTCTCACTGACCTAGAAGTGACCAATTTACCCAGACTGGCTGGCCAGTGAGCCCCAGGGGTCTGCCTGTGAGTACCCCACAATATCGGGTTACAGGTGTACACGTAGTACCTGGCTGCTGAACTTGGTCTTTGTGCCTGTAAATAGGGTAATATCTTCACGGATTAAACTGTCTCCCCAGCCCCAACTTTTTGGTTATTTATTTGTTGTTGTTGTTTCTCTCCCCCCCCCCCAAAGTTCTCATGTAACCAAGGCTGGCCTTGAATTCATTATTTAGTCAAGGATGACTTTGAACTGATCTTCCTGCTGCCACTTTCAGAGTTCTGAGATTGCAGATACACTCCTGCGTACCTAGTTTATGCTATGCTGGGGCTCAAACCCAGAACTTCATGGGTGCTAGGCAAGCCAAGCACCTGCCGACTGATCTATATGCCCAGCTCCCCCACCACACGCACACTCTTGTTTTTGTTTTGAGATCGTCTCCTATGTACAGTCTCCCAGCCCAGGCTGGTCTAGACCTCATGATCCTCCTGCCTCTGTCTCCAGAGCCGGGATTAAAGGCATTTACCACCACGAATAGCTCTGTCTCTGTCTCTGTCTCTCTCTGTCTCTGTCTCTCTCACACACACACACAAACACAGAATTCTCTTACAAATGATCAAGAGGCCTAATAGTAATAGATCATTATGAAAAATATAATTCAATAGAAAACTGGTCATAGTATAACAATGGGCAATTGTTTAAAATACTGAAACTATACATTACTATTCATTACTTGCAATTAAAGAAATACAGGGGGCTGGAGAGATGGCTCAGAGGTTAAGAGCACTGGCTGTACTTCCAGAGATCCTGAGTTCAATTCCCACAACCACATGGTGGCTCACAACCATGTGTAATGAGATCTGGAGCCCTCTTCTGTGTACATAATAAATAAATAAAATCTTAGAAAAAAAAAAAGAAATACAAATAAAGTGAGCATGATGGCTCACCCTTTTATGCCAGTTGTTTTGTTTGTTTGTTTGATTGGTTGGCTTTTGGTTTTTTTTGAGACAGCGTTTCTCTGTGTAGCTTTGAGCCTTCCTGGAACTTGCTTTGTAAACCAGGCTGGCCTCGAATTCACAGAGATCTGCCTGCCTCTGCCTCCCGAGTGCTGGGATTAAAGGCGTGCATCACCACTGCCCAGTTCATCCCCTTGTTAAGAGGCTGAGACACAGCTGAGCCACAATAGCATATGCCTTTAATCCCAGCACTCAGGAAGCAGGGGCAGGAGGATTTCTGAGTTCGAGGCCATCCTGGTCTATAGAGTGAGTTCCAGGACAGCCAGGACTACACAGAGAAACCCTGTCTCAAGGAAAAAAAAAAAAAGACGCTGAGCAGGAGGATTGCCTGTGTTATAGGCTATCTTGGGCTACATAGAGAGACTCAAGCTAGCCTGAGATACAAAGTGGATCCTATCTCAAAAAGGGGGGCCGCGGGGGTGAGGTGTAAATAGTGTAACTACATTTTGTTACCACGTTAGTTCATTGTAAAGCTAAAAGGGATGACAGCATCACTGAACCGATTCTTCCTCTTTTCCAGTGGACCCCAGACCGCTCTTCCACACCAAACAGCTCCAGTGGTCAACCCGCGTGACATGGACAGGTAAACTGTCTGTCACACGGCAATTGAATGAAATACTACACGTCAGTCAGGACGGATGAACTACAAACTCACATAGCCTGGTTAAATCCCACACACCTGGGGCTGAGTGAAGGAGGCCAGACATGGGGAAAGAGAGGTGGATTCCACAGTCGAGACTGCCCAAGAATTGGGTCTGGAAATGAAGGCTGCTCTCTGAATCAGCTCCTCTGCTGCACACTCAGAGACCAGCCTGCCACTGCCTCCAAAATGCTGAGATTAAAGGCTTGCACCACCATGCCCAACAGTTGGCTGTCCTAGAACTCTAAAAAGATCCAACTGTCTCTACTATGATTAAAGGTAAATGCTACCATACCTGTCCCCATTCTCACTCATTTTTTTAAATGTGTGTGTGCACTGAATTTGAGCAGGTGCCCACAGAGGCCAAAGGAACTGGAACTGGAGTCATGCACGGGCGATTGTAAGCTGCCTGTGGGTGCTAAGAACAGTAAATGCTGAGTCCGAACCATCCCTCCAGCCCCCTCATTCTCCTGGTTTTACTTTACAGAAGTTATGTATAAGGGTGTTTTGCCTTCAGGTATGTTTGTGTATCACATGTATCAGTGTCCAAGAGGCCAGACCAGGGTGTCTGGGACAGTTGCCAGCCATTATGTGGGTGCTGAGAACTGAACCAGAATCTTCCGGAACAGCAGCCAGTGCTCTGGACCGCTGAGCCACCTAACAAAGTGATTTAGTGACCACTCTCCAGGCTTTAGTGGAAGGCCTCCCTCCCCTGAAGGCTCTTGGTTTAGAATTGCCATCTATTGTTTTGTTTCTGATGTCCTCCCTCCCTCCAGCTCCCTCCCCCACGCCCTGCCCGCGACTTCGAGGACAAACCTCACTGACCGGAATTCTCTGTCAGCTTCCTCTTCAGGTCAGCCTTGGATTTTTACTTCTTGTTAACTAATTCCCTTATGAAAACTGTTTTTGTTTTTTGAGACAGAGCTTCTCTTTGTAGCCCTGGTTTTCCTAGAACTAGCTCTGTAGACCAGGCTGGCCTTGAACTCACAGAGATCCTCCTGCCTCAGCCTCCCACAGTGCTGGGATTAAAGGCGTGTGCCACCACCACTGCACGGCTCTAAAAACTCTTTTTTTGTTTTGTTTTGTTTTGTTTTTTGAGACAGGGTTTCTCTGTGTAGCTTTGCACCTTTCCTGGATCTCACTCTGCAGACCAGGCTGGCCTCGAACTCACAGAGATCTGCCTGCCTCTGCCTCCTGAGTGCTGGGATTAAAGGCGTGCGCCACCACCGCCCGGCCTTCTAAAAACTCTTAAACCAGACTTTTGATAACTTCTGCACTCTCAAGGCCATTCTCAGGCCAGTTCACTGTAGGTATACATTAAATGCTTCAGGGACAAATACACATCCAAATCTTCCCTTCATCTGCAGTAAAACTATCCTTGGTCTTCAATGGTGGTTTTCGCCTATAATCTCAGCACTTGGGAAGCTGAAGCCGGAGCCTTACTGACAGTTTATGGCAGCTAGGCCACATGGTGAGTTGCAGAAAGAAAGAAAAGAAAAGAAAAACAATAAGTAGGAAGGAAGGCTATGCATCTGAATGCCAGGGCGGAGGTGCAGGAATGTGGGTGTTCGTCTCCAACTTTGAATAAGAATCAAGTAGGTCAGGAAGGACAGCCTAAGGGTGGAAGAACCTACTTTAAAAACCAGATGGCTGATGTAGTCCTGCAGCGGTCAGTTTGAGAAACTGAGATGGCAGTCACTGATTTTCCTATGAAGAGTGTGCTCGTGGCTCAGGTTCATAACCATTAGTCTGTATTTTAAGAAAACCAAGTTGTACACCTTTATTCCTAGCACTTGGGAGGCAGAGGCAGGCAGATCTCTTGAGTTTAAGGCCATGTCTGTCTACAGAGTTCCAGAAGAGCCGAAGCTACACAGAGAAACCACCTTTCCACCCCCACCGCACCCCGCCCACTTTTTTTTTTTTCTTTTCGGTTTGGTTTTTTTCAAGATAAGGGTGTCTCTGTGTAGCCTTGGCTGTCCTAGAACTCTATCTGTAGATCAGGCTGGCCTCAAACTCCTCTGCCTCCTGAGTGCTAGAACTGGAGGTGTTCACCATCACTGCCCAGCTGAGAAACCCTGTCTTGAAGAAACCAAAAAATAAACAAATAAATAAATAAAATCAGGAGATGTGTTGGCTTTTAATCCCAGCACTCAATATTGGGGAAGCAGAGGCAGGTGGATTTTTGCCATGGTCTACATGGCAAGTTCCAGGACAGCCAGGGCTACACAAAAAGACCTTGCCTCAAAATTAATTAATTAAAAATCAAGACATGAAATTTGCATCCAACAAAAGTAACACCACAGAGGGGCTAGAAAGATGTCACCATGCAGTTGGGCGGCTCACAACCTCCTGTAACTTCAGCTCCAGGGGATCTGATGCCCTCCTCCGGACTCTTTGGATAGGCATGCACAAACACATACTAAAAAGAGGGAGAGAGGGAGGAGAAAAGAGAAGGGAGATGGGGGAAGGGGGCAGATGTCCCCCTACCTTGCATTCGGTCCCACCCAAGGTGTGATCTTGTAGCTCTCAGAATGCTGGCCTTACTGAGTCCACTCTCTCTTAACAGTGAGGTAAACTCTCCTAAGGGCTCAGCGGCAGTCAGACCAGCGTGGAGAGGCCCCGGGTGACAAGAACACGCGCCTTGCTCGGGGTTGGTCTTGGAACTGAGACAGAGTATGACGATCCCAGCTCAGACTCCCACCCGCCGTGGTGCCCGTTCTGTCCCCTCCTCCTTTCTCCACAGCACCCACTTGAGAGTCCTCTCCCACAAACACTCGGGCTCCTTACCCTGGTCTGGCAGAAGCCGAAGCAGGTTCCCACGGACACCAAGCTCCTTCACGTAGCAGAAGTCCTGCGAGGCCCCGCCCGCTGCAGCAGCTTCTCGAGCCTGGAAGATTTTCCTTAAGATGCGGGGCACAGGTTGGAAGCTGCGAGGTGAAGGAGCTTTCTCCAAGTCCAGAAACTGCAGAAAGTCATATTCTTGAAACTTGGTTGGCTGGCCCCAGGCCAGACACAACAGGAGGAAGCCGAGAGTCGAAAGCCTTAGGGGAGGCTGCATGGCGGCCTGGGTGGGACAGCGCAGTGTCTGGGGAGCACGGAGGTCCAGCCTCTGCTGTTCAGCTTGGGAGGTAATCAGGTGTGAATTGCTCTCTTCCCAGCTCCTCAGAGGCAATTGGATGTGAAGACAGACGACTGATGTGGCTCCCGCCCCCTCTTCTATTGCTCTGTTCTCTCAAGAGGGTAAAATAGAACCAGCGGGGTCTGTCAGCTGTGGACAGGGTGAGTGGGAAAGGGTTGCACACTCATTCAACACAGAGACATGATTGTGTCTGTGGTGTGCAAAGCAATGAGACAGCAACAGGAAGCATATTAGAGAACAATTTATTATGCATTTTTGTTTTTAAATATATGTATACATATTTTGAGACTGGGTCTCATGTATCCTAGGTTGATCTTCAATTTTTTCTCTTTTAACATTGCTGGGCGATGGTGGCGCACACCTTTAATCCCAGCTCTCGGGAGGCAGAGGCAGGCGGATCTCTGTGAGTCCGAGGCCAGCCTATTCTAAAGAATGAGTTCCAGGATAGGTTTCAAAGCTACACAAAGGAACCCTGTCTCAAAAATAAAATAAAATAAACAAACAACAACAACAACAAAAAACCCCACAATACATTGCATTTGTTTGTTTGTTTGTTTATTGGGCATGTGGGTGGGGGAATGCATTCCACAGTACAGCTGTGGAGCTCAAAGGACTATTATCCAGAGTTGGTCTCTCCTTCCATGTGGGTCCCAGGAATCAAACCCAGGTTATCAGGCTTGGTGGCAAGCACCTTTACCCACTGAGCCATCTTGTTGGCCCAATCTTGAACTGATCTAGCCTGCATATTACTCCCAGTGCCCCAGCATGTGCCACCATAGCTGGTTGATGAGATGCATGGTATGAAATCCAGGGTTGCCAAGTGGTGGTGGAGGCGCTTGCCTTTAATTCCTTTAATTCAAGCACTCAGGAGGCAGAGGCAGGCAAATCTCTGAGTTCAAGGCCAGCCTGGTCTACAGAGCGAGTTCCAAGACAGCCAGGACTGTTACACAAACCCTGTCTGGAGAGAAAAAAGGAATCCAGAGACTAGTACATGCTAGGCAAGCAGATTGCCCATTAAGCTACATCCCTGGCCCTATAATTTCTCTCTCTCTCTCTCTCTCTCTCTCTCTCTCTCTCTCTCTCTCTCTCTGTCATCCTTCCCCTCTTCGTTCCGCCTTTCCTTCCTTTCTTTCTAAAAGATACGGGTTCTTGCAGGGGTAACTGCAAACCTGTAATCTCAGTACTCAGGGAGTGGAGACAGGAAAATCAAATAGAAGACCAGCTTCAGTTTCATAGGGCCTTTGAGACCAGCCTGAGCTACATGAGACCTATCTCAGAGAGGAGGAGCGAGGAGTGTGTGTGTGTAGGGGGTGGTGGTCCTTATTCTCTTTTCCAGGGGACTCTTGAAATCCTGGGCTTAGGTAATCCTCCTGCCTCAGCTTCACAGAATAGTTATGACTAAGCTATAGGTGGGCTGCCATCTCAGTTCGCTATGATTCTTAGTTTGGGCTGGGGAGATGGCAGAGTGGTTAAGAGCACTTACGACTCTTCCAGAGGACCCAAGTTTGATTCCTAGAACCCACATCTGGTGGCTCATAGCTGTCTGTGACCCCAGCTCTGACACCTCTGGCCTCAGCAGACACATGTACGCATGTTCACAGACCCATGTGCAGGCATACAACATGTACATAGTTAAAAATAATAAAAACAAATACTTCCTTATAATTTTATATCTCATAGTCTAATTACACACTAGCTGTCAGTGTAGCTCAGTGGTAGAATCTCAAGACCCTGGGTTCAGTCCCAAGACTGCAAAAAAAGTTCCTCATTGAGAAAAACATTTTTCTTTTTTCTTTCATTTTCGAGACAGGGTTTCTCTGTGGAACAGCCCTGGCTGTCCTGGATCTCACTCTGTAGACCAGCCTGGCTTTGAACTCTCAGGGATATACCTACCTCTGCCTGAGTCCTGGGACTAAAGGTGTGCACCACCACCACCTGACTAAGAAAAATGTTTTTAACCAGACATAGTGGGTTTTTGTTGTTTATTTTTGTTTGTTTGTTTATTTTTTGAGACAGGATTTCTCTGTAGCTTTAGAGCCTGTCCTGGAACTTGCTCTGTAGACCAGGTTGTCCAGGAACTCTCAGAGATCCGCCTGCCTCTGCCTCCTGAGTGCTGGGATTAAAGGTGTGCACCACTACTGCCCGGCTAGGCTGGGACAGGAGGATCAGAGGTTTGAAATCTGTTTCAGCTACTAAATTCCTGGCAGCCTAGGCTGCAGTATGAGACCCTGTCTCAATCTATCCAATGAAAAAGTCTGCAAAAATCTTTTTTTTTTTTCAAGTTCAAGGTCATCCTCCCCATATAAAAACTGGGGGTTGGCTGGAAAGCAAATGAGTATAAAGATGGCTTTTTCAAGACTTGGGTCTCTCCATGCAGCCCTAGCTGCCCTGGAACTCTCTCTGTAGACCTTTTTAACCTCTGCCTCCTCCCACACTCCCACTCCACACACCCCACACACACCCCACACCCCACACACTCCCTACACCCCACACACTCCACACACCCCACACACCCCCACCCCCGTGTGCTGAGGTTAAAGGCATGTGCCACCACCTCTCAACTGCAGTTCTGCTTTGATTAGCTTTTTTTTTTTTTTAAATTAAAGCAAGCATTTTTATTCATGTACACGGGCTGCCTCCCTCTAAGGTAGGGTTTGAGAGGTCAGCATTGGATGTGAGAAGACAAGGCTCAGGGGTAGGGGGTTTTCAAATGGGGGATTTGGTGGGTAAAATGGGCAGGATTATAGGAGCAGAACATAAGCATAACAAGTTAGTCCTAACAACTTCCTGAAAGGAAGACATGGTTGCAAGGTAGTCATAACAAGCTAATCATAACACAGGTAGTCATAACAAGGTAGTCATACAACATTTTGAAACAAAGTTGGAGTCGCAAGATGGTTCTAAACAATTTTTTAAACAAAGGCATGTTTGCTATTCCGGGACCAGGCCATACAGAACCATTTGTAGTTAAGGTTACAGCTGGGGCACAGCCCAATCCTTGAGAAACAGAGGTTTAATCGTAATCAGGAATGAACCTAGTTTGTCTTTGCTATAAGGTGGTTTTTAAGCCTAAAGGCAGTCTGGTTCTTCACTGGGGCCAGTGTTTTACAACAGTTCATCAGGCTGTACAAAGAGGAATGGGACTATGCCAGTCTCTTAGGAACCTCCACGACTTACTCCATCACACATGTCTGTCTGTCTTCTACTTAATGGTCTCATGTATCCAAAGATAGCTTCAAACTCCTGACCTTCTGCCTAAGCTTCTGACTCCACTGCCTAACTGCTAAGATTACAGGTGTGGTTGCGAGAATTCCTTCCCCAGAGAGATGTTATTTACCCCTCCTTATAAGGTCCCAACAACAAGCCAAAGTTCAATGCCACAAAAGTTTACCCTAGGCTGGGCAGTAGTGAAACATGCCTTTTTTAAAAAATTAATTTAATTTTAATTTAATCAGCTTGATACTGCTACGCCCACAGCTGTGACACCTGTGTAGCTGTAGCAAGTATGCCGCTGCGCTGGGGCCCAGCAGCTGAAGGGTTGAGGTTGGAGCTTCCTGGAGCGTGGCCTCAAGCGGTTCCCCCACAATCAGCAATCGTCATGCAGCCTGAGGATCCCAGGAAGCCCTGGAGAACAAAATGGCCTTGACGACAGTCCTTGTTGGCACTAATCATGATCTTTCTCTGTATGTCTTATCTGTGTCTTCTCCAGTTAACAGCACAACCAGTACAGGTCGGCACCAACATGACTGACCCAGGTCACCTGTACCCGGAGCACCTCCATTTATCAGACCAGTGTATAAGGAAGCTCAAAAGACTTCCTCAAATACATCTCTGGGGTCGTTCCTGTTCAGAGTAGAGCAGCGCGAGCTCTTGTCAGAAACAGCCAGAGAGCCCAAAACTGAAAGTAAAAATAAAAATGTTACGAGAGAATAAACATAGCGTGCCAGACCCTTCTAGAGAGAAAGAGTTAGAGAAAATTCCCCAGCACACACTTCCCGGGGGGTATACACAGTACTTTCTAGGAGGGAGCTGATGGATAGCCCCTAGATGGACCCCCAAAAGTGTATAACCCAGGCTGGTAAGAGTTTGGCTCCCCACAGATGTGGTCGCTGGCGCGAGACAAATTTCACAAAATTCTGAGATCATGCCCTCAGACAATAGCCACAATGTACTCCCGCTGCAGAAGTAATACACAAAAATAGATATGGATGTCTCTTGTTATTGTTTCTTGCTGATTCTGAGTAATTGTAAAAAATAATGGCCTGATGTAACCCCCAGCCAAGTTCCTCGATTGTAAAAGTATATAAGCATTGCCTATACAGAAGTAAAATTGCAGCAGCACATCAACATATCATGTGTCTGTCTGTCATTCTCCTCGCCGATTCCTGACTTCTCCTTGAGCCTTCTCCCTGGTTCTCCCTCAGTGATGGTCTCCCTCTGGGTGGTCTGCGGCATGATACAGTATAAATTCTTATCCCAATAGTGAAATGTATGAGGTTTGCCCAGTAATTGAGTAAAACCTAAACTTATTATAAGCCACAGTCATCCTAGGGTCCCCCCTGCTCTGTAGCCTCCCTGGTTCTCTGGGTTGCAGTCTGATTGTTCTTTGCTTTATATCTAGAATCCACTTATGAGTGAATACATACCATGTTTGTCCTTCTGGGTTTGGGTTACAGCACTCAGGATGATATTTTCTAGTTCCATCCATTTGCCTGCAAACCTCATGATGTCGTTGTTTTTCTCTGCTGAGTAGTACTCCATTGTGTATATGTACCACATTTTCTCAATCCATTCTTCAGTTGAAGGGCATCTAGGTTGTTTCCAGGTTCTGGCTATTACAAACAATGCTGCTATGAACATAGTTGAGCATGTATCCTTGTGGTATGATTGAGCATTCCTAGAGTATATGCCCAAGAGTGGTATGGCTGGGTCTTGTGGTAGATCGATTCTCAATTTTCTGAGAAACCACAGTAGTTGTACAAGTTTGCACTCCCACCAACAGTGGAGGAGTGTTCCCTTTACTCTGCACTGTTTTGATTAGCTTTACCCGCCCTGTGCTGGGAGTCAAACCCAAGGTCTTGGCCTGTGCTGGGAATCCTCTAAGGCTGAGTTACTCTCTCAGCTGCAGCACTTAATTATCTTCCACAGCTGTTCCCTGTTCTGTTCAATCATTACCTAGCTGATCCCCTATCGATCGGGAGTGTGTATTGGGGTGTTTTCAGGCTTTCTTTTTCTGTTATTGCTTTTGTTTTTTGAAGCAGCGTCTGGCTACGGAGCCTAGACTGGCCCGGAAAGCCCTGTGTAGACCAAAATGAATCACAAACTCTGCCATCTTCCTGCCTTGGCTTTCTGAGTTGCTGAGATCACAGGTGGTCTCCAGCCAGTGTTCTTCCCGGGTACTCATCTCTTGGTGCCTAGGAAGCCTTGAGAAACACTGTTGCTGAGCAGAAGCAGTTCCTGTTCTGTTCTGCTGTCTTCCTTCCTTCTCTTTCCCCATCCATTCCTCCCCACCCTCCTCCTCCTTTCTTTTATTTTATTTAGTTGATTTTTGTTGTTGTTTGGCTCTGTGTAGCCCTGGCCATCCTTGAACTCACTATGTAGTCTAGGCTGGCCGTAAACTCAGAGATCCTCCTGCTTCTGCCTCCTGATGCTGGGATTAAAGATATGTGCCACCATGCCTGGCATTTATCTTATTATTTTATACATATGGGTGTTTTGTCCACAAGTGTATCTGTGTACCCTATGTGTGCAGTGCCCGTAGATGCTGAAAGAGGGCACTTTAGCCCCCTGGAACTGGAGTTACAGAAGGTTGGGAGATGCCGTGTAGGTGCTGGGAATCGAACCTTAGTCCCCTGGAAGAGCAGCCCTTGCTCTTAAACAGCAGAGACATCTGCTCAAACCACCAACTTTGTTTTGTTTTGTTTGGGGTAGGGTTTCTCTGTGCAGCCCTGGCTGTCCTGGAACTCGCTCTGTAGACCAGGCTGGCCTCCAGAGATCCACCTGCCTCTGCCTTCTGAGTGATGGGATTAAAGGTGTGGGCCACCACCTCCGGGTGCTCGCTATCTATCTATCATCTATCTATCTATCTATCTATCTATCTATCTATCTATCTATCTATCTCTATATATCTATCTATTACTATGCACCCTGCTGGCTGGCCTCAAACTCACTGAGATCCAGCTGCTCTGCCTCCAGAGTGCATGTGCCTGCCTACCTAGAAGTAGTTGCTTTTTTTTCCTTTTTTCATTCATGTATCTGTGTGTCTATATGCACATGGGTGTGGGTGCCCAAGGAGGCTAGACTAGAGCATTGGATCCCCTGGAACTGGAGTTACAGACAGTTGTGAACCAAACCAAAGTGAATGCTGGAAACCGCACCCCTGTCCTCTGCACCAGCAATTACTGAGCCATCTCTCCAGTTCCTGGAAGCAGTTTAAGTGGCTATTTAAATTTTATGCAGCCAAGGATGACCTTGAACTCTGGATTTTCTTGCCTCTAGTGTTAGTCCAAGAAAACTTTGTGGTGTAAAGAGCCCCCAGGACCTGGTAGTAGCTGTGTCACAGCCAACCCTTGCCATTGAGAACAGTCTACAGGGGACCCCTAAAGCTAGGAACTTCGGCGGCAACTGAGTGCATCTCAATGTGATGCTTCCTCAAATAGCAGTTGGGCTATGTAGCACGTGACACATGCCTTGCGCCGCCGTTGGTCCAGAAGCGTACCAAGCATAAGAGGCCCAGTGTCGGAGTTCCTGGCTCTAGCTGGCTGCCTTGGTGGGGCACCATCTCATCTATCTGGCCCCACTTAGGTGAGGAAGGTTTGAGGCTTTAAGTGTGTGTGAGCATCAGTGCTCATCTGTATTCCATTCTCTCTCTCTCTCTCTCTCTCTCTCTCTCTCTCTCTCTCTCTCTCTGACAGGGTATTGTTCTGTAGCTCTCAAGCCGGCTTCTCCTGAACCCTGGGATTACAGGACTGTCATTCTGTCTGTCTCCCATCTTTCATTAATGTCCATGCCTCCATGAAGCTCATCACCTCCCTGATGGAAGTTATATCACACACACTCCCCCTAAGCCATGCAGACCCCGATCAGTACCTTCTGGTATGTTCTCTGTTGGCAATGTAAATGTTAAGGAAAGAAGTCTGAATCAATTCTCTTCAGGATAACAGACTTTACTCCTCTATTTCCCTGAGGGCTAACAATAAAAGACATTGTTTAACTCTCTACACTGCCAGCCAGGCCTAGGGGTGTTGAACTGTAACCTCAGTACTTGGGAGGTTGAGGCAAGAGTGTGGGCCTGGAGTGCTGGGATTAAAGGCATTTGCCACCAGGTTGGTTGATATAATTAATGTACATGTTTATTGAGGCAGGGTTTCTCTGTGTAGCCCTGGCTGTCTTGGAACTCATTCTCTAGACCAGGCTGGCCTCGAACTCACATAGATCCATGTGCCACCATGTTGTTTTTAACTTTTTTTTTTCACTTCTGGTGACTCCTTCCTTCACTCTTTCTCCCGCTCCCCTCATTTTCCTCCTGGGATTGATTCTCAGGCATCGCGAGCATGACAGACACTGGACCATTGAGATGTATCCTGAGCCCATTTTGATTTTGATTTTTTTTTTGTTTTTTTGTTTTTTTGTTTTTTCGAGACAGGGTTTCTCTGTGTAGCTTTGAGCCTTTCCTGGAACTCACTTGGTAGCCCAGGCTGGCCTCACAGAGATCTCACAGAGATCTACCTGGCTCTGCCTCCCAAGTGCTGGGATTAAAGGCGTGCACCATTTTTTTCTTTTCTTTTCTTTTCTTTCTTTCTTTCTTTTTTTTTTGTTGTTATTTTTGTTTGTTTGTTTTTTGTTTTTTCAAGACCAGGTTTCTCTGTGTAGCTTTGGAGCCTGTCCTGGATCTTGCTCTGTAGACCAGGCTGGCCTTGAACTCACAGAGATCCACCTGCCTCTGCCTCCCAAGTGCTGGGATTAAAGGTGTGTACCACCACCACCACCACCACTACCACCACCACCACCACCACCACCACTACCACCATCACTACCACCCAGCCCATTTTGATTTTTGAAAGTTAAGCCAGACAGGAGATCACTTCCTAAATATAACACCAGCAGCACAGACACTGAGCACAACAATTAATAAATGAGACCTCTTGAAACTGAGAAGGTTTTGTAGGGCAAAAGACAGAGTCAATAAGACAAAAAGACAGCTTACAGAATGGGAAAGGATCTTCTGGTAGGAAATCACAACATGTCCACACAGTTGGGCTTGCCCAGTGGACCACCTAATTATTTCCGGTTCAAAATAGCCATTTCCAGGACAGAACATCTCGAGTGGTTAGGACTCCGTGGCTTTACATGGTTGCGTAAAGCACACGTGCAGGGCCATATAATCTATGTGCATGCGTGGAGTAGCCACATGCAGTCCTGTACACATGCGTGGCTCACTCTTTAAAAAGCTGGCACCATTTTGCACAGGTCTCTCTCCTCTCCTCTCCTCTCCTCACTCACATGTGTGCTTCACACAGGCCTGTCACCTCTATCCTCTATCCTATATTAATAAACAGCTCTTCTGTGGATTTGTCGTGTTCGGGACGTGTTCCTCACAGGGTAAGAGCGCTGCCTAAATAACTAACATCTTCAACCCCACATCTGACAGAGGATTGATCTCCACAGTATATAAAGAACTCAAGAAACTAGACATCAAAATACTGAACAATCCGGGTGGTGGCACGAGCCTGTAATCCCAGCACTCAGGAGGCAGAGGCAGGTGGGTCTCTGTGAGTTCGAGGCCAGCCTGGTCTACAGAGCTAGTACAGGACAGGCTCCAAAGCTACAGAGAAACCCTATCTTGAAAAACAAACAAACAAACAAAAAACTGAACAATCAAATTTAAAAATGGGCTAAAGAGCTAAACAGAGAATTCTCAAAAGAAGAATCACAAATGGCTGAAAGACATTTAAAGAAATGTTCAACATCTTTAATCATCAGAGAAATGCAAATCAAAACAACTCTGAGATACCACCTTACACCTGTCAGAATGGCTATGATCAAAAACACTAATGACAGTCAATGTTGGAGAGGATGCGGAGCAAAGGGAACACTCCTCCACTGTTGGTGGGAATGCAAACCTGTACAACCACTGTGGAAATCAATATGGTGGTTTCTCAGAAAATTGGGAATCGATCTACTTCAGGACCCAGCCATACCACTCTTGGGCATATACCCAAGGAATGCTCAATCATACCACAAAGATACATGCTCAACTATGTTCTTAGCAGCACTATGTGTAATAGCCAGAACCTGGAAACAACCTAGATGCCTGTCAACTGAAGAATGGATTGAGAAAATGTGGTACATCTACACAATGGAGTACTACTCAGCAGAGAAAAACAATGACAGCATGAAATTTGCAGGCAAATGGATGGAACTAGAAAAAAATCATCCTGAGTGCTGTAACCCAAACCCAGAAGGACAAACATGGTATGTATTCACTCATAAGTGGATTCTAGATATAAAGCAAAGAACAATCAGAGAGAGGCTATATGGGGGGTGCCCCCCTCCCCCCCCCCCCCCCCCGCACGGGGCGGCCCTCAAAGGGGGATGACGGACACCCTAGGATGACTGTGGCTTATTATAAGTTTTGGTTTTCAAAACCTACTGTTTGGTTCCATGGTTAACCATACAGGAATCCTCTTGGGGTTAGGGTGAGCAAATTTGTGTATCATAGCCCAGGAAGCAATTCTTGTTATGTAAATAAGAGCATTTCTGTGGCATCAGGTTGCAAGTAATTTTGATTAGCTGTACAAATCTACCATTCTGTGGCTGTAGTCGGGTAAAGGGGAAACCCATGTTTTCTTCCTAGGGAATGATTTCTGGAGTTTGGGAGAAACTAGGACCTGTATATACCTCATCTGTGCTATCACTGTCCTGTTGTGGGAGAATCTTTTTGTACATTGTGAAGATGTGTCTTTGCCAAGACACCTTCTGACTTGTTTTAATAAAGAGCCGAATGGAAAAAAATAAAAAATAAAAAAATAAAAAAGAAACAAACAAAAAAAATGTTTTGGTTTTACTCAATTACTGGGCAAGCTTCAATCAAACATTTCACTATTAAGATAAGAATTTAGGTTTGGGGATTTAGATCAGTGGTAGAGCGCTTGCCTAGCAAGCGCAAGGCCCTGGGTTCGATCCTCAGCTCCAAAAAAAAAAAAAGAATTTATACTGTATCAAGCTGATAACAAATAAATAAATAAATAGAAATAAATGGGGGGAAAGAATAAAATCACAGCATTTGCAGAAACGAATGTAACTGGAGATCATTATGTTAAGTGAAATAAACCAAAAAAAAAAAAAAAAAGTTAAGCCAGGTATAGTAGTATATGCATGTGATTCCAGAACTTGGAAGGTTGAGAGGCAGGAGAATTGCTGGGAATTTGAGGCCAGCAAGAGCTACAAAACAAGACCCTATTTCAAAAAGCCAAAAGCAATGAAAAAAAAAAAAAAGAATGCGCTCACACATGCAGTAGTCATGGTGTGGTGAACACGTGACAGGAGGACACAGCTGGGAAACTGGGCTGGGCATGGTTGCATGTCCCTTAATCCCTGCACTCAGGGAGGCAAAGCAGGACAATTCAAGGCTGTCCTGATCTAATGGTGAGTTCCAGGCCAGCCAGGAAGCCAGACATAGCAAGACTGTCTCAGGAAGAAACAAAATCTGATTCCATACAAACACAGAGCTGTACAGCAGTTTTAACCCCGGTCAGATCTCGGCCTTTTTTTTTGTGGAGGAGAGCCAAGAACAACAGCAGAGGTCTCTGGAGTCCAGAGGCAACAGGCAGAAATGGAAAGTCCAGCTGTTAGGCAGGCCACACTTCCCACCCATCTCTGCAGCAGAAGAAGAAAGAGGTGGGGAGGGTCAAGTGTGGTAGAAAGAGATTTCATTGCCCCTTGTAGTATGATGTAGTATGATACCTTTAGCTCCAGGGCAGTTGTTCTCTAGGACCCACCCAAATAAATGTAACTTTAAAGATGTAAACCAAGGGGCTGGAGAGATGGCTCAGAGGTTAAGAGCACTGGTGCTCCTCCAGAGGACCTGAGTTCAATTCCCAGCAACTACACGGTGCTTCACAACCATCTGTAATAGTACACGGTGCTTCACAACCATCTGTAATAGGATCTGATCCCCCCTTCTGGCATAAAGGTACACATGCAGTACACTCATACTAAAATATAAATAAAAGATGTAAAACAAAGCCGGGTGGTGGTGGTGCACGCCTTTAATCCCAGCACTCGGGAGGCAGAAGCAGGTGGATCTCTGTGAGTTCCAGGCCAGCCTGGACTACCAAGTGAGTTCCAGGAAAGGCGCAAAGCTACACAGAGAAAACAAAGCAAACAAACAAAAAAGATATGAAACAAAATAAAGATAACATGAATTGGACAGGTTGTGGCATCTCAGCTAGCTGTGTGTGCCTGTTTACTTTGTAGGGCTGAGACCTGTAACTAAGGCCTCGTGCCTGCTGGGCAAGCTGTGTATCACTGAGCCAGCCTCAAGAGAACACTGCCCCCACTGTTGACTTTTTTCTCTAGCTTCTCCAGTGGAGAAGATTCAGTAAGAATAGCAGAGAGAAGATCAACAGGTCCAAGGGGGCTGTAAAGCACTAAATTCTGCTTACACTCTAGCACAGGTGGCCTGGACTCCTGTCTAGGACTTAGTAGACCATTTACATCTTAACAAGATCCAGCCAGTCTGAACTATGGCTTTCAATTTACATATCAAAGAAGTTAGCCAGGTCCTGTTGATACTTTCCTTTGAAAACAACACCGGAAAACTACTTGAATGAAGTCTTAAAACTAGTTTGCTATCCTGGTGGTGCTCGGTCTTATGATCCCAGCCTGTGGGAGGCAGAGGAGGCAGAGGCAGGAGGATTCCTGCCACTTCAAAGCCAGTCTGTAAGTTCCAAACCACCTGAGGATACACAGTAAAAGACCTTGTCTAAAGGAAAACAAAAAGCTGGGTGGCACACGGCTTTCATCTCAGCACTTGGGAGACAGAGGCAGTCAGAGCTCTGTGAGTTTGAGGCCAGCCTGGGCTACAGAGTGAGATCCAGGACAGCCAGGGCTGCACAGAGAAACCCTGTCTCAAAAAAAAGAAAGAAAAAGAAAAAGAAAGAAAAAGAAAAAGAGAGAGAGAGAGAGAGAGAAAGAAAACAAGAGGTGGCACATGGGTGTGGGTGGCACACGCCTTTAATCCCAGCACTCGGGAGGCAGAGGCAGGCGGATCTCTGTGAGTTCAAGGCCAGCCTGGTCTACAGAGTGAGTTCCAGGATAGGCTCCAAAACTACACAAGAGAAACCGTGTCTCGAAAAACCAAACCAAACAAACAAAAAAGAAAACAAAAGTTGTGGGAATTTGGGGTTTCATTCTACTTTCTGAAGATGGTGGCCCATGTTGGTACACTTTGACATAACTCAAGCCAAGTAATTTTGGAGTGGAGAGATAGCAATTTATAAAATTAAATTTATTATTTATTATTTTTGAGACAAAGTCTCAAATGTATTATCCATGTATGAAACAATTCACTATTATATATGTTTAAATTCCATGCTTTATATCTTTTTTTAATGTCAACCTATTTAAGTGTGTGTAGCATACATGTTTATTTAGTAGCATTACAAAGTGAACAGTCTCTGAAGATGTTTTTGTTTTGTTTTGGTTTTGGTTTTTCGAGACAGGGTTTCTCTGTGTAGCTTTGCACCTTTTCCTGGAACTCACTCTGTAGACCAGGCTGGCCTCAAACTCACAGAGATCCGCCTGCCTCTGCCTCCTGAGTGCTGGGATTAAAGGCGTGCACCACCACCGCCCAGCCTCAGTCTCTGAAGATTTAAGATGAGGCAAGTAAAGGAAATTTTCAAATGAACTTAATTAGGAATTAACTGACAGAGAACTGCATGCTTATTTTAGGAAATTTAAATCCAGTTCTCCCATCACTGGCCATCTCCAAGAGTGTAATGAACAAAACAATATCCCTATTTCAGGAAACCCAAAGTGACTCTAGATAAAATTTTCACTTTTTTTTTTTGTTTGTGTGTGTGTGTGTGTGTGTGTGTGTGTGTGTGTGTGTGTGTAACAGGGTCTAGCTTTTTGTGTAGACCAAAGCTGGCTTAGAACTCACAGAGATCCACCCGCCTCAACCTCCCTAGAACCGAATTAAAGGTGGAGGCTGACACACCCAGCCAAATTTCTAGTGTTTTTGTTGGAGTTAGTATTCAGGAGGGGCGGGGGACTGGCCTTTAACTCACGTGCAGCCTTTAAAATCTCTGCTTCATTAGCATTGGAGTAGCCCGGGGGAGTGGTTGGCTTGGAGTTTAAAAAGCAAGCAGGCCTTCTCTGCTGGCGAGTTCGGTTTCCGTCTTCTCCAAGGCGCAGCGATTTTGTCTGGAGCTTTGTTTGGAGGCTTGTGCCCGCCGTCATGGAGGAGCCATCAGAGATGTTCGAGCAAGTTCTGACGTTGGAAATCCCTCAGACCAGCGATGATGAAGGGTGCTGTGATGACTCAGGTACGCCGGCCTTTTGGCCCGGGTTTGGGAAGGCAGTAGGCGGCCATCTTTCCATCTTCCCTCTTCTTGTTGGCCGGTAGGCCGCTGGTACTTGAGATCCCAGCACGTGCAGATGGAGGTCAGTGTGGGTTACAGGACCCTGTCGTGGGGTACAGCGGTGGAGTCCTTGGTTAAAGGTGTGGACAGGCTTCTGTGTTTTCTTTTCCTTGTTCTGTTTTGGCGCAGAAATTCTTTGTTTGAGACAAGGTCTCACTATGTAGTCCTGGATATCCTGGGACTTTTTCCCCCCAGTGATTTATCTTCACTTTTAAGTGCATTGATGTTTTGCTTGCATGTATGTCTGTGAGAGGACGTTGGATCCTCTGGAACTGGATTGTTGTGAGTTTCCCATGTGGGTGCTGGAACTTGAACCCGGGTCCTCTGGAAGAGGAGCCAGTGGTCTTAACCGCTGAGCCATCTCTCTAGCCCCATTCTGGAACTTTTTTGTAGCCCAGCCTGGCCGCAAACTCGAGATCCTCCTGCCTCTGCCTCCAGAGGATTAAACATGGCCCGGCTGCAGGTTTTTATTTCAAACACAGGAATCTTTTCCTGTTGGGAGACTGGGTTCTCCGTGTAGCTCCAGCGGTCCAGGAACTAACTGTAGACCAGACTCAGACCCGCCTGCCTCAGCTTCCTGAGTGCTGGCATTGAAGGCGTGTGCCGCCACAGACCCGCTACACATCAATCTGAAACTTCACTTGAACCTAGACTTTCTTATTCTCACCCACTTTTCCGGGAGCGGCTTTCTAGTTAAATTTACATTTCAGGTGAATGGATTTTCAGGGGAAATAGCCCCAGGACCAGCTGAGCCATGCACTCGTTGGGTGGTTAGGAACTGCTGCAGGTGAAGCTGTGCCTGAGGACCTCCAGGTTTGCCATCTCCTGGCCTCGGGGCTCCTTGGGTGTTGCTAGGGAGGAGCCCTCTGTTGTCCTAGATCGATCTTCTTTGTGTTATAAAGAATCCAATCTCAGAGAAAAAGAAATGTTTGCCCTAGATCTGCACAACCTGACAGCTACATGTGACATCCTTGTTTCCATGTGATAATTCTTTTGTCCTTATGTTTTGGGACTTTTGTTTTATTTCTGAGACTGTTGCCCCTCCTGGACTAAAACTCACTGTGTTTAGGCCAGGCTAGACTCAAATTCTGTCAATTCCGTCTGTGTCCCAAACCTGGACATAAAGGTGAGCCACCATGACCTGACTTAATCTGGATGACAGTTCAACCTTGATGACACTTGGGGTGAGCTTCCTCCCACCCCCACCCCAGGCAGGGTTTCTCTGTAGCTGTCCTAGAACTCGCTTTGTAGACCAGGCTAGCCTTGAACTCAAGAGATCCGCCTGCCTCTGCCTCCCAAGTGGTAGGTTTAAAGGCGTGTGCCACCACGCCCAGGGAGCTTCCTCTGTAAGACAGGTCTATCTACTAGATGTGAATGGTTCAAATGGGAAAAAGCAGAATTGCTTTCCTAAAACATGCTGTTTAGAGTCCAATCGGAAGCATTTGGACAACTCAATTAGTTAGGTTTTTTATTTTGAAGACTTCCGGAGCCCCATCTGGGGAAGCTCTCCCACTAAGCCACTTTCCCAGCATAGTTGGCTTAGGGTGTAGATTCTCTGGAAGTGTGTGTGTGTGAGAGTTCCTGCACATGAATGCAGTTCTCAACATAGGCCACTGGAACAATGTAGTGCCTGGGATAGCACACGGCAAAGAAGTCGTGGATCTCTACACAAACCCTAGGATATCTGTCTGGGTTTTGTGGCCATGGGCCCTGTGCACATGAAGTACTTCTGGCCGGCTGCTTGAGAAAGAAAAGAATGGGTGTCTGTGTGGAGTAGTGCCTTGGAGAGTGGTACACTTCACACTAATTGCTCTTTACTTCTGTTTCTGAAGTCTCACAGCCAGAAATGTTAGCAAAGGACCTGAAAAAGCTCTCGCTCGACCCCAGTGCCGAGAAGTCTCCATCCTTTAAACCAGTACGTTATCATCGCCGCCGCCATCGCCGCTCCCGTCCCCCAGTGAAGAAGAGGGTGGTGGAGAACAACAGTGAAAAAATCTTGAGAGCGGTCCAAAGTGCCTTTCCCAAGAGAAGAGTCCGCACACTACTGTCTGTGCAGAATGATCCTGTAGCAAGGATGAAAAGATTTATGCGGGTGAGTTGCATCTGTGGACAGGGCTTACTAGATAGCAATCCCAACCTCTGGGGAATGAAGAAGCCTAAATGACCATGACAAGGTAGTGGCTGCTTCTATCCTGCTACGTGCAAGTAAGCAGTGGTAAGCAGTGGTAGGTCACTCTGGTTATAACTTTTATTGTTTTTTGAGAGTCTCACTGTAGCCCAGGCTGGCCCTCCAATTCAGTCTACAAACTTGCCCCTCGTTCTTTTCCAGTGCTGGGATTATACAAGTTTTAAGCTACCATGTGTGGCTAACCTTAGACTGCATCTCGGAGCCACAGCTGGCCTGTTCCTCTGTGTAGACCAGGCTGGCCTTAATCTGGGGGTGGTCCCTGTTTGCTTTCACAGTGCTGCCAAAAATAACTCCTCACATAGTAGGTGCTGTAACTTTGTCTTGAGTGTTAAATAATTTTGTTTTTGTTTTTCTTCTGAAGATTGAAAATAGACTAAGAAGTCGTAATGGAGAGAGGGTAAGTAACTTTTTATTGCTAGTGCATGTTGATGAGTTGGGTGTCTGATTTATTTTTTTTTGGACAGGGTGTGCGTGCATGGGGGAGGGGATTGTCTGCCTTCAACCCCTAGGAATTCTGGTTATTGAACCCAGCACTTAACACACACAATTGAAGATTTATGTTTGTTTGGGGTGCAATGTCCTGATTGACCTATGTGTGGCACTATTTCAGGATGAAGAAAGTAAACCATTCAGATGCCTCTGCACTTTCTGCCTCTACCAAGGGTGGGATCCTGCTGAGAATGCCAAAATAGGGCAAAATTAGGACCGTCAGTTCAGGGCCAAGTGCACACTGCCCTGACTGCTGCCAGTGCCGTGCAGCAGATGGGAAACGCTGTTTTTTTAAGATCATTAAATGATACGTATTTGTGAAGTTTGAATGCACAAGAATGCCTTTAGTTTGACCCAAAGAAGCAAGAATGAGTCTCAAGTATGGGATTAAATACAATGACTTGAAAGAATTTGGGGCTGGTTTGGTCTAGAAGGTAATAATTGGAATGGATCTTTGTATATTCTAATTCACAGAAATTTGTAATAAAGGCAATTTTGCAATAAATTCTTGTTATCTTAATTTTTAGTAGTAAATACACAGAACAAATAAAAGTGAACCATTGGAGTTTGGAAATTACTTTTACTTGGTTTCATTTATTGTATGTATGTGTATGGGCATGCACATTCCAGAGTACATGTGGAGGTCAGAGTAACTTGTCAGTGTTTTTCATCCTTGGGATTGATCTCAGGTTGTCAGGTCAGGTCACCAGGCTTGGTGACAAGCACCTATATCCACCGAGTCATCTGGATGACCTCTTCGTGCATGTGTGTGTTCCATGGGGACATGTGTCAGGAGTCAGTTCTCTTTGTGAAATCTGGAGATCAAACTCAAGTGTTGCAGCCATATTGGCAACCTGATAGGTTTGAGACAGGTCTTAATATGCAGCAGTGGCTGGCACTCATTCTGTAGACAAGGAGGGGAGGGGTGAGAGGAACAAATTAAATAGAAATCTGCTTCTGGGGTCTTGGATTAGAGGTGTGTACCAACTCTGCTTAGTTTTGAGACAGGGTCGCCAAAAGGACTAGCTGGTCTTCAACTCCTGGTCTTGCTTGCCTCTAGCTCCCAAGTTTTCTGCCAGAGGCATGTGTCAGCAAGATCTGCAATATCTTGACTTGAAGCACAATTTATCAATAAATGGATTCTAAGTTGCAAGTATGCGGCATTGTATTGTGGTTGTCTCATTGGAAGACAACCAGAACACAATTTCCTGCTTTAACAACTTTCTGCACGGAGTGTCAAGAAAGGAGTTAGGAAGATGTCCCCAGGCACTTGCTGGCTGCATAAGTGTTTCCCTTGGGATCTAGGTGAGTAGTAGCTAAGGCCAGCTAGGTGTCCTGATTAAAACTAGAGATTAGCTCTGCCCCCAGGTTGAAGCCACAGCTTCAGATGCTACAAGCCTAGGTTGGTAGCCTAAGTGTCCAACCAAATAGCTATACATCTACTCTCTGACCCCCACTTCTGGAGGAGAGTTAATTGGCTAGAGCAGCTCATAGTACTTGGGCAAATGCTTCAGGCTATTGCAAAGCCTGTAGATGAGCAGCCAGGTGGAAGAGACCAAGGCAAAGGTACAGGAAAAGGCTACAGCACCTCTGGGAAATGTTCAGCCACTTGGAACATGTGGAGGTTAGAGGACATCCTGCTGGAGTTGGTTATCAAATCAGGCTCACTCAGCCCAGAATTTACTCCTGTTTAATAGAAGCATTAAAAGATGGTGGGCTTCATCACTCACCAATTATCAACCCTAGCAGCCCTCCTCAGAAATATTTTTATTTTTTTGAGACAGGGTTTCTCAGAACTCACTTGGTAGCCCAGGCTGGCCTTGAACTCAGAGATCCGCATGGCTCTGCCTCCCAAGTGCTGGGATTAAAGGTGTGTGCCACCACTACCGGCCATCTTTAATTTTTTTTAAAAGATTTATTTATGTATACAGCATGTATGACTGCAGGCCAGAAGAGGGCACCAGCTCTTATAGATGGCTATGAGCCACCATGTGGTTGCTGGGAATTGAACTCAGGACCTCTGGAAGAGCAGTCTCTTAACCTCTGAGCCATCTCTCCAGGCCCCATCTTTAACTTTTTAAGTCTGCATGTTCTAAATTGTCCTTAGACTTGCTTTATAACAAGGATGACCTTGACCTTCTGATCTTCCCATGTCTCAAATATTGGGATTACAGTTAGGGACTTCTGCAACATGGGAAGTTGTAAAAATAAGTTACTAGGAAAATGGTTCTATTTTACAATGTCTTACTGTGCCCAAGTTGTAAGTTTATAATAGGTGTGCAAGCCTGGGAGTGAGCAGTGTTAAGAGTCAATACTAAATGTTTCCAGGCATCCACTGGGGTCTGGACTATGCCTTTGTAGATGGGGGACCAATGCACATGAGGAAATGGGGAGTCGGGACAAATACAGTTAATAGTATCATAAGAGGGAACTGAATCTGTAAGAACGGAATACACAATGTGTGTGTGTGTGTGTGTGGTTTTTCAAAACTTGGTTTCTCTGTGTAGCCCTGGCTGTCCTGGAACTGTGTAGACCAGGCTGGCCTCGAATTCATAGATCTGCTTACCTCTGCCTCCCAAGTGCTAAGTTTAAAGGTGTGTGCTTCCACTGCCGGGCTAAACCCAGCATATTTTAAACTTTGTCCTCTGCCCTCCAATTACATGTTAGGAATGAAAAAAATACAGTACCAGAGAAGCAGCTGGAGAACCGAGGTGAAGAGAGAAACAGATGCTCAGTGGCTAAGAGCACTGGGTGCTCTTGCAGAGGACCCAGGTTTGGTTCCTGGCACCCACAGGGTGTTCCACAACTACTGTTCCAGAAATCTGATAACTCTTCTGCTTCTGGACTAGACTTGCAAGTGGTTCAGACAGGCAGGCACCACAGCCTTTGCCTGTTGGTCCAGACCAGAGGTCAGAACAGTTAACACTAGGTATAGACATAGGGAATTGATTCTAGCACATGGCCAAAGGCCCACACTGGTGTTTTAGGAATACTGACACTCATCACCAGTCTTCATGCGTAGGTATTGCCCTACTCAGAATAGGCCCAGTCACCAGTGTGGAGAAAGTGCTCCAGCTTTAACATTTTTTTTTTTCTGTATGAATTTAAGTTGCTGACTAGTAAAAACAGCCAACTTATTTTGGCTACAATCACATTCAATTTATAAATGGGATTTAATGTTTAAGAGCATGGGTGAGGAAGGTGCTTTCCACATTGCCTCATAAGGTATACAGATAAAAATTCTCCATGTGTTGTTAGTATCTATTTGCATCCTTATTAAAGTACATATACCTCCTTAACTCTAAAGCAGTGAGCTGGAAATGGCCATTGTGATGCTCTGAGTTCAGTGCTTTCACACCTAAGGAAGCACATTCCTATGGAGCTATAGTTCTTTTGGGTTTTGAGACTACTCTCCGTGAGTGCTCCAGGTTTCCAGCTCTCCTGGGCTGTCTGTCACCCATGCTGCTGGTGATGGTGGTGGCTTTTGGTACACAGACATAGATGGAGACAAAAGATCCATACATAAAAAATAAGTTGTTGTAGAATATTTTAAGGCATGTTACTTTTTTTTTTAATGTTGCATTTGTTTAACTCTGTGAAGCCGTGTTACTGTGCCTGGGTAAAACACCTGATGGTCTAATAAAGAACTGAACAGCCAATAGCAAGGCAGGAGAAAGGATAGGAGGGGCTGGCAGGCAGAGAGAATAAATAGAAGGTGAAATATGGGAAGACAAAAGAAAAAAGTAGCCAGAGAAAGAGGAGGACACCAGGGGCAGGCCACCCAGCTACACAGCAAGCCATGGAGTAAGAGTAAGATTTACAGAAGTAAGAACAGGAAAAGCCCAGAGGCAAAAGGTAAAGAGGATAAGTTAAGGAAAGCTGGCTAGAAACAAGGTAAGCTAAGCCTGGACATTTATAAATAATAATAAGCCTCATGTGATTTATTTGGGAGCTGGGTGGAGGGCCCCCCAAAAGAGTAAAAAGAAAAAATAACAACCAACAACATAAATAATAGCTGGGCGTGGTGCCACACTCCTTTAATCTCAGCACGCAGGAGCTAGTTAATTAAATAATTAAAAGGCAGGAAAGAATTACCACCCCTCAGTGGGGATGGCACACGCCTTTAATCCCAGCACTGACAGAGGCAAGCCGATCTCTGAGTCTGAGGCCAGCCTGGTCTACAGAGCCAGTTCCAGGACAGCCAGGGCTACACAGGGAAAACCTGTCTTGAAACCCCACCCAACCCCACCCAGAAAAAAAGTTACCGGAAGTCTTGGGGAGAGTCATTTTATGATACCTGAGAAGCAGAGTCCCCTGTTAAGGTTCTTACTTCCAGTAATGAAAGAAGTTAAAAGTGATCAAAACAGAAGCTTAAGGACAATTTATTAGAGTTTAAAATGTAAAAGAAACCCTGGGTTAGACAGACTGTAAATCCTGCAGCTGACAGGAAGCAAGGTGGCAAATGGAAAGTGTGAAGGTCTAGACTTGACTGTACAGGCTCCATCTTAGGGTAGGGCCACCATCTCAGACCACCTGATGTACTCAGTTCCAGGAAGGACCTCAGGAATGTGCCACGACAACTCTCAGATGCAGGGAGTGTCCTCCTGCAGACATTTTGTCTGCAGTTTATGGCCCTTGAAGATAGAAAATATCTAGATAATCCTGCTGAGCAATCCAGATAATCCTGTTCTGGGGGTTGTGGTTCCCCACCAAAAGTCTAACCCAATGGTTTCAAATGTGGTTTCACGCCCCAAGTCTAGACCAATAGTTTCAAAAAAAATCACCTTGTCCCATATCCCTTCTACCTAATCCCAAGTTTCCAATTTCCAGCTTGTGGTTTTTCCCCTCTAAAAACTGTACACCTGGGCATGGCCGCCGCCACATTTCCTCCCATCTGCAGTGCGGTGGCCCAGGTAGAACCTAAATAAAAGGACCCTTATATGCTTGCTCCTTGGTGGTCTCTGGGGGTTTCGAGAAACTGGTACAACAGAAAGCAGAAAGCAGAAGCCGTGCTGCGTGAGGCATGGCAGCACTGAGGTCAGCCACCTGGTAATCCCAGCACTTGGGAGGCAGAGGCAGATGAATCTCTGATTTCGAGGCCAGCCTGGACTACAGAGTGAGTTTCAGGAAAGGCTTAAAGCTACATAGAGGAACCCTGTCTTGAAAAGAAAAAAAAAAAAAAAAGAGCCAGGGAGCCTGACTTGGAGTTAAAAGCATTCTTAGACTCTCTCAGAGTCTGAAGGTAAAAGAATCATAACTGTTGTGTCTTCCTGAGTCAGGCTTCTGAAAGGCAAACTGACCCAGCTGAACCTCAAGTTGGCTGGGTGGGAAGGGACTGCCCTGGCTGGGTTAGGGTGGGGCGAGGTAAGGGGGCCAGAAATTCTGAAGATGAAGAACCCCCCTTCCTATGGGTGGTCTTTTAGCTAGGTCCCTGACTGGCCTCTCTTGGTTGACAAGAGGCCATCAGGGCCTGCCTCTTCCTGCAGGTAAAGTCCTTTTTTTTTTCTTTTCTTTTCTTTTTTTTTTTTTTGGTTTTTCGAGACAGGGTTTTTCTGTGTAGCTTTGCGCCTTTCCTGGGACTTGCTTGGTAGACCAGGCTGGCCTCAAACTCACAGAAATCTGCCTGGCTCTGCCTCCCGAGTGCTGGGATTAAAGGCGTGAGCCACCACCGCCTGGCTAAAGTCCATTCTTGCTGGTCCCCTGTGTTTTTTGTAAAAAGATTGTGAAGAGCCTGGGGATCACCAGTTGTGGTGGTGCACCCTGGTAGGATTTGCTGAAGGAGGCAGGAGGATCGTGAGTTCAAGGCCAGCCTGGGCTACACATTTTAGCCAGGCGGTGGTGGTGCACGTCTTTAAACCTAGCAATTGGGAGGCAGAGGCAGGTGGATCTCTGTGAGTTCAAGGCCAGCCTAGGCTACAGAGTGAGTTCTAGGAAAGGTGCAAAGCTACACAGAGAAACCCTGTCTCAGGGTGGGGGGGGGGTGGGGTGAGCCTGGGGGGAGCCTTTAATCTCAGAGCAGATCTTTGTGACTTTGAGGCTGGCCTGATCTACAAAGAGTGTTCTGGGACAGCTAGAGCTACACAGAGAAACCTTGTCTCAAAAAAGCAAAAACAAAAACAAATCCAGAGCTGATACCATTTTGTCATTGTGGGTGCAGAAGGGCAAGATTTCTGACAATGTGTGCTTCCTATGGCATCAAGTGGCCACATATGTACAACGCCTGGCTTCAGACACTTGTCAAGATGCCCGGCGGCCATTTCAAATGGTTCTGTCAGTGATCAGGGTTGGTATTCTAAGGCTCCAGACGTGGCACCTTGGCATTTGAGAGAAAGCAGGAACATTTGCATTTTTCTCATCTACTTGACCCTGAAAATCAGGGCTTCAAAGATTCTCCACAGTTGTATGAAGACATTCCACTATGCTGAGAGGAAAGGAACAAAGACAGAGGAGCCAGCGAAGCAGCGGGCTCGCTAAGCTGTTCATCACTGTTAGATCACGTGCCCTTCCTTTTCCTGCATCACACTGAGGTTTGTTTGTTTTAGACAGAGTCTCTCTGCCTAACCAGGCTGGTCTTGAACTCACAGATATCCACCTGCCTCTGCCTCCAAAGTGTTGGAAATAAAGGCGTGTGACACCACACCTGGATGATTCTTTTAGACAGTGTCTTAATTAGGGCTTCTGTTGCTGTGAAGAGACACCATGACCACAGCAACTCCTAGAAAGGAACACTTAATTGGGTGGCTTACAGTTCGGAGACTCAGTCCATTACCATCATGGTGGGACATGGAAGCAGCTGCCAGACACGGTGCTGGAGAAGGAGCTGAGAGTTCTACATCTTTGACCCACAGGCAACAGGAAATGAACTGAGACAGCGGGCATGGCTTGAGCATATAGGAGACTTCAAAGCCTGCCTTCACAGTGACACATGTCCTCCAACAAAGCCGCACCTTGTAGTTAGAGTTTTCCTGTCTGGCCCACAGTCAGGACAAATCTCTCTCACCGGCCAGGCCCATAGACGCTCAGACCCAACCAGGTAAACACACAGAAACTTACATTGTTTACAAACTGTATGGCCGTGGCAGGCTTCTTGCTATCTAGCTCTTATATCTTAAATTAACCCATTTCTATTAATCTATACTTTGCCACGTGGCTTGTGGCTTACCGGTGTCTTTACATGTTGCTTGTCATGGTGGCGGCTGACAGTGTCTCTTTCTCCCCAGCCTTCCACCTCCCAGAATTCTCTTCTCTCTTGTCCCGCCTATACTTCCTGCCTGGCCACTGGCCAATCAGAATTTTATTTACACAGAGCGATATCCACAGCAGCACCTAGTCCAATAAAGTCACACCTCTAACAGTGCCACTCTCTATGAGCTTATGGGGACCAATTACATTCAAACCACCACTTTCTACTTTCTGGCCCCCATAAGCTTGTAACAACATCATACTGCAAAACGCATTGAGTCCAACTTCAAAAGTCCCCACAGTCTATTACAGTCTCAACAAATGCTTCAAAGTTCAAAGTCTCTTCTGAGATTCGCTCAATCTCTTAACTGTAATCTACAAAATCAAAATAAAAACAGATCGCATACTTCCAACATATAATGGCACAGGATATTGTTAATATTCTGACCTGCCCCTTAGAAAGGCCCCTCCCCTTTCTCTCTTCCTCTCCCTCTCCTGTTTTTCCTCCCTTGAAGTGTGTACCCCTTGACCCCCCACTTTCTCTCTCTTTCCCTCTTCCCGATCTTCTTTTCATCTCCCTATTATAATAAACCATTTCCATGTGGATGCAGTGTCTGGGTTGTGAACGTCCCCCTGCTGCCCCCAGCCATGCCTGCATGGCGTCGATCACCTGCCAGCCCACTGCTGCATCTGCCCAACACGCCAGCATGTTTACCTGCACATGTGGGATACCCCGGCCAGCCAGGGTCCCCGGTGCAATTCATCATAACAAATATACATTACAATTCCAAAATGGCAGGGAAAGGAGCATAGTGGGAAACACTGAACCAAAGCAAGAGCAAAAGCCAGCAGGGCAAACTCCAGACTCTGCATCTCCATGTCTGATGTCAGGACACTCCAGATCTCCAGCTCATTCAGCTTTGCTGACGGCAGCACACTTCTTTCTCTCGGGCTCGTTCCACCCCCATTAACAGCTTTCTTTAACAGATACCCCACGACTTTGGCATCTCCAACATCTTGGGGTCTCCAAGGCAATCCAGGCTTCAGCTTCACAGCTTCATGAAATGACCTCTATTCAGGGACACTCTTACACATGCCTGGCCTCAGCTTCCCTTAGTTGTGGGCAAATTCCATAACCTGTTTCTTCCTTAACTCTAAAGGCAGAAGCATGTGTCGGAAGCTGCCAAGTTCTGCGGCTTGTTAGGGCTGGAACATGGCCCACTTATTCAATGACGTTTTCACAAGCTTTCTGCTGTCCATAGTGTCTTCATTGCCTAACCTTGGCTGTCCTTAAACTGGATCTCTACAACAGGCTGGCCTCAAACTGGAAACCCACCAGCCTCTGCCTTCCAAGCTCTGGGATTAAAGGTGTGCATCTGCTGTTATCCTGAGTTGGGGGGGGGGGGGGGGGGGGTCCTGCACAGGATCTGTCCCTTCATGAGTTCCAGCAGCCAACTCAAAGCCCTGGATCTGGGCCTGGGTGATAGCTGAGTTGGTCAGGTCACCAGCTTTCTGGTGCCCATGCCACTGAAACCAGCTCTCCCATTGACCAGGCGAGGGGCAGTACCAACTGTCCCTGTGTGTATGAGGTCTAGGGCCATTCATGGCCAGCTCTCTCATGCCTTAGGCAGCTAGCAAGTGAAAAGGCCACACCCATATCACCAGTGGTGCCACCTTGAGGTGGCCGGAGGGAGAGGAGCCAGCTCAGCACAGCCCTCAGACTACATTGCTTCAGGCTACAGTACAGACCACGGACATCTGCATGGGCTTCTGTAGGAATGCAGACACATGTCTCGGCAGCACAGGCCCAGACATCACGTGGCCTCAGGTACGTGTTCCTCACCGCCATCCTGACTCCATTTCCACCTCTCTTCACAGAGCACAGACTACTTGGCTTCTCCTTTTCCTCCATCTCTCCACCACATACTTGCTCGATTTCAGCCACACCCACCGGACAAGGGCCGGGCACAGCCTGGTGTCTTGGACAATATATGATGTTTTTGTTTTTGTTTTGCTTTGTTTTTTTGAGACAGGGTTTCTCTTGTGTAGCTTTGGAGCCTGTCCTGGAACTCAACTCTGTAGACCAGGCTGGCCTCAAGCTCACAGAGGTCCGCCTGCCTCTGCCTCCCGAGTGCTGGGATTAAAGGTGTGTGCCACCACCGCCCCGGCTTTTTTTTCTTTTTTCTTTTTTTTTTTAAATTTTATTTATTTATTTTTTGGTCTCGTCTTAGTAATCCAGACTGGCCTCAAACTTAAAATCCCCATGTTTCCCAGTGTGTGTACCACCATGCCTGGCTTAATTTTTGTTTCTCTTAATTTGTGGGCTTTTGTTATTGTTTTTACTGCTGTGTTAGGCCAAACCTAAGCTCTGTAGATTTCCCAAGGCCTGTGAGTGTAAGACTTAAACTTCAGCCATGAAACTGTTACAAAGTGGTGGGACGTCTAGACGTAGCCTGGTAGGAGGAAGTCGGGTCTCGGGATGTGGCTTTGATACTAAGAGTCTGGCCCTTTCCTTTCCTTACTTTCCTGTCCAGCCTCCATGAGGTAAATCATTTCTTCAGTCTACACTGCCACCTGATGCAATGCTTCACCACAGACCCCAAAGCAACAAGGGTAAGTGACTCTACCTTTCAAATTTTTTAAATCAGCATCCCAAATAATTGATTCTCTGGAGTATCTGCTCATGGTAACAAAAGCTGATCGATTCACATTGTTAGATTGTTAGAGGTCTTTAAATTTTTTCCCCAAGAAATCTTCTAACACTTTATTAGGAAAAATGTAGACATAAAAAAAAATCCCCACTGTGATTAACATAAATTGAGACAGAGAAATCCTGTCTCAAAAAAAAGGGTATTTTTCAGCCAAGATACAAGCTGAAAACAAAACAGGAAAATTAAGACACTCAATAATGTACTAACAAATTTTTCCACTCATTTGCCCTTCTGACAGTGAAAATATAAATCTGGTCTAAAATGTAGACTCTTAAGCTACAGTGTACAGCTCTCTTTGTCCTCCATGCCAAGAGATGTAAAAGCTTAAAGGCCAAACGATACCAAATGTATAGGTTTCAAAAACAGTCTCAGGCTGTCCATCACTTTTAGCTAATGTACATCAGAAACCCTGACAAGTCCCCTCTACATACAATAATGCGAAGCGAATGGTGCTGCATGATATTTGTTCAGGACAGCCAATAAAGTTTACCCTGAATCAGAGCGTCAAGTCAGTGATTGGCTGACTGGAATTAGCTGCAGAGGTTTTGGAGGACCCAGGATACATATAGAGAGACACAGGAAGTAGTAGGGAGGGGCTTAGAAAGATTCAAGGGCCTTTTGGATAGGGGAAGGAGAGAGAGAGAGAGAGAGAGAGAGAGAGAGAGAGAGAGAGAGAGAGAGAGAGAGGGAGGGAGGGAGGGAGGGAGGGAGGTTTTCGCGATTCACCACTGCTTCTGTGATCAATCAGGTTTTTATCTGGATATTTGACTCCTGAGTTTTTATTGATATTAGAATAACGTAGATAAATGCATCAATATTGTTTTTGAAAAATAAATGAGCGGATCGACCCTGAAAGATACCCTGGAGGATCAACGGGGCATCTGTTTAAGGTATCAGCCAGTTGGTTTCAGCCCCTTTAAAGTCATGTTCTAGACTCTCAACGTAGTTATCCTCCCTAGGCTAAGAGCCGGCTGCCATGTCTGTAGCTTTGTGAAGGTAAGGAAGGAGACCTAGGGGAAATTCATCTACTCATGGTAGCTGCTGAATTGGTTGCCCAGGAGCTCAACACATCATGGAATTCGGGGTGGGGGGGGGGGGTTATTCATGCATAAGGATATAACCTTAGCTGATTTGAATGGCCCCATACAGTGGTCCATTATTAACCCATAATTGATATCAAGCCTTGAAAATGGGATAAAGGAGATAAATACAGCATCTGATTTTGGGGTATCAAGCCAGAAATTCTCTCAATTGTGAAATCTTGCAGGAGTTATTTTACTTCCTTAAAATCTGGATAATGACAGTGGACCTTATAGTCCCTACTCCAGATCTAGCTTTTTTTTTTTTTTTTTAACCATTGCTGTTTTGTGAATCATTCTCTGCTCCATCTACTGGAAAACCTCCATCTACACACCACCATGTGTCCGTCATCTCGGAGAAACAGTCACATCAGCCAAGTCTTCATCTGAATCATCTTCCCAGTCTTTCCAGGTATCGATGCGGTGCACATCAGATCAGTCCGGCTATGGCCTTTTCTTTGCGAACCTCCACAGCTGGCCCGGTTCTCCTTGTGCAAACAGCATAGAATCGAGCTCTTCATTCTCTTATGTTTGCAATCACTTGGATCAACACAATGAAAAAATATATCTCACTTACATGCTTAAAATTCTCACTTCCTACAAAACAGAGGTTTTTTAAAAAAATATTTTATGTATTTATTTGTATTTTAGTGCATTGGTGTTTCGCCTGCACATGTTTTTCTGAGGGTGTCAGATCCCCTAGGACTGGAGTTACAGACAGCTGTGACCTGCCACATGGGTGCTGGGAATTGAACCTGGGTCCTCTGGAAGAACAGCCAGTGTGCTCTTAACCCCTGAACCATCTCTCTGGCCCCGAAAGCATGTTGTTGTTGTTGTTTTTAATTTTATTTAATGTGTGTGTTTTGTCTGCATGTATGTCTGTGCATACCTAGTGCCCTCAGGCTGAAGAAGGCATCAGATACCCTTGACTGGAGTTACAGAAGAGTATGAGTCATGAGTGCTAGGAATCTAACTCTGGTCCTCTGGAAGAACAGCCAGTTCTCTAACTGAGACATTTTTCCAACCTCCACAAGTATGGTTTAGCTCCTCCTGGCCAGGTGGTGGCACAGGCCTTTAATCCCAGCCCTCTGCTGTGGATAGCGCTCTGTATAAATAAAGTTCTGATTGGCCAGTGGCCAGGCAGGAAGTATAGGCAGGACAAGAGAGAAGAGAATTCTTGGAAGTGGAAGGCTGGGGGGGAGACACTGCCAGCCACGGCCATGACAAGAAAGATATAAGGTACTGGTAAGCCACAAGCCACATAGCAAAGTATAGATTAATAGAAATGGGTTAATTTAAGATAGAAGAAGTAGATAACAAGAAGCCTGCCACGGCCATACAGTTTGTAAACAATGTAAGTCTGTGTGCTTTCTTGGTTGGGTCTGAGCGACTGTGAGACTGGTGGGTAAGAGAGATTTGTCCTGACTGTGGGCCAGGCAGAAAACTCTAACTACAGTCCTCTGTGAGTTTGAGGCCAGCCTGGTCTACACATCAAGTCCCAGGATAGCCAGGGCACACAGAGAAATCCTGTCTCAAAAAAACAAAAACCAAAGATTGTAGCTAGAGTTTTCCTGCCTGGCCCAGTCAGGACAAATCTCTCTTACCCGCCAGTCCCACAGTCGCTCAGACCCAACCACGAAAGCACATAGAAACTTACATTGTTTAGAAACTGTATGGCCGTGGCAGGCTTCTTGTTATCTGCTTCTTTTATCTTAAATTAACCCATTTCTGTTAGTCTAGACTTTGCCACATGGCTTGTGGCTTACCAGTGTCTTTACATGTTGCTTTTCATGGCGGCGGCTGGCGGTGTCTCTCCCCAACCTTCTACTTCCCAGAATTCTCTTCTCTCTTGTCCCGCCTATACTTCCTGCCTGGCCACTGGCCAATCAGAACTTTATTTACACAGAGCGATATCCACAGCAAAAGATGGAAAAAAACCAAACCAAACCAAAAATATTTATAAAAACATCTATATTGTCTCCAAAACAAAACTCAATGTATAAGTAGTCTTCTTTTCTTTGGTTTTTGGTTTTAGGAGACAAAGCTGTCTCCTGGCTTTAGCCCTGGCTGTCCTGGAACTCACTCTGTAGACCAGGCTGGCCTTGAACTCAGAGGTCTGCCTGCCTCTGCCTCCTGAGTGCTGAGATAAAAAGTGTGCCACCACACTCAGCTTGGTTTTTATATTTCTTGTGTTTCAGGGTTGTAGTTTGCACATTTATTCATTTAGATATATTTTACTTCCACTATCACTTGTGGATGTTTTATCTATTTAATTTTTTTTTCTTCGATACAGGGTTTCTCTGTAGCTTTGGAGGCTGTCCTGGAACTCGCTTTGTAGACCAGGCTGGCCTCGAACTCACAGAGATCCACCTGCTTCTGCCTCCTGAGTGCTGGGATTACAGGTGTGTGCCACCTATTTAAATTTTTATTTTGTGTGTGTGTGTGTGTGTGTGTGTGTGTGTGTGTGTGTGTGTGTGTCAGGGGGGGTGTTACTGACATGTATGTGTGTGTATCATTTGACTGTCTGGTTCCAGAGAAGGAACTGAAGCTGGATGCCATGTGATTGCAGGGAATTGAACCCAAGGCCTCTGGAAGAACAGCCAGTGGTTTTTTGTTTTGTTTTTTGAGACAGGGTTTCTCTGTAGCTTTGGAGGCTGTCCTGGAACTCGCTTTATAGACCAGGCTGGCCTCGAACTCACTTTTTTTTTTTTTGTTGTTGTTGTTTGTTTGTTTGTTTGGGTTTTGTTGTTGTTTTTCTTTTCTTTCTTTCTTTCTTTTTTTTTTTTTTTGTGGAGCTGAGGATCAAACCTAAGGCCTTGCTCTTGCTGCAACCTCTGTTGTTTTTTTCGAGACAGGGTTTTTCTGTGTAGCTTTGTAGCTTGTCCTGGAACTCACTTTATATGCCAGGCTGGCCTCGAACTCACAGATCCACTTGCCTCTGGCTCCTATTTGTTGAGATTAAAGGCGTGCACACCTCCACCCGGCTCAGCCATTACTCATACCCACTAATCTATCTCTCTAGTATTCCCCTCCTTTAAAAACATGGCATCATGTAGCCCCGGATGGCCTCTCGCTTCTTAAACAGTGATGGCTGGCTTTGAATGCCTCCTCCTCCTATTACAGGACCAGCAAGGAATATACATCCAGCACTCCAAAACACAGCTCTATATTTTCCTTTTTACCATGCAGCAGGGATCAGGCTATAACCAGAAATATGCCAGAGTTTATATAAGGCAGGTAGTTTTTTTTTTTTTTTTTTTTTTTAAAGATTTTTTATTTTACTTATTACATATACAGTGTTCTGTCTGCTTGTATGCTTGCAGGCCAGAAGAGAGAATCAGGTCTCTTTACAGATGGTTGTGAGCCACCGTGTGGTGCTGGGAATTGAACTCAGGACCTCTGGAAGAGCAGTCAATGCTCTTAACCTGTGAGCCATCTCTCTCCAGCCCCAAGGCAGGCAGTGTTGTAATCTTGTCTATATGACCATCCTAGAATGGTCTTTCCATTCCTCATTCCTGCCCTAAAAGGGATTTTCTCTATAGCTCAGCAAAAAAATAAATAAAATAAAATAATAATAATAATAATAATAATAATAATAATAAAAATAAATAGTGTGGTGTGGTGTGTGATAGAGTTTCTCTGTGTGGCCCTGGCTGTCCCGGAACTCCCTGTAGACCAGACTGGCCTTGAACTCAGACTGCCTCTCCAATGCTGGGATTAAAAGCTTGCGCCCTGTCCCAAGGCAATCTTAACAGAAGCAGGTTTTGTTTCCTTAGAACAGTTTTATTTTAGCAAACAGAATTTGCTGTTTAAGCAGCTATTGGTGTGGTTTTCTTCCCCAGAAAGAGGAAGAGGCAAGCTGGCTTACAAAAGCAGATGTCAACAGTGCAGCAGTTTAATTCTAACTATGTCAGGAAAGTAAATCCCTTCCTCCTGGATGCCAGGTCATTGCAGACTGTTAGATTTTAGGGAGGGGGAGGAGATTTAAGAGATGTGAAGCTTGGTCACCCTCCTCAGGCAGGCAGTCTTTGGTAACCCCTGTCTCAGGGCAGGGCGAGGTGGGGTGGAGTGGGGGGGGGGTCTGAAAACAGTCTCAAGACTACCAAAGGAGACCTCTCCTCTTTAAAGTTGGAGGCAGGAACTGACGGAGACCGTAGATGAATGCTGCTTCTGACTTCACTCTCCTGACTTGCTGAACTTCCTTTCCTGTACGGCCCAGGCCCATCTGCCCAGGATGTCACTGTCCACAGTGGCCTGAGCGCTTCCATATTGAGTACAAAACAAGAAAATGCTCCACAGACCTATCCGATGGAGGCACTTCCTCAACTGAGAACCGAGGCCCCTCTGCTCAGGTTGTCAAGGCGACACACTGAGAAGACACCAGAAATGGGAAGACCTCCCATGCTTGTGGGCTGGAAGAAGCAATACTGTGAAAGTGGCCATTTTACCCAAAAGTAATCTACAGATTCAACACAATCCCATTAAAAATTTCCAGGGCCGCTAGGCGAGGTGGCGCACGCCCTTAATCCCAGTACTCGGGAGTCAGAGGCAGGTGCATCTCTGTGAGTTCGAGGGCCAGCCTGGTGTACATGTGTGAGTTCCAGGACAGCCAGAGCTATATAGTGAGACCCTGTCTTGAAATCCTCTGTGCTGGGTAATTTTATGTGAACTTGACATAAGCTAAAGTCATCTGAGAGGAGGAAACCTCAATTAAGAAAATACTTCTACTGGGCAGTGGTGGCACATGCCTTTAATCCCAGCATTCCGGAGGCAGAACCAGGCAGATCTCTCTGAAGGCCAGCCTCATCTACAGAGCTAGATCCAGGACAGGCACCAAAACTACACAGAGAAATCCTGTCTCGAAAAACAAAAAACAAAAAAAGAAAGAAAGAAAGGAAATAAAAGAGCCAGGGAGCTGGCTCAGCAATTAAGAGCTCTGACAGCTAGCTCTTCCAGAGGCCTAGGATTCAATTCCTGGCACCTACATGGTAGGTAACAACTGTCTGACACCCTCACACAGACATGTATGCAGGCAAAACACCAATGTACATAAAATAAGAATAAATAAAAAAAGAAAATACCTTCATAAAAAGGGGCTGTAAGCAAGTCTGTAAGGCATTTTCTTAATTAGTGATTGATGGGGAGGGCCCAGCCCAGTGTGGGTGGTGCCATCCCTGGGCTGGTCCTGGGTTCTATAAAAAAGCAGGCTGAGCAAACCAGGGGAATCGAGCCAGTAAGCAGCTCCCCTCCATGACCTCTGCATCAGCTCCTGCCTCCGGTTCCTGCCCTGTTTCAGTTCCTGTCCTGACTTTCTCCAGTGATGAACAGTGATGCGGAAGTGTAAGCCAAGAAACAGTTCTTCCCAGGTTGCTTTGATCATAGTGTTTCATCACAGCAGTGATGACCCTGCCTAGGACATGCCACAATCACCTGCCCAGAAAAAAAGAAAACTTTTTTTTTTTTTTTGAGACAGGGTTGTTTTGGGGTTTTGGTTTTGTGTGTGTGTGTGTGTGTGTGTGTGTGTGTAACAACCCAGGCTATCCTGGAACTCATTCTGTAGACCAGGCTGGCCTTGAATTCACAGATATCCACCCGCCTCTGCCTCCCAAGTGCCAGGATTAAAGGCGTGTACCGCTAACTAACTGAGAAAAGACTTGTAGAGTTTGTTTGGAAGCAGAAAACAAACAAAAAACCAAGCATAACCAAAGCCATCCTAAACAAAAATAACAGCATGGAAGCTATCATTCTATCTGACCTCAGATCATTCTCCAGAGCCATAGTAACATAAACAGCATGGTAATAACAGAAAAGTAGATATATAGATCATTGGAAGAGAATACGCAGATATAAATCCAAGAAACTACAGCTATCTGATTTTGACAAAGTTGCCAAAAAAATGAACATTGAGAAAAGGACAGCATTTTCAGCAGCCAATGCTGGAAAATGTGGATGTCAGCACATAGAAGAATGAAATCAAATTCCTGTTTCTCACCTTGTAACTCAAACCCAAGTGGAATGGACCTGCCTGGATACTCTGAAATTGCTAGAGAAAAAGGTAGGGAGTGTGCTCCAACATGTAGGTATAGGTAATGTATTCATTCATTCATTCATTCATTCATTTATTTGTTTGTCTGTTTATCTATGTATTTAATGTCTGTGGGTGTTTTGCCTATGTGTGTGTCTGTGCAGTACCCCCAGAAGCCAGAAGAGGGCATTAGATCCACTGTAACTAAAGCTGCAGATTGGTTGTGAACAGCTGTGTGTGTGTGTGTGTGTGTGTGTGTGTGTGTGTGTGTGTGTGTGTATAATGTTTTTGTTTGTTTGTTGGTTGGTTGGTTGTTTGTTTGAGACAGGGTCTTTCTACATAGTCCTGGCTGTCCTGGAACTCACAATGTAAACAGAGCTCGCCACAAACTCACAGAGATCTGCCTTCCTTTGCCTCCTGGCTGATTTCCCAGCTGGGTGCGGGGAATTGAACCCTGGTCCTCTGGAAAAGCAGTCAGCTGAGCTCACTCTTCAGTCCAGTAGTGATTTTCTACCTAGGATTCCAATAGCCCAGGAAAGAAGACCAGCTGCTGACAGCAGCATCCCAGGAAATTAAAAACCTCTGCACAGCAAAGGAGACCTTCAATGGAAGGAAGAGGTAGCTTTCATGGGAATCGTTCCAACCCAGTTAGAAATGGGCTGCAGAACTAAGCACAAACTTTTCAAAAGAAGAAATACACATGGCTAGGAGACCTGTTTTGTTTTGTTTTGTTTGAGACAGGATCTCACTATATAGCTTTGGCTTGTTACACAGAGCCCATTATGCGCCATGAGGAAGGAGAGAAACATTTTTAGGTTCCAAAGATTTTATTAAATCACCACATAAGCCGGTCACCCGGTCCATCAGGGCTGCAGGACAAGGACTCGGGAGCCTTTTTCCTCCTGACATCCTCGAGCAGGGCCAGAAGTGGGGTTTATAAACACAAAAACCACAAACCCATTTGTCACCAAATTACAGTGACAATTCCCCCCATCGGGAATCAAAGGTTTGGGACTTAGCTTGTGTGTGCCATCATTGTCAACCCACACACAATGCAAGCCTTTCAGTCCAATCAGACTCTTTAGTTCTTTCTGTTGTTAGTGTAGGGTCCGGGGAAACACTGAAGGAAGAGCCCAGACTCAAACAGTGTGCAAGAACAAAGAGCAGCTAATTTTCCAGCATGCAGGGGTCCACACCTGTACAAAACGGGGACATCCCTGAGAGGATCGCGTAGGCTCATTTTAAGAACAGCTGCAGGGAGTAGCAGGGATAGTTAGATCATCAGACATAATTGGTTAAGCAAGCAGCAGTTATGTTAGTACATTTCTAACTGGCTGAGGTTTAGTCTTCTCATTTCTGGACACACTTGCACAAGTTTGGGCCAGTCAGGGCGTGACTCAGAAGGGGGCTGCTGGGTTTGTCCTCGAGACACTGTGAGGCTGACTTAGATCCTGTGTTTGCTCTCTCCCTGGACCCTGAACATAAGGGCAATGTGGATAAATGGCCCCTGTTGTCCTTCTCAGAGAGCTGTAACTTAAATAGTGGGAGAGTTTAACCCCTTCCTTAGCCACAGCCAGGATGTGTCTAGAGAACTAAAGATGCATAACAACTGTTTCTATGGTCTAAGGAAGAGGTGGGTCGGCCATGGAAAGTTCTCAGCTCCTCTCCAGGTAAAATGGAGCCTGAAGTCAAAATGGCAGTGCTCAGGTCAGGTACTTTTTGCCTGCTCCCTTCTAGCTGGCCTTGAAGTCACAGAGATCCACCTGCCTCTGCCTCCTCAGGAGACACTTAACAGTGTTCACCATCCTTATCTATTAGGAAAATGAAGGTTAAAAAACACTTTAGGATTCATCTCAGTGCTCGATTCAGAAGCACATGGGCATGAATTAGAACAGTACAGGGAAAATAAGCATGGCCCCTACTTGAGGCTAACATGCAGATTCAGAAAGTGTTCTGTATTTTTCATTAAAAATAGAAAGATTCCATCTCCCCCCAGTCAGAATGGCTACCAGCAGGAATACCAGTGACGTTGGGACTGGAGAGGTGGTTCAGAGGTTAAGAGCACTGGTTTCTCTTCCAGGATCCTGAGTTCAGTTCCCAGCAATCACATGATGGCTCACAGCCATCTGTAATGAGATCTGGCGCCCTCTTCTGCCTGCAGGGACACATGCAGGCAATCACTGTGTACATAATAAATAAATAAATAAATCTTACAAAGAAAAAGAATACTAATGACATCGAATGCTGGCCAAGATGTGAGGAAACGGGAATGCTTATATGCTGTTGGTAGAGGTGTAAACGAGTGTAGCCACTTTGGAAACCAGTCTGGAAATTGCTCAAAAACTATGGTAGTACAGGCAGGCAGATCTCTGTGGCTTTGAGGCCAGCCTGGGTGACACAGAGAGAGTTGTCTAAAAAACAGACAAACAGCCAGGCGATGGTGGGGCATGCCTGTAATCCCAGCACTCGGGAGGTAGAGGCAGGTGGATCTCTGTGAATTTGAGGCCAGCCTGGTCTACAAAGCCAGATCCAGGACAGCCTCCAAAGCTACAGAGAAACCCTGTCTCAGGTGGGGAAAAAAAAGACAGACAAACAAAACCAGTATTAAAACCCAAATAAATAACTAAATAAAACTACCATATGACAGCCATACCATTCCTGGGTATACACCCAAGGTCAGACCCTATACCCTATGACAGAGATACCCAAACAACCATGTTCATTGCTGCCCTATTCATAATAACTAGGAAACAAAGGCAGCCTAGATACTAAATAACTGATGAATGAATAGTTTAGATGTGATATATATACACAATAAAATATTATTCAACAATAAAGAAAAATGAAATTTGCAGGAAAAATGGAATGGGGGGGAATGTTTTTGTTTGTTTGTTTTTTATTTTTCGAGACAGGGTTTCTCTGTAGCTTTGGAGCCTGTCCTGGACTAGCTCTGTAGACAAGGCTGGCCTCAAACTCACAGAGATCCACCTGCCTCTGCCTCCCAAGTGCTGGGATTGCAGGCGTGTACCACCACCACCTGGCTTGGGAAATTTCTTTTTAAGTGAGTTAACCAGGCCTTAAAGGAAAAGCTGATGCATGTTCTGTCTCATGTGAAGAGCCAAGCTTCAACTCTTTAGAGCAGTGCATGCATCATACAGCATAATGTGTCTGTGCAAGCCAGGGACACGGACCAGAATGGGGAAGGGACGCTCAGGGGAGGGCAATAGTAGAGCGTAGGTGGAAAGAAAGAAAGGGTGGTAGTTTGGGTGAGGAGATTTGGGAGATGGAAAGCAGGATTGGGGGTGCATGGGAGATGAACCAGGATAAAGGAAGTAAAAAGAATCCATGTGGAGACAGGTGGTGGTGGTGGCCCATGACTTTAATCCCAGTATTCGGGAGGCAGAGGCAGGCAGATGTGAGTTTGAGGCCAGCCTCCTCTACAAATTGAGTTCCACGACAGCTAGGGATACACAGAGAAATCCTGTCTTAAAAAAGAAAAAAGAATGGGGTTGGGGATTTAGCTCAGTGGTAGAGTGCTTGCCTAGCAAGTGCAAGGCCCTGGGTTCGGTCCTTAGCTCCACCAAAAAAAGGAAAACCAAAAAAAAAAAAAAAAAAAAAAAAAAAAAAAGAGCCGGGCGTTGGTGGTGAACGCCTTTAATCCCAGCACTCAGGAGTCAAAGGCAGGCGGATCTCTGTGAGTTCGAGGCCAGCCTGGGCTACAGAGTGAGTTCCAGGAAAGCTACCAAAACTACACAGAGAAACCCCTGTCTCAAGAAACCAAAAAATAAATAAGAAAAAAGAAAAAAAGAAAGAAGAGAGTTGGGCAGTGGTGATACACACCTTTAATCCCAGCCCTCATGAGGCAAAGCCAGGTGGATCTCTGTGAGTTCGAGGCCAGCCTGGTCTACAGAGCGAGATTCAGGATAGGCACCAAAGCTACAAGGAGAAACCCTGTCTTGAAAAAAAACAAAACAAACAAACAAAAGAATCCACCTGGAGTCCTCTGTCGCCTCTGGCTCTTACACTCTCTCTGCCTCCTTTCTTAGGGGATCCCTGAGCTCTGAGGGGAGGAATTTTTTTAATAAGATCTTTATTGACAGCTAAGTCACATAGTATACAATTTTCCTGTTTGCACAGCATCTTTCTGCACCCCCCCCCTTTTTTGAATGCGGAATGCTGTTTATTGAAGGAGGGAGGAGGTCTTAAATACAGGCTTACAGCACAATGGGAGAAGCCCAGAGGGCAGAAGTTTGCTTCTGATTTTTTTTGAGCTGAGGATCGAACCCGGGGCCTACCACTGAGCTAAATCCCCACTTCTGATGATTTACAATCTTGCATCTAAGCTGTTAATGCCCAATATGCTGGATACTCAAGCAAGGAACTTCCCTTAAGCATTCAAGAGGGTAGAACCCCGCAGGGAATTAGCATAGGGAAGATATCAAGGTCAAGGTCAGCAAGCAAGGCAACAGTTACCCAAAATGGGGGCCAGGGCCCTACAGGCCCCCCCCCCTTCACTAAAAAATGAGCTTCTGACTTAGGTTGCGTGGGATGTCAGCAGGTCACCTTACCCGTCTTGGAGACACCTGTCCAGGCCACACAGGTGTTCTGTCTTAGGTTGGTGAGTGCCCCCCAGGCATTGCCTGTCTCTGAATACTCATTATCATACAGGCTCAATCGTGTGAAAGCTGCAGTTAACTGTTGCCTAAGGTCTCAAAGTGGCACTGGGCTTGCAATCTGTGTGTTCGACACAGAAAAGACCAACAGAAGTCTTAACCCACCCATAGCCAGTAGGCTAAAGGCAACTGAACCATTCCCTTCCTTAATGAGCCTTACTGCAAATTGGAGTCCTTGTAGGATGGTATCCTGAGAGCAAATGGAACTTGAGTTTATTGAATTTATAACATTCAAAGCCAATCGAAGTATATATAACTATTGATTTAAATTTGTCATGCCCAATAGAATGAAAGATTAGTTAACTGTGGTAGATACTTTTGCTGCCAGGGTCTCCACTGTGCTAGCTGTAGTAACCAGTTATGAAATGGCAATCCCAGAAACAGTAGTAGTGGTGGTCATCACTGTTATAACAGCAACAATGGCAGCAGCAATGTCAAATTCTCTTCTGGAGTGTGTGGGCATCCACTGGCATGGACACAACTCCAGGAACACGAACCACTGAGGCCCATTATTCTTGATCCCAGCACGACTTAAGCTGGCAGCTCTGCAAAAGAATAACTAAGAACCATAAAGAAAAAACAGGCAGCTCACAAGGAGCAGAACTAACGGTCTCATAATGGCTACATTCAGGCTCACAAATTTTAAGGTATCTTCAAAGGGGGCTAAATGAATTTCAGGAGGCCAGAAAATGTTGCACAGAGCCACTCCTGAGAAGTAGGTCCTGCTTCAGCTTGAATAGGATTGTGAGAATGAAAATGCTTAGCTGGCATGCTACTGTTAATAAATGGAGGTCAGTGATCTTCAGTGTTATCCTTAATCTCCTAGGTGTCTGGGTGACATGTTCTCAAACATACTTGAAAAAGCAGTTACCATACATTACCTTCTGGAGGATCCAACCACATGGCTCCAGTTCCTAGGCTTACGTTAATGCTTGCCAAAGCTGGACATACTGGGCTTTCAATCCACATTGGTATTGGAAGGGGAGAGTTTTTCATGAAGGCCCAATAGGTCTGACATGTTGGGCTTCAGCTGAAGCCACAGGGCACACTCAGTACTCAGAAACCCAATGAGGAATTTCATTGTCCTGAGGAAAGATGTAAGCAGAGCCCCAGGCCCACACTGACACCAGATTGGGTCCCCTCCAAGTGTCAGTTGAAAGATCCTTCCATCGCTCCAGAGGGTGATTTGCAACAGGAACCCTCCAGTGTTTATCTGTAGTGGATACTCCAGCAGAATCCACTGATAAAAAATTTTAAATATACAATACAAGGGAAAGAATAGAACGTGGAGAGGAATGATGAGCCCCTAGTTTCGAGGGGAAGAATTTGATGGAGACATTGCATTTAGGGCTGTGTGTACCAAGGTCTCTCTCTGTATATAAAGTCTGGCTGTGGGTCTCTGTATTTGTTCCCATCTGCTGTAGGATGGCCGAGCAAGGCACTGATCTATGAGTATAGCAGAATGTCTTTAGGAATCATTTTTACTTTTTTTTTTTTTTTTTTAAACCAGTGGTATTTGGTTTTACCCTAGCCTCTGGGCTATTTAGTTTCTGTTTTTTGCTTTGTTTTGTTTTTCGAGACCCGGTTTCCCTGTGTAGCTTTGTGCCTTTCCTGGAACTCACTTGGTAGCCCAGGCTGGTCTCAAACTCACAGAGATCCGCTTGGCTCTGCCTCCGGAGTAGCTGGGATTAAAAGTGTGTGCCACCACTGACCCGGCTAGTTTCTGGTTCTTGGTCACCCAAGCAGTGTCAAATATGGGTTCTATCTCATGGACTGGGCCTTATGTCAAATCACACGCTGGTTGGTTACTCCTACAAGCTTTGTGCCACTGTTGCCCTAGCAGCATATTTTGGAGGCAGAACAGATTGTAGATCATAGGTTTTGTAGTTGGGTTGGGTTGGTGTTTACATTTCTCTTCTGGCAGCCTGCAGAGTACCTCCCTGTACTAAACACACTGGAATGTAGGGGTGAAGGTTCTATGCAGGCACCAGTTCAAGCTCTCAATGTTCAGTGAGTTATGTGGGTGTTGTCTTCAGGAATGGGGCTGTCAGTTTGCAGAGAGCAACCTGTTGTCTTGGCAACAGCCTGGGTTGTTTGGAGATTTCCATGGGACTCCTTTGGCCAACAACTCACCTGAATGTAACTGAGTCCCGGTCCTGGAAGATTTGTTTGGTGACAAGAGATGGCCAGTTGGGACTCCATCTCATTTTCTGGAGACTTCTTTAGGATCACTGACATATATTGTAGGAAGTTTCCACTGTACTAGGTTCCAGACCGCACCTCAATGTCCCTCAGTTCTTGCTGTCTCTCCTCATATTCTCCTGCTCAACCCCATCTTCCCTCCCCACATGGTCATCCCATTCCTGTCCCCATTCTTGCCCCCCCAGTCCACCCATAAAATCTGTTTCCCCTTCCCAGAGAGATCCATGTGCCCCCTCCCAGTTCCTTCCTCTATACATAACCTCTCTGGGTCTACAGATTGTAGCTTGGTTATCATTTATTTAATAGCTGATAGCCACATATAAGCAAATACATACCATATTTATCTTTGGGGATCTGGGTTACCCTATACAGCATGATTTTTCATCTATTTGCCTGAATGATTTTTTTTTCTTTTTTTTCAAGATAGTATTTCGGGGCTGGAGCCATGACTCAGCAGTTAAGAGCACTGACTGCTCTTCCAGAGGACCCAGGTTCAATTCCCAGCACCCACATGGCAGCTCACAACTGTCTGTAACTCCTTTTCTAGGGGATCTGAGACCCTCACACAGACATACATGCATGTAAAACAACAATGTATGTACAAGAAATACAAATAAATTATTTTTAAAAAGATAGTATTTCTCTCTGTAACACCCTTGGCTGTCCTGGAACTCACTCTGTAGACCAGGCTGGCCTCAAACTCACAGAGATCTGCCTGCCTCTGCCTCCCAAATGCTGGGATTAAAGGTGTGCACCACAACTGCCTGGCTAGAATGTATTTTTTTTTTTCTTCTGAGACAGGATTTCTCCGTGTAGCTTTGGAGCCTGTCCTGGAACTGGCTCTGAAACCAGGTTTGGCCTTGAACTCACAGAGATCCACCTGCCTCTGCCTTGGAGTGCTGGGATTAAAGGTGTGTGCCACTACTGCCTGGCTCAGAATGTATTCTTTAACAGTTTCATCCTCTTTTTTTTTTTTTTAAATTTCTTTAAAAAGATTTTTATTATTTATTTATGTATATGAGTGCTTTATCTGCATGTACAACTTTATGCCAGAAGAGGGCATCAGATCCCACTAGAGATGGTTGTGAGCCACCGTGTGGTTGCTGGGAGTTGAACTCAGGACCTCTGGAAGAACAGGCAGTGCTTTTAACCACTGAGCCATCTCTCCAGCCCCTTAACAGTTTCTTCTAGTGAGGACCTATAGCCATAAACTTGCTTAGTCTAAAAATGTCTTAAATTTCCAATATCCTAAATGATATTGTTAAATAGATGTACATTTCAACTGGGTCAAAATACTCTTCCTGTGTTTATACAATTTTGCCTTTAAAACAAATCTGATTCATATTTATAGTTGTTCCAATGGTAATGGTCTAATCCAATAGGTATTCTACTTTCCCAAATCTTGGTGGATCAGATGCTGAGGCAACAGAGCCACTATGAGTGGTGGCGTCATGCAAGATACCACCCTAAAGGAAGACCGTGTTAGAGCGTGCAGTGAAGGCCCATCCAGGAAAACCTCCTTCTAGTCAGAAGAACAGAGTCTCTGGCCTTGGCAGAGACCTGACATTTCAGTGGGGCATGTCAGTCACCTGGCCAAAGGGCTGACCTAGGAAGGCAGGCTCACCCGGAGTCTCACTAGTGAACAGGTGGGATAGATCACTCTTCTTCAATGAGATGCTGTACTCTTTCTCAGGATTCCTATCTCACCACAGTCCCTATGGCCCACCATGAGCTTTGGCTGAAACTGCCAGCCTTTCTGAGTCTGAAGACCACACCTTTTCCTCTTTATTTTTTCTGCCTTGGGGTGGGTGGTACTGGTCAGATCTGGAGTCCTTCCTCTGTCCCTACTCCATGCCAGCCTGTACATCATGACTTTTTTCATCACGTCTCCATTGTTTCCTTCTAGGTAGCTGTTGATAGTTACAACTTGCTTGACCTGTTTTTGGTTTTTTTGTTTGTTTGTTTGTTTTTTGGTTTTTCAAGACAGGGTGCCACTACCACCCGGCCCTTTTTTTTCCTTTTACACCCTAAGAAAATTGTCCATGATCTTCAATTTGAGTCCAGTCTTAAATTTTTTTAATTAACTAGACTAAGAACCCCAAGCTCCAGTTTTCCTTGTATTCATAATGGCATATGTCTCATCATTTTCCCCCCAATGGAACAGGAAACACGGCTCTTTCAGAAGCTTTAGCAGTAGCTCTGGGTACTAATCGGTCACTCTGACTCCTCTCTGGAATTTTGTCAAATTGTTTTGATAAAAATAAAATCTTTGCCAGGCAGTGGTGGTGCACGCCTTTAATCCCAGCACTTAGGAGGCAGAGACAGGAGAATCTCTGTGAGTTCCAGGACAGCCAGGGCTACACAGAGAAACCCTGTCTCAAAAGTCCAATAAATAAATAATAAAAATAAAGAAATAAAGGTTATTATTTAAAAAGCCAGCTGGAAAGCAAGATATACCACCTGTGTAACACTGGTTGATTGTTGAGGCCATAACCAGTCCTCTGAATGGACTCAAGACCCTCCATAGGTGCCTGGAACAGTAAGCATGGTTAACAGCCCCGGCTGTGGAGGTGGTAGGCCCATTCAGGGAGCACATTTATGGTGTTTAACTAAACTGATGAAGCAGCAGCCTGCCTTCTAAATGTCTTATGCTTATGTCCATAGACAAAAGCTGCTCTTAGCCTTAACCAAAGAAGCCCCTCCCTACAAAAAGCAGAGACTCATGGCTGGCCAAGATGTCGAAATATGTGGCCCACCCCTACCCAAGACACTTTTAGCACCCTTTTTAAGGCTTAGGGGGTATTTCAGAAGAGGAGGTTGTGCCTATGTAAGAGCTAGAAGATGTAGGTACTAGAGGGCTATGACACACCGTTTCTCTAGACTCAGTACCACTATCGTAAGCGTTAACTGACCTCAAGTGTCACCACCTCCTGGCTTCTTTCTTTCTTTCTTTCTTTCTTTCTTTCTTTCTTTCTTTCTTTCTTTCTTTCTTTCTTTCTTTCTTTCTTTCTTTCTTTCTTTCTTTTTAAAGACAGGGTCATAACCTGGCTGACCTACAACTTGATATGTAGAGCAGGCCTGCCTCTGCCCCTTCCCACTGCCCCCAAATGCTGGCATTACAGACTTGCGCTGCCATCACCCGGCTAGACTAACACTTTTATTTTTATTTATTTATTCATTATTTATTTATTTTTCTATTATCAGCTTGATACAGTATAAATTCTCAGCCTATTAGTGAAATGTTTCATTGAGGCTTGCTCAGTAATTGAGTAAAACCACAACTTATTATAAGCCACAGTCATCCTAGGGTCCCCCCTGCTATGTAGCCTCCCTGCTTCTGTGGGTTGCAGTCTGATTGTTCTTTGCTTTATATCTAGAATCCACTTATGAGTGAGTACATACCATGTTTATCCTTCTGGGTTTGGGTTACCTCACTCGGGATGATATTTTCTAGTTCCATCCATTTGCCTGAAAATTTCATGCTGTCATTGTTTTTCCCTGCTTTTAACGGAAGCAGAGTTGGGGTTGGTGAGAGAACAGAACTGGAAAGCCAGATGCAATGACACACACCTGTGAGAAGCTAAGGCAGGAGAATTGTCATGAGTTCAAGGCCAAGGCTGGGTTACATAAGGAGCTCCAGGCTAGCCTGAGCTACAGTGTGAGATCCTGTCTTAGAAGGAGAGGAGGAGGAGGAGGAGGAGGAGGAGGAGGAGGAGGAGGAGGAGAAGACAGAAGAATTTGAATAGCAAAGCAGGCCCAACAAAGCTCAGCCAATTGGATAGAAGGGGAGGAGCCATGATTGAATAAGTTAACAATAAATTGTCCCAACAATATCCTTATAGCCCCCAAAACAGAAAAATGAATGATCAGAACCACAGAAGTCTTAATGAACACTTGAGGGGGAAAGACACACCACCTTATCTGTGACCAAAGGTGAGAAGTGTCTGTTACTTTTCCTTGAAGTCAGATCACACTGGTGTTCAAGGCAACTGCAAATCAATAAAAGTCCCAAGTAAACATTGAGATGCAGAGCAGACAAGCTGTTCTCCAATAGAAAGGAACCAAGTGTTGATCTAGCCATGACTTAATCAAACATGTGGGAACTGCTTATGGCTTTGGATGATACCAACCCATTTGGCCTACCATCTCAAATACTTCCCAGAAGGAAGAAGGGGAGATTCACCTTTAAGGGCTGATATCCAGGTACCCATGGCAATTCTACGACAGTTGGAACCCACAGTTGGTTGGCATGACTTGATTGGCACAGTTCCGTCCCGAGACTATAAAGGAGTAAGTAACCCTGAGAATTTGTGATGAGAGGAAAGGAAACGGGGTGAAGAGCTTTGCAGGGGGTTAAGAAATACCCTGGGGGAGGGGCTTGGGAAAGGATTCAGCTTTAGCTATGAGGTAGATCACTGAATCTACCCTGAGAAAAAAGATAAAGAAATAATAGGACAAATGGGTAGATCATTGAATCTATACTAAAAAGAAAAAGGGAAAGATATAAAAATGACAAAAGGTAGATAATTGAAACTTTTATGAAAAGAAAAAAAGAATATGAATGTGATAAGAAAAAGATCAATTTTTGAATCTACTTTTAAAAAGGAACTACTTGTTTTAAATAGGATAAGTAAAGAAAAATTTTTTTGTCTGAGTTTATCAAATGTTACTGGACTGGACATTGTTAATATATATAATGGAATTTTTATCTGAATTTGTCAAATGTTAATGGACTAGACATTGTTAATGTAATTCTTGACTGTATATATTGTATATACTTATTGGATAGTTTTTCTTGTATTAGTTATAAGCTTTTTTAAATTCTAGACAAAAAAGGGGAAATGTGGTGGTATTGTGTTCCCCAAAATATTGTGCACCCTAATACATTTATCTAGGGTCAGAGAACAGACAGCAACTAGATCCAGAGGCTAGAAAATGGTGGTACACACGCCTTTAATCCTAGCATTCCAGAGGCAGAAATCCCTCTGGATCTCTGTGAGTTCACGGCCACCTTGGAAACAGCCAGGCATGGTGACACACACCTTTAATCCCAAGAAGTGAGCCTTTAATCCCAGGGAGTGATGGCAGAAAGAGAAAGATATATGTGAAGACCAGAAACTAGAAGCTTTTGGCTGGTTAAGCTTTTAGGCTTTGGAGCAGCACAGTTCAGGTGAGACCCATTCTGGATGAGGACCCAGAAGCTTGCAGTCTGAGGAGACAGGATGAGCTGAGGAACTGGCGAGGTGAGGTAGCTGTGGCTTGTTCTGTCTCTCTGATCTTCCAGCATTCACCCCAATACCTGGCCTCAGGTTTGATTTTATTAGTAATACCTTTAAGATTCCTGCTACATTCAGCAGAGAAGAGAAACTGATGGGAGCCAAGCAGATGGAGTTACTGAAAGAAAGAACTCTAACAAATACCGTGAACTGGGCACCGTCTTCCCTAACACACTCTTGATTAGGTGTCTCTTCTCGCCTACGACAGCCGAGCTCCTGAGACAGTTTGGTTTCTCCCTGCTGTTACTATTATCTTCTCTATCTTCTCTTCCAGGTCCCAAGATGGATAATAAATTGAAATCAAGGGGTGTAGTGTCGATGATACTGCAGATGAGCAGAGACTCCACAGATTTCTACAAGGAGCAGACAACATGGCTTGTTATCTCTTTCTTCTACCTTTCAGTTATGTATATCTCAGAAGTACCCTGGCTTAGTCGGAAGAACGACTTTAAGTGCCATGGGAACATCTCTGATGCCTGCGTAGCCGAGTGCTACAACCAGCATTTCTCTATGCCGATGATAGGAGTTTGGAACACTGTTGGCTTGACCGTCTACTCTGTCTTCTTTATGATGGAGTTTTCAGTCTTTCAGAATTTAACTATAAGCTCAGAATATTCACAGCACTCCTTAAAGGAAGAGCCATGCCACAGCCCACCCTATAATGAACGTGTTGCAAAGAGTGAGGAAATGATTTTGAACTTGTCTAAGGAGAGGTTCCTGTTGTCTACATTCCTTGTCTACTATGTGGGTCAGATGGCCATTCAAGGGATCTTCCTCATCATCATATGGTACTATCAGCTATCCCTGATTAAGGAAGATATCTGGTGCCACACAATTGTGTGTCGCGGACCATACTTGTGCGTGTTCATGGGGGTACAGGAGAAGTTAATGTCCATCATACTTATAACTATCCTTTCTGTGATAATCATCATCTTCTGCTTTATATTCTTCATGTATACCATCAGTCTATACACTCTCACGAGTGTAATTCTGATGGACACAAAAGCTAAATTCCAGCAGCTGTCCAAGTGACCTCTGACCCAACCTGGAGTGCAAATAAAACTGGACTGGTTTTGACTGGTTCCCTGATGCTCCTGTCTGGGAAAAACTTCAACTGCTATGTGACAAGCCTGATTTCTTCTTATACAAGGAATTATTTCTGTTTGTTTATTTTGATGTATATGGATGTTTTGCCCACATATGTATCTGTACACCATGTGTGTGCAGTGCCTGCAGAGGCCAGAAGAGGGTGTCAGATCCCCTAGGACTGGAGTCACCGACAAGGGAGTTGGATGGGTACTTCAGATTGAACCCAGATCCTCTGAAAGAGCAGCCGGTGCTGAGCCATCGCTCCCACACCAAGTGATTATTTCTTAAAGGAGAAAGGGGAGTAGGGTTCAGAGATTTTTAAGGTGAGGAATCTGAAGTCTTCACTACTAGCAATATTCACAACCCACTGCAGTTAAATTTTAAAGACCACTTCTTTCCTTGTTTGTTTGTTTGTTTGGAGACAGGGTTTCTCTGTGCACCAGCCCTGCCTGTCTTTGAACTCGCTCTGTAGCCCAGGCTGGCCTCTAACTCACAGAGATCCGCCTGCCTCTGCCTCCTGTTACTGCGATTTAAGGCGTGCGCCACCACTGCCCAGCTCCCAATTGATTTATAATTTAAGAGTCCTGCATGTGGTGGCATAAGTCTATACTAACACTTGGGAGGAAGAGGCAGGAGGATTGTCACGAGTTCAACTCCAGCCTAGCTCATTCTCTCTCTCTCTCTCTCTCTCTCTCTCTCTCTCTCTCTCTCTCTCTCTCTCTCTCTGTGTGTGTGTGTGTGTGTGTGTGTGTGTGTCTATCTGCTTGTCTCTCTGGATGAAGAAAACCTAAGTGCAATCTTTAAAGAAAATTATCATTGTCTGTCTTTAAAAACTTACTCTTTTAAAATTATGAGTATGTATATGTGAGTGGGTGTGTATGTACTTTGGAAGCCAAAGGTTTCGGGTTCCCTGAATGCTGGGAATTGAACTCAGGTCCTCTGCAAGAGTAGCAAGTGCTCTTAACTGCTGAACAGTCTCTGTAGCCCAGCAAATGTTTTACAAAGACTATCTGTAACATCTGGGTGTGGTGGCATATGCCTGTAATCCTAACTCTCAAGATTTGGATGAGGAGGATCTGAAATTCAAGGGCATTCTCTACTACATAGCAAGTTTGAAGTTAGCCTGAGCTACACGAGACTCTGCCCAAAAAAGAGAGGGGTACCAGAGAGGTGATTGGTCACTCACTGGCTACTCTTGCACAAGATGTGGGTTTGGTCCCCAGCATCCACATGGTGGCTCACAGCTGTCTGTAATTCTAGTTACAGGGGATCCAATGCCCTCTATTGACCTGCAGAGACTTCAGCATATGGGTAGTGTACTCTCACGCAAGCACACGCACATCCACATAAAAATTAAGGTGTTCAAAATGTCAACAAATATATTGTGTATGTTGATAATGTGAATGGAGTCAGAAAAAAACAGGAAAGTGATATGTTCTCGGAGCTCAGTTTGACTAAGTTTGCATATATCTTAATTATTTTATTCCATTTATTTGTTATTTAGTGTGTATGTGTGTCTGTGTTTGGACACACTCATGTCACACCTGTGTGAGGCATATGGACAACCTGAAGAAGTCAGTTCTCTCTCCTCTGTAAATCCTGAGGGCTGAACTCAGGTCTTCAGTCGGAGCTCTTAGCACATTAGCCAAGTGAGTCATCTCACTGGCCCTTTTCTTCATGTGTGTGTGTGTGTGTGTGTGTGTGTGTGTGTGTGTGTGTGTGTGTCTACGTAAAAATATATAATTATATGTATGGATGTATATGTCTTGAGTTTATAATGTAACATTTCTCCCTTCTCTTTCATCCCCTCACATACACCCCTTCTTGAGCTCTTCCAAATTCATGGCCTCTTTTTTTTTTATTAGTAGTAGATATATTCCTAAATATAGTATGCTCAGTCTGTATGTTACTTGTCTATATGTTTTTAGGGATGATCATTTGGTATTGGGTAACCAGTTGGTGTGTTCTTCCCTGGGGAAGATTGTTTTTCCTGATGTTTTGCCTGTAGTTTTTTGTGTAGTGTTGAGGCCTTGTGGAACATACACGTCTTTGTGTGTGTGTGTGTGTTTAAACAGTTTCACATAATCCAGGCTGGCCTTCAACCTTTTAGGTAGCCAAGGATGACCTTGAACTTGTGATCCTTAATCTTCCACCCCCGAATGCCTCAATTGTGGGACTGTGCCACCATGCCCCTTTTAAGTAGTGCTGGGATCCACCCTCGGACTTCACACACACTAGACAAGTACTCTGTCAATGGAGCCACAGCTCCAGCATGCATGTGCATTCAAAAAGGGAAAGAAGGAAGCGGAAGAGGCAGCTACAGGCTGGTGCTTGGACTGACATCTGGCTTAGTTTTTCAAGTCGGTCATCGAAACTATGAAGATTTGAGATGCAGGCCTCCCATGGGACAACTGGAGCTTCTACTCCAGCCGAGACCTATCGTTGTTAATGAAGCCCGGCTGCTTGTTCTGGGGGCCCGAGGCGGTACGGTTTCATCACCAGGAAAGAAACAGCAAGTTAGTATATGCAACTGGGTCATGGCAAGGATAGTGTTTGGGTTCTGTTTTGTTTTGTTTTCCGAGACAGGGTTTCTCTGTATGGTTTTGGTACCTGTCCTGGATCTCACTCTGTAGACCAGGCTGGCCTCGAACTCACAGAGATCCCCCTGAGTCCTGGGATTAAAGGCGTGCACCGCCCGCCACCAGTGTGGATAGTTTTAAAAATGAGTTGTTGATTTTTATTTTCGAGAGAGGGTGTTTCTGTGCAGCCCTGGCTGTCCTGGAACTTGATCTATAGACCAGGCTGGCCTATTGCCTCTACCTCCCTGAGTGCTGGGATTAAAGACATGCGCCACCACCACTTGGCAAACATAGTTATTTTTATAGAATTAAAAATCATGTATAGGCAACATGCTTTTTTTTTTTTTTTTTTTGGTTTTTCGAGACAGGGTTTCTGTAACTTCGGAGCCTATCCTGGACTAGCTTTGTAGACCAGGCTGGCCTCAAACTCACAGAGATCCACCTGCCTCTGCCTCCTGAGTGCTGGGATTATAGGCGTGCGCCACCACTGCCCAGCATAGGCAGCATGCTTTAACTGAAATTTAATTTTAACTTTAAATATTTTTAAATGTATTTGGGTGTTTTTCTGTACATACATATGTGCACCATGTGTGTGCCTGGTGCCTGAGGAGGCCCGAAGAGGGGAATGGATCCCCTGGAACTAGAGTTACAGACTGTTGTGAACCACCATGTGGATACTGGGAACCAAACCCCTGTCCTCTGCAAGCCCAGCTGGTGCTCTTAACCACTGAGCCATCTCTTCAGTAGCCCCTGGAATGGATGTTTGCATTGAGAGTATTGGACACTGGCATCTGCTGCTAGCATGGCAGCCCAAGAGTCCTTTCAACATATCTGGCTTCCAACTGTGTTCAGAGTCAGTAAGGCAAATTGGTGACTGGGTAACATGCCTCTGGGTGACTGGCATGCTTAACCCCCATTGGGAAACATACAGACCAGTAGAAATAAAACACCTGTCATGCTGTGAACTTGCCATTTGGAGAGGAGTTTGTCTCCTGTCTAACTGTTTAGCTGTGTCCATCGTCATGTGACTTACTGTGTATCACTTAAATCTCCACGGCTGTCTTACAGTGGCCCTCTTCTTCTGACACTTGTCATTTGCCATGGTAAAACTCATTTCCAGATAGGGTTTCACAGAGCTCAGGGCACTCTCGAATTCTCCATGTCGCTGAGGGTGACCGTGAACTTCCGTTCTTCTGCCTCTGCCTTCCAAGAGCTGAGATCTCCAGCATGTGCCTTCATGCCTAGTTCCCAATCTCCCTTTCGACCGTGACCCTCTCCATATTTCCTGATTCTTCTGCTCTCAGCCAGACACCTGCGCTCCCTGTCTCTTCCAAGTTGTCGGACATGATTTACACCCTGTTGGTGTCATTTTCAAAGCAGCCTTACCGCAGCTCTCTTCACCTGTAACTTCCCCTAACTGCCTGGTTCACAGGGTAGATGCCATTCTCCACTGAAAGGTCTCTTCATTCTGTGTTTTACCTCGATGAAGAACATATGGCCCGGCTGGTTCATGTGCTTCAGCACTCACTAAAATGCAACCTCTTCATCATGGAGAATGTCCTCTCCATATCCAAGGAGACACATTGCACATATTGGGTGGCTTTTGGGGGAGGAGGGTGTGGACATTAGAACACTTCTTACATGCCAGGCAAGCACTCTATCATTGACTTTTCCCCCAACTCTTTTCAAAGCTTGTTAGGTAAGAAAAGAGCTGCCCTTGGCAAATGGATGGAACTAGAAAATATCATCCTGAGTGAGGTAACCCAGACCCAGAAGGACAAACATGGTATGTACTCACTCATAAGTGTATTCTAGATATAAAGCAAAGAACAATCAGACTGCAATCCACAGAATCAAGAAGGCTACATAGCAGGGGGGACCCTAGGATGACTGTGGCTTATAATAAATTTTGGTTTTACTCAATTACTGGGCAAGCCTCAATGAAACATTTCACTATTAGGATAAGAATTTATACTGTATCAAGCTGATAGTAGAAAATAAATAAATAAATAGATAGATAGATAGATAGATAGATAGATAGATAGATAAAAATGAAAATAAGAAAAAAGAGTTGCCCTTAATCTAGAGCTACTCTGTCCTTACTATGAGGCAGGTCCCATCTCATTCCTATGACCAATGTTTTAACGATCATTTTTGCCCTAGGTGATTTCTGAGAACCGTAGATTTGCATTGTAGTATAACTAGTAGATCATTCTAGGGGAAAAAAATCAGAAAAATTCAACTGAAAATAAAAATAAGATAAGTTAAATTCACGTTCTGGAGCTGGAGAGATGGCTCAGAGGTTAAGAGCACTGACTGCTCTTCCAGAGATCCTGAGTTTAAGTTTTAAGCGTTCAGGCTTTGGAGCAGCACAGTTCAGCTGAGATCCATTTGGATAAGGACTCAGAGGCTTCCAGTCTGAGGAAACAGGATCAGCTGAGGAACTGGCGAGGTGAGGTAGCTGTGGCTTGTTCTGTCTCTCTGATCTTCTAGCATTCACCCCAATAACTAGCCTCAGGTTTGATTTTATTAATAAGAACTTTTTAAGATTCATGCTACAGAGCACCGACTATTCTTCCAGAGGTCCTGAGTTCAATTCCCAGCACCCACATGGTGGCTCACAATCATCTGTAATGAGATCTGGCACCCTTTCTATGTACATAATAAATAAATAAATTAAAAAAAAGTAGGTTCATTAATTTCTCCTTTCATCCTATCATACCTATACTATCCCTTTTCTTCTTTGGAAAGAGAGTGCATTTATAATCAACCTGCTTTAAATAAAAAATAAACATTCATAAACAGTATTTTGGGAATGTGGGCACAGCTTTTCATACTACTTCCTGCTGGATGAGGGTGCTGGCAATCTAATGGGGGAAATTAAGAACTATGGTCAAGTCCTGACTGAAATAGTCTATGAGGATTCCATAGTCTTGAAACCATTCTGGATATTGGATCATCTGGGCCATGTTGTCATTGGAGACCTTTCCGGGGGCGGGGGGGGGGGGGGTCTTGGCTGGTCAAACCTGATATATCTTAATTTGGAACACATCCATAGCCTCTTGCTTCCTGTGGAAACAAAAGCAGAGCCTCCTTTCCAAAGAAACATATCCTTAGATCCAAATTTTGAAGTCAAGATAGATACCTTTCCTCAGTTCTGCCTTCACATCTTGCTTCCTCTGTGTCTGGCTGGCGACTCCTCCAGAAAATGGTTTTTGTGCATAAAACTCACCCAGAGAAAGTATCGGTGCTACACTGGGATCCTGAGCATCTAGTGTAGTCGCTGGCTGGCCAATGAAGACTTTCTATTGGCTTAAAACCATGTCTGAGCTGTCTTCTCTGGTGGATACCCCACAAAATTCCCACCACCTGAGCCTTGGAGAACAAACTTCTTCAGGCTTAGTGACAAGCAGCTTTTACCTGCTGAGCTGCCTCCCTGACCCACTATTTTAAATTTCTGAAGGAGAGTTTTACTGTGTATCCCTGGCTGGCCTCAAACTTGCAGCAACCTGCTTGCCTCAGGCTTCTGAGTGCTAGGATTATATGTATGGGCCATCACACCTGAATCTTCACATGCTACTCTATTTATTTATTTGTTTACTTGCTTACTTTTTTTTTTTTTTTAGCTGAGGATCGAACCCAAGGCCTTGCGCTTGCTAGGCAAGCGCTCTACCACTGAGCTAAATCCCCACCCCCCTTACTTACTTATTTTTGAGACAGAGTTTCTCTTGTAGCTATGGCTGTCCTAGAACTCTCTCTGTAGACCAGGCTGGCCTTGAACTCACAGACTCTGCCTCTGCCTCCTGAGTGCAAGGACTAAAGGTGTGCGCCGGCTTCTTCACCGTTGTTTATAAGAAGCACAGCTATCTGTGGAGGCTCCCTCCTCTAATGCCAGCACTTAAGGTGGAGACAGGAGATCCAGAGTTCCAGGACAGCCTCAGCTACATAGAGTTCAAGGCCAGGTTGGACCACATGAATCTCTGTTCTCACAAAAAACCAAAATAAAATAGCACAGTTGTGGCTCCTTAACCTGGGCACCCTGGACACTTAGCAGGAAATTGTACTGAAGTTCCTCAATGAATATTCCCTGGCTTCTGAGTTTCGGCACCTGCCTTCCAGCAGCCAGCTGAGTAGATGACAGTAATCTGAAAGAAGTATTGTTTCTACTAACAGCAAACAATCATCTCTCTATAAAGAAATAATTGCTGTAAACATGGGAGGAAGCTGAAGGGAATCTAGAATGGCATATCTCAAACTTGTTTTCTGTGTAAAGACTCTTTGCAGCATGAATCTTAACAGGTCTTATTAATAAGAACAAACCTGAGGCCAGTTATTGGGGTGAATGCTGGAGGATCAAAGAGACAGAACAAGCCACAGCCACCTCACCTCGCCAGTTCCTCAGCTGGTCTTATTTCCTCAGACTGGAAACCTCTGTGTCCTCATCCACATGAATCTCAGCTGAATTGTGCTGCTCAAAGCCTGAATGCTTAACCAGCCAAATGTTTCTGGTCCTCACGCCTTATATACCTTTCTGTTTTCTACCACCACTCCCTGGGATTAAAGGCTCACTTCTTGGGATTAAAGGCTTGTGTCATACCGTGCCTGGCTGTTTCCAATGTGACCTTGAACTCACAGAGATCAGCCTGGCTCTGCCTCCCGAGTGCTCGGATTAAAGGCGTGTGCTACCACTGCCTAACCTCTATGTTTAATATTGCAGCCGTCCTGTTCTCTGACCCCAGATAAGTTTATTAGCGTGCACAATATTTCAGGGAATACAATACCACCACAACTCTTATTTTCCCAAAAGATGAAGTCAGTTGTCTAGGTTTCCTAAGAGTCTAAAACAGCAGAAGACATAAGGTTTCCTGAGTTTAATGTGGGTAATCCAAGCCGAGTGTAGTGGTGTACACCTTTAATCCCAGCACTGCATTTGGGAGGTAGAAGCAGGCAGATCTCTGTGAGTTCCAGAACAGCCAGAGCTACATAGTGAGACCTTGTCTCAAACAAACAAAACAAAAAACACCAGCCAGGTGGCAGGGTGCATGCCTTTACTCCCAGCACTCAGGAGGCAGAAGCAGGTAGATCTTTGTGAGTTCAAGGCCAGCCTGGTCTACAGAGGGAGTTCTAGACAGCCACAGCGGTTACACAGAGAAATCCTGTCTCAAAGAAAAAAGAAAAGAAAAGAAAAATCAAAAGGGGAACAAAATCTGGACAATCCAAATGAACTCTGTCTTTACCTTCTCTAAAGCTTCAACTTCATCATCTGTAAAATAAGACAAGACACACTTCCCTAAAATCCATCTACCCAAGCATTAGGCTGTATGTATCTGTCCCTTGAACCTGGCCGTCGACAAGTCTCTGAGAACAACTCAGCTTTCATGACTTTCTTAAATGTCCTGTGCTCTCATTCTGATCTATGGGAAAAGGCAGAAGCACATGATGATTTTCTTTGTGTCCTCTTGTCTTTGGTGTTGTGTAGCAGACTTTTCCTAGAAAGACACAAGACACACTTCTACTCACCCCCACTAGGGAGCCCATGACAGACCGAAGTACAGAGACCACCAGAGTCCACCTTGGTGAACCACTGGGTTTTAGCTGAGGGGTCCCTTACAGGAGCAGAACTGACTCAAAGACAGCGGCATCACCAAAGCCCACCCCAGCACGGGTGACAGCTCACAAAGCTGGGAACCTGGAGCCCACTGCACAGCCTGCAGGCCGCTCAACAGGCTGGAGAGTGTCCCTTCAGGTGACTTGGTTGCTCTGAGCCCTTCCCAGGCAGCTTGGCTGGTCTCTACATTTTTCTGTCTTCTGGGCTTGTCTCTTGTATGTATTCTTTGCAGCTTGGCTCATCTAAAAGTGACTCACCTTCACTGCAGTCTTTTCTATTTGTTACTCTCCAGAGGGAGGAGCCCACTAAATCTGGTCCATTTCAGGGTAAGCCTGAAGTTATTTTGAGCTCTTTGCTCTCTGTCTTAATGGGCTTCCCTGCGAGATGGAATGTTTCAATCACTGAGGAAACTGCCACACAACATGTTTATTTGTTGGTTTGGCTGGCTTTTCAAGACAGAGTCACAGGATGGAGACCAGGCTTGCCTCCCACATGCAGAGGCCTTGCCCACCTTATTGCCTGAGTGCTGAGATTAAAGGCCTACACCACCATGTCTGGTTTGAATTTTGGGGGGGTTTTCTTTTGGCTTTCTTCCCCCTCTTGTATTTTAAATCTCCCATTGGGGCTAGAGAGATGGCTTGGCAGGTAAGGTCACCTTTACAGCTCTTCTAGAAGACCCAAGGTCAGCACCATGCCAGGCAGCTCACAATGCCTCTAACTCCAGATTCAGGGAGATCCTGTGCCCCTGGCATCTGTAAGCACTAGCACTCACATGCGTGTACCCACTGCACATGCACATATACATTTAAAAATTCTACTTCCTTTCTCTGGGCACCCTTCTTGCTAAATTAACATTCAACTGCACAGTCTCAGAATGCCAAGCAGATCTGCTCTTTCTACGTGTTCATTGTACTCTCTCAAGGGGTAGGTGCATTGGAAAGAATAAGAGAAGTCACACACTGTGCCTTAAATAAACATTCTACTGTGGTTTTTTTTTCCATAGAAAATCCATAATCTGGTATGGACCTCTGTCTGAATTCTCCTCATGTCCCAGAACCTAGTGTTACAGTAGCTTGTGGGAGGCTGTGGAGTTAGAAGGTGTAATAACAATAAAGAGTAAGTGGTGACACGTCTTACATGGCTGGTGTATATATAACTATATTTATATAACGATTTGTGTACGTGTGTGTATGTGCTATGTGTGTGTGGGTACCCTTGGAGGCCGGAAGAGGGCCCCAGAGTTGGAGTTACAGGTGGCTGAGCCACATGACATGAATGCTGGGAACTGAATTCTGGTCCTCTAGAAGGACACCAGTCACTCTTATCTGCCAACCCATCTCTCCAGCCCCTTAAGTTAATATTTTTTTTTTTTATTCACAAAGGGGAAAATCTATTTAGAATCAGAAATATATTAATTTGTAAAAAAAAAAAAATCAGTTTCTTAGAGTCAATTTATTTACAGCTCCTGGTTCATGGGGAGACATGTAATAATATATAAGAGGACTAGACTTTTACCAAGAGAAATAGGTTAATGAATACCAAAACAAGAAATTTTATTTCCTACCAATCGATTGGTATGGTATTCCTACAACTTCTGGGATTTGCCTTTTGGGGCCTATGCTAAGTGGGTGTCTGTAACTCTGTGCATATGGAAAGAGAAGGACACCTCAGATGAGGCAGTGGACACAGGCTTGGAAGGGCCACAGCACGCAACCACTAGGTTCTGATTTAAGGCTCATACAGTGATGTGGAGGGCTAGAGTATGGCATGTGTCCCCCAAAGCAGGGCCTGCACCTCCATGAGGCATGGAAAGTCAGGGAGCAGACTTAGAAAGTCTCCCCTGGGCTAGGAGAACAATTTCTAACAAACAGTGGAGCATGATGTAAACTTCTGAAGCAAACTCCGACTTCCTACCTGCGCCTTGGGCTGGGCTCCCAGAGGATCCCCGTACAGCCAAGTGACGCAAGCTGACGGCCTTCAGGGCCACGGCCGCTTCACCGCTACTGAGGAAACTTTTAATTGCTTTATTTTCGTATTCTCACTTTCTCTCTTCCCGACAGCAAGTGAAAATTACAGTCTTTAAAAAGTTTGTGCCCCGTGGCTCTCCACCTGCCTCCAATTAGAATCAAGACTTTGAATGACAAATATGTTTGGAATATTCCAAAGCTCTTGGGGAGGCACTGCCTTTAGCGGAAGGCCTTTGGAGAGCTCTGAGTGGGTAATTCAGCCTCTTCCCCAGCTGCGGTCTGGCCTCGGCAATGCCCTAAGTTTCAGATTGCAGCCTGGAAGCCCTTGCTGACAGGGTCAGAAGGTCACAAAGTACCAGAGAAAGCCAGAAACTTTCCAAAGCTAAGGACTCCTTCAGAAAGTTCATTCAGGCTGTGGTCAGTCAGCAGAAAATAAAAACTAAACTAAACTAGGCCCACGTTGTTCAGACTGTTGACTGTACCTGGTTAGAGGCTTGCTCCAAATAGAGAAGGGTTTAGAAACTATCCAGGCACACTATTCGGTAAGCACACAAGAGTACAGATGTCAGTTGCCTTCCTCTAGACAAGAGCAGAACTATGACATGAACAAACCACTTTCTCCTCATCCTCCAAAATGTAAGAATTTTAGTGACCAAAACCACTAATTTGCTACCTATTGTAAACCTGGCAACACCATGTTGGAATAGCCCCCTGCTTAGATGGTGTTCCCAGTTCTAGGCTGAAGTGCTTGTGACTGCAAACGCTGGCCTCTGGTATGCGAGTGAGGACTTGTAGGACACAGACATTCACCATGGCCAGAAGACTAACTCTGCACTTTGAGAAAAGGAAATTTTGTGGGGAAAGTCAATCTCTGAGAAAAAAACTTGAGGAGAGTCATCTGTTTCCATAATTAAAAAGTCAGGGCAAGGCCATCGTGTGGCGCACTTCTTTAATCTCAGCACTTGAGAGACAGAGGCAGGCAGAGCTCTTGTGAGTTCAAGGCCAGCCTGGTCTACAGAGCAAGTTCCAAGCCAGCCACAGCTATGCAGTAGAAGGTCCCAAACAACAAAAGAAATCAGGACACTCCACAGTAACTCTAGAGCATTGGGCCCTTTACCATGGGCAAAGACTGCTACTTTTGGACCTGACAGAGGAAGTTAGCTGCTGCTTCCTGTTTCTTTGTGTACAGAATAATAGCATCTCAGAGTATCATTATTTGCGTGTTATTCATCTAGAATGGCAGCAAAATGATATGGAAGGAAGGCAAGAAGGGTGGGTGAGAAGACTCCAGATGGGCTCTTTTTATGGGCGATAAAACGCAGAGAGGCCACTGGGAAAGGCAGAGGGAGGCTGAGGGGAAAGCACCTGTGGTTCGGGACAGTGGGGGAGGGTAGGCCGCTAGGGCAATGGTTGATGAATTCAGGAGGGATCTGAAGGCCAAGCAGGCCTGGGTAGGGAAAAGGATGGAACAAGGAGATACGCAGAACTGAGGAACAATTTTCTTCTTGACCGCCAGGTGGTGGTGGCGCACACCTTTAACCCCAGCACTCGGGAGGCAGAAGCAGGAGGATCTCTGAGTTAGAGTTTAGCCTGGTCTACAGAGTAAGTTCCAGGATAGCCAGGAAGAAAGAAAGCCACTAGAGAGATAAAAACCTCCATGAAAGCTACGCTCTAACATTTCATCCCATAGTGTCCTGGATGTAGAAAGTTAGTGTGTGCCAAAGAGCCCCATTAAGGAAAGGAACTGTAGATGTGGGCTTTATGTCTGTCATTTTCTCTGTAACAGATTACTAGGAACTTCCCACCCAAAACAAATCGATGATCTTGCAGTTCTAGAGGGCAGAGGCTGGCGTGGCTCCTGTTAGAACAAAATCAAGGCATTTGCAGAGCCCCTTGCCTGCAAAACTGAGGTTCTCGGACAAACCTCTCACCCTCTTCTAGGACCATGCCCTCGTCGGCTCTCACTCCTCCATTTTCAGAGCCGAGTGTGTTCAAGCACCTCTTCGCCTCCTCCTTCCACCCCTCCTTGTGAGATCCCTGTGCCTCACTGGCCCATCGGGGCAATCCAGAAACACCCTGCCTGAAAGTCAGCTGACTGACGGCAACAATTCCATCTGCCACTGTCATCCTCCTTTGTCATGTGACATAACATTCTCCCAGGTTTTAGGTTTAGATGTGTGTCTCTTTGGAGGAGGAGCATCACCCTGCATCCCACAAAGGGAACTGCGTGTGTTGTAGTTGGCACTAGGAAGGTATGAGAGAGTAATGTGGGAGACTGTGCCACAGACATAAGTAATACACAGAGAAGGATCGTCGTGGCTTGTGGCTAAGCTAGGCCTCCAACCTAGGGAAAGACTGACCTCTCAAATCCTGTCAATCTGGCTTCTCTCCCTTGCTCTAACTCAGAGCAGTGTAGGGAAGCATGTCCAGGGTGGTTCCAGGGTGGTTTTATGTCCAGGGTGGGTGACCAGCTGGGTCCAGGGTGATCCTAGCAACATCACTACCTGGAAGCAAATGCCCAGTTCTCCTCAGCCTTGGCTAGACAGGCAGATGCTCACTTTCCTGGGTCTCCATGTGAGAAGGAGCTGGGAAGCCTCCTGCCTTAACATAGCCCTAAGGGGTCACGACCCCCCACAGCTGGAGAGTGGGCCAGAGCAACAGTAGGATTTATTGTTATACTCTTTCTAAGATGAAGCAATCAAAGCCTGCAGAGATTAAGAACTCGTCTACCATTACCTGATTAGTAAGCAGAACTTAGATAGAATCCAGTTCTAACTTGTAACCTTTAGTTGTTTAGTCAATAACTGTTTCAGTTTACTGATTCAAGGTCTTTAATATTTTTTACATTGTTTGTGTAGGGGTGGGGGTCGGGTGTGCACATGGCCACCTTCCCATGTGGAAGTTAGAGGACAACTTGGAGAAGCAGCCACTGTGCGAGTCCTGGGAATCTAACTCAGGCTGTCAATCTCAGTAGAAGGCACGTCTATCTTCTGAACCATCTTACCAACCTAAAATGTTTATTGTGACTCTGCCATCATACTGGATTATACAGATTTAAAGCTCCATGGAAAGTGTTAGTAGCTTGTGGGAGCCCATACACATTTCCTAGTGAGATCTGAACTTGCTTTACCCAGCAGGGCTGCATAAGGGAATGCGTTGACTACATGTGTGGTTGCCAGGTGTTTGGAAGGGTCTGCACTTGGCTGTGCTAGGGGGAGGTCTTTTGCTCTAACCCTTGGCATTCCTTTAAATAGCCCTTTAGAAGAGACAGAAGGAGCCGGTGGATTCGGATCCAGGTCCTCCCGAGGCTATCCTATGTTTCTGTCTCTCTCTCCCCTCTATATTTCTATCTAAATCTCTTCTCCCTCATTCCTCAAGAGTACCCTGGGGATAAAAGGTGGTGGCGGGTCCCCCACAGTGGCTTCGGTTTCAATGAAACAACATGCTTTCAGTCAATTCAGTGTAGCAGCATAGGTGTGGACTTGAAGTGTGGGGAGGCCGGAGAGGGATGGATTAGAGGGAGCATGAAAGCTTGTAGCACAGGAGTCTTGGATGTTGAACATGAGGAAGGTGGAAACCATCTGAGATAAAATGTACTTTTGGCTTGGATGGAAGGAGCTGCCAGTCATAGATACTGAAGACAAGGCATATTGTGAGCACTGTAGGAGGATTTCAGGGTAAGGTCATTTTAGGCATGATCCCATGACCACATTTCACTTGTTCTGTCCTTCTCCAATATCCTCCCTCCTGAAACAGAAACAAACCATATGCCTCTGGAGTTCTTGGGAGGTTGAAATGAAATGTTGAGTGAGAACTCATTACACAGACCCCGGAGTAATGAGGAAAAGGTTATAAAGAGAAATTACCTGTTCAGTTCAACTAACGAAACGGGCCGAGTGTCTTATCATTCCACCGGTCTTTCCTTGGAAAAATACTTTTTCAAACATTGCGCTACAAGAATCAGCACCTTGGAGAGCGACAGCCACAGCTGGCCTATCCTCTTGTATCTTGGAAAACTGGGGAGTGGGCCTTTAAGAAATGAAATGGGCCGGGTGGTGGTGGCGCGCGCCAATAATCCCAGCACTCGGGAGGCTGAGGCAGGCGGATCTCTGTGAGTTCGAGGCCAGTCTGGTCTAAAGAGCTAGTCCAGGACAGGCTCCAAAAACCCTGTCTCAAAAAACAAAAAAAGAAATGAAATGGGATGGCAGAATGGCTGATATGGTCACTGTGGGTGCTCTATGGCAGACTTCTTGAGGAGACAGCGCGCGCGCACACACAAAAACACACACACACACACACACACACACACACACACACACACCCCTACTCATCCCAGGTAGGGCACCCACAATAGACTTAAAGCAAGTATTGCACCAAGGCCAACTTGATGAACCAATGATTTCACTTACTGGGGTTACTAACAGGAGTATGAATGAGGGGTTCATGTGCAGGGACATGGATGACTCAGAAGCCCACCCCAACACCAGGGATGATTCACAAAAGCTGCAGCCCTGGAGCTCTCTGTTCAGCTTGCAGAGAGCTCCACAGTCCAAGAATCTCTCCTCACAGATAAATGTCCTCTCAGACTGACTGATCAGAGTTGCTTTCTCCTCTTATAAACTGGGGAGGGGTCCTTGAGAATCCTCCAAATGTCTGCTTTTCCAGACAAGTGATCTTTTGATTACCTCCTGAGTCCCAACCACCACCACCACCACCCACAATGTTTCAGTCACAGGAAAACCACAGCAGAGTCACCTGGCAGGATAGTTATACCTCTCAGTCCTGTGAGCACCATTTAAGGAACTGGGTCCTTCCCTTGGAAGAGACTCAGTATTCAACTAGCAAAGACTCATCTTGCCCAACCCCACTCAAGGCTCTAAACTCGAACTGACAGCTGTGGCTGATAGACCTCAGAATCTCTGAGTCCAAAGAATAAAGGCAGAAGTCATTTTAGAGGCAGGCTGAGAAGGTTCAGGTGCATTTTCTAGCCCAGCCCAGCAGGTGGCAGGGGAGACCTAGGGTGAGCCGATGATTTGTGAGCCTACAGGTTCAGGCAGAAGGGCATGCATCCATCACCACAGGAGAGTCCTAGACATTGAGATACAAACTTAGAGAAGGTGTTACATACCCCCAAACATGGCCCCCACACAAATTATTTTCAAAACCCTCTCCCAACTTGGTAGGAGTTTGATAAGAAACTGGGCCTGCAGATTGTTGGGTATGGGTCCACCCCAACAGCTGGAAGGATGAAGATGATGAGCCTCACTAAGATGATGAGAGGCCTGTGACTGACCACTGTCACCTCCATGCGGGCAACAGGGCCTTCCCACATGGTTGCTTGGAGGGATGAGTTCCCAGGGTGTTGTTCAAATCTTAGATAGTCTTTTAATTAAAAAAAAAAAAAAAAATCCAGAGCCAGATATCGGTGTGAAAGCTGAAAGATCAGAGAAGCAGAACAGTCAGCCACTAATTCTTATCTCTACGAAATCCTCAGACTAAAGAGAGTGAGTTCCTGTTTCCTCGAGTCTTATATACTTTTCTCTGCCCTGCCATATTACTTCCTGGGATTAAAAGCAAAGGCATGAGATCTCAAGTGCTGGAATTAAAGGTGTGCCACTATGCCTGACCTTTAGTAGCTGGCTCTGTCCTCTGATCCTCAGACTAGTTTATTATGGTACACAATATATCACTACATCAGGGCCCTACCTCTTACCAGTGGCAAAAGGCTTCCCCACCTCAATCTTGAGGGTTTGTGATGATCACACCTTCGGGGGCTGGACCCAACTGTCTTGTGATCTCTACATTCTCCAATACTACCTGGGGAAAAAGGGCAATAGCAAGAGGGCAAGGTGGGTCAAGAGGCCCACTACTGGGAGATGACAGCCCAGCCATGGCTCAGGGGGGCCCAGCCATATGGATGAAATGAACAGCACACAAACCCAGGGCACCAACGTTCTAAGGAACTGATGGCTAGGGCAAATGCAGATTTGACAATGGAGGGGGACAAGAAGAGAGAGACTGGGGTGCACAGTTCTCAGTGGCTTTAGGACCATCACATTCGGAGACCACACAGCTCAGGGGCAGGAGCCCGCCCATCCCTGTCTCAAGGAGTGGTAGAACAGAGCACTGTGACTGTGCAGCTTCAAAAGTTCCTGGCTGGATTCTACCTGGGACTTGGATGGACTTAGAACCTTGAGGTCATGGAAATGAAGACAAGTATCATGGTTTTGTCTTCCTTTAATTATTGGTTTATAGTACTGGGATGGAACCCAGGCCCTCGTGCATGCTAGGGAAACATTCTTTTTTGTTTTTGTTTTTCAAGACAGGGTCTCTCTGTGTAGCTTTGCACCTTTCCTGGAACTCACTTGGTAGCCTAGGCTGGCCTCAAACTCACAGAGATCCGCCTGCCTCTGCCTCCTGAGTGCTGGGATTACAGGGTGCACCACCACCGCCCGGTGGAAAACATTCTTAGAGAGCTATGGCTGCAAGCAACCATTCTGAGAAAGAGTCTCATGGTGCCTGTGCTAGACTTGGATTCCTGTGCTCAAGTAATCCTCTTGCCTCAGTCTCCCAAGTCACAACCCGCCACAGGTGTGTCCAAGGCACCCAGTCAGATTGTTTTTTCTAGACAACACCCCACCCGTACATCAGGTTAGGAGGCATAAGCTTTGACCTTCTCCGCTGTGTCTTAGGTGTCTTTGGGAATGACATGGAACACAAACAGCCTTTTCTTGTCTGTGCTGATTCTGGGAAGGACTATTCAGGTTTAGCCCCATCTCAGAATTTACAATGGCCTCTAGAACTCTGCCAGAAACCCTGTGTTTGCTGTCAAGGATGTCCTGACTTCACTGATGAAGAAGCCAATAGTGTCTTTGCCTGCATTGGTCATGCTTGCTCAGCCAGGCCCATACAGCTTCAGCTTGAAGTTCCCATTTGGGGAGCACTCACCACAGTTCTCTCCTGGAGCTTGAATTTTCCATCTGGGGAGCACTCACCACAGTTCTCTCTTGGACCTTGAATTGTCCATCTGGGGAGCACTCACCACAGTTCTCTCCTGGAGCTTGAATTTTCCATCTGGGGAGCACTCACCACAGTTCTCTCTTGGACCTTGAATTGTCCATCTGGGGAGCACTCACCACAGTTCTCTCTTGGACCTTGAATTGTCCATCTGGGGAGCACTCACCACAGTTCTCTCCTGGGAAGAGGGCCGGAGTTCGGTCAACCCAAACCAGGCAGATCTTTAGGTCAGGCACCATGGCGCTCACACTGTCTTCTGTGTCAGGCTAGTCTTGAGCCAATCCTAGGAGGATGAGGCCAGGGTGACTTAGTGACTAGCTTACAGAACAGGCCTCTATGACAGTGTAATTTTATGGCTGTCAAGTAAGACATGTATTAGCAGATAACCTTGGCTGTGGTCTGAGGCCTGCAAAAAGAGACTTTGATAGAGAAAATCTTTGGTGCTGTGCGGGAAGCTAAGGAGGGAGGGAAGATGGGGAAACCTTCAGAACAGGAGCCAGGAGAACAAGGCCCAAAGCCTCAGAGGAACTACACTCAGGGTGGGCCTTGGTCTCCTGCTGCAGAATAAAATGTGTCGTGCCTGCCCACACTCCTGAGGGCCTTCCAGGCTCACATTCGTGTTTCCATGGGCTCATCCTTCCTCTGTCCCAGGGCCAATGCAGGGCCAATGCTGAGGGTGCAGCCTTGAGTCACAGCCACCTTGGGTAGATAAAGTATGTCCACACTTACCATCTGTGTTAGACTTTTTTTTTATCATTCCTGTGGCCAAAGATCTGGCAAGAGGCAACTCAGGGAAGAAGGATTTCCTTTGACCCTTCCGTTAGGGTGTGGTCTTTAGTGCAGGAATGGCTCTCGGCTGTGGACATTGCTCACATCCAGCCAACCAGGAACTGCTGACACTTCCTGTCTTTCTCCCTTACCTCACCCCCTTGATTTTATTTTATTCCTGCCTTTCTCTGTGGTGGTATTGTGTTCCCTGAAATATTGTGCACCCTAATAAACTTATCTGGGGTCAGAGACAGAACAGCCACAATATTAAACTCGAGGATAGGCAGTGGTAGCATATGTCTTTAATCCTATCATTCCAGAGGCAGAAATCCCTCTGTTCAAGGATACAGCCAGGCATGATGACTCACGCCTTTAATCCCAGAAAGTGAGACTTTAACCCCAGGGAGTGATGGTAGAAAGCAAAAAGGTATATAAGGCGTGAGGACCAGAAACTAGAAGCATTTGGCTGGTTAAGCTTTTAGGCTTTTGAGCAGCACAGTTCAGCTGAGATTCATTCTGGATGAGGACTCAGAAGCTTGCAGTCTAAGGAAATAAGACAAGCTGAGGAACTGGCGAGGTGAGGTAGCTGTGGCTTGTTCTGTCTCTTTGGTCTTCCAGCATTCACCCCAATACCTGGCCTCAGGTTTGATTTTATTAATAAGACCGTTAAGATTCCTCCTTTTTTTAATTAATTAATTATTTTTTTTTTTTAGCTGAGGATCGAACCCAGGGCCTTGCCCTTGCTAGGCAAGCGCTCCACCACTGAGCTAAATCCCCAACCCTCTGCCTTTTTAAAAAATTTTATTTTATGTATATTGGCATCAGAGCCCCCTGGAACTGTTGTTGCAGACAGTTGTGAGCTGCCATGTGGGTGCTGGGAATTGAACCCGGGTCCTCTGAGCAGCCAAGGCTCTTAACTGCTGAGCCACCTCTCCAGCCCTTCCTTTCTCCATTTTTATTCAGTACAGGATACCCAGGCCATGGGATGGTGTTCTCATATTCAGGCAGGTCTCTACTCATTTAATCGTTTCTGGAAAGATCCTCAGACCTACTCCAAGGTGCACCCCATTAATGCCCTAGATGTCTCTTAATCTGAACAAGTCGATAATGCAAATTAACCACATACCATCCTGCTGACCCTGCAGGACCCTAATGAAGTAAAGCTTGTCAAACTCATTTTCCAGGCTCCCAAAGAGGAAATTGACAGTACATGGATAGATACCAGCTCAAATTCTGAGCCTAGATCTGTCCACTCTCACACTTCCTTCAGGTACCTAGATGGGCTTGTTGTAAATTGTGACCTACATGGTCTTCGATTTAGACCCGGGTGCTGACAGGACAATCCCAGAGCGGCCCTGCTTTGATTCCACCCAGCGTCCTTTATCCTCTCTTCTAGAAAGTTCCTCCCTCCTCTATCCTTACTCTGCAAACCCACCTTCCGTCTGAGCCAGAGTCTGGTCACGTAAGCCGCGCTTGTTAGCTGCACGTCGTGGCACACACCTGAATTACCGGCACTTGGGAGGTGGAGACAGGAGAAAAGCTTGGGTCTGAGGCCAGCCTGGGCTATGTGGTTATACCCTGCCCAAAAAAAACAAAAGGTGCTTGTTCCCTGTGGCCCTCTGCCCTCAGCCACAGAGGATACAGGGTGGGCTCTCTGCAGCCACAGCTGATCGGTGTGTTCCCTGGATTTTTTTTTTCCAGCTGCAGACAGCGTGTTTGCCTCCTGGTTATGAGTGTGAACCTGGACACAACCCCACCACAGCGGTGTGTCCCCCAGTCCTTCTTAGGAGAAAAGGAAGTCACTCCACAGAGATAAGGAGAGAAGAAGAACAGAGAGGCCCTGGTTCCAGCCCCCTCCAGGCTGCTCCACACTCATCCTACCAGTGGGTTACACAAGACACAAAAACATAGTTTTTAGATGCCAGCAAGATGGTTCTATGATTGAAAGCATTTGCCACACAAGCCTGAACACCTAAGTTCACTTCCTGGAACCCACACGTCCTCATTAGGTTTCCACTGCTGTGATTAACACTGTGACCAAAAACAACCTTCACAGGAAAGGGTCTGTCCTACGATTCTCAGGTCACACTCCAGCACTGAGGGAAGTCAGGGCAGGAACTCCAGGCAGGGACCTGGAGGCAGGAACGGAAGCACTGGCCGAAGAGGAACACTGCCTACAGACTTGCTCTTCCTGGCTTGCTTAGTTTGAATTCTTATATACCCCAGGACCACAGGCCCAGGGACAGTACTGCTTCAGTAGGAGGGGCTCTTCCATACCAATCAACCAAGAAAATGTCTCACAGCTCGCCTACAGGCCAATCTGAGGCAGGCATTTTCTCAAATGGACTTTCTTCTTCCCAGAGGACTCTGACTTGTGTCAAGTGAAAAACTAACTGGCACACCATGTAAAAAGCCAGACACACACCGGGCGGTGGTGGCACACGCCTTAAATCCCAGCACTCAGGAGCCAGAGCCAGGCAGATCTCTGTGAGTTCCAGGACAAGCACCAAAACTACACAGAGAAACCCTGTCTCAGAAAAAAACAAAAACAAAAACAAAAAACATATAATGGTAATAGTGGTACATATCTATAATCCTAGCAGGAGTATGGCAGGATGGGAGGTGGAGGCAGAGACAGAAGCGCCCGGAAACTCAAAGGCTAGAGAGGCCTGATACATACAGAATAGCAGAACCAAGAGAGATGCTGCCTCCACAAGGTGGGAGGAGAGAATTGACTCCTGAAAGTTGTCTGATCTCCACATGTGCACCTGTGCACACAGACACGCCAATAACAAAACAACAACAACAACAACAACAACAAATTTTTAAACTTGTAACTCCTGACATGGGCTAACCAGGCTGGAGCAGGCTCTGTCCCCTGCTGCCCAAGGCTTCTGATGGGTAGGTTCGGTTAGGCTTGTGGAAGAATCAGCTCTGCCTACTGTGTCCAGGTACAGGTTCCAGCCAAGTGACCCTGAGCAGAGCAGGCCCGATCACGCACAGTAGTCACCCGAAACTTGGAAACTGCACAGAGCCTTGTGTCTGTCCACCTGCTTAGCACCCTCACCTCCCACTGAAGCCCACCTCAGTCAGCCCAGAGAGTCTTTCTGAACAAAGTTTTCTTCGGTGGTTTGAATGTGAAATGCCCCCCTCCTCGCCCCCAGGTTCATGTGTTTGCAGAGCTAGGAGTTGATACAAGGGGGCTGGCTGCTCCCCAGGTCCCAGCCTCCTGCCCCGGAAGTGAACAGGGCTTCAGACTAAGACCAAAGTGCCATTCCCAAGGTGAGGTGGGCAAGAGGCCCTGTGTGCCTCTCCCCTCCTCCCACTCTCCCTCCCCCAGCCTTGCAGCTGAGCCTCTCAGATGCTGAGAGTCTATCTCAGGGGGTGATACACTGGAACATTTCTCATTGTATTTCAGTACCTCACAGCCTACTGGATTCAATTTCTAGAGACAATCAACTCCCCAGCGACCACTAAGCTCTTCACAAGGTCCAAATTGTCCTAATTCACAGTTCATTCTCAGCCCTCAACCATCCAAATAAACCCGGCTGCCCCTTTGCCTCCCAGAAGAAGGAAAGCCCTTCCTAGCCCAAGGGTGGGAATGTTGAGGTAGGGCATAACAAACACGTTTGCTTTGGATGCTGTGTTCCTGAGAAACAGAGGAAAGTCTGACAGAGATGATGGGCTGGGCTCTCTGAGATCCCCTTTCAGGGTTTTTTCCCAAGCACCCCTGGGTCTTGCAAACCAGGTGCTCCTTATGGACCAGGGATCCACTGTAACACCCCTCCACCCCCAGGACTGTGGCCTTTTTAGTGACTGAGTTTACCTTCCACAGACTTGGAGCTGGCGTGGCAGTGCTGGGGCAGGCAAGGAGTTGGGAAGTTGGGAGAGGAAGCCTGTTACATAGAAGCGGGTTAGACTTTCAAATCCGGACCTTTCAGTGAGCAATCCTTGAACCGTGGTTGCTACCTAGTTAAAAATAAACCCAAGGAGCAGCTGGGGCCTTAACTGGCCACAAAGCTACCAGGTAAACTGATGGCAATAAACATAATTAGCTGATCCTTCCTGGCCCAAAGCTAACAGAAACTTCACAATGATAAGTTCAGTCAGCTATCTGCTATCTCAAATGCCCCTCCTGAGTTCGGGGCCAGCCATAACTCCTGTAAAGTTAAACCCACAGTACTAGAATGCAGTTAATTATTTCTTCCTTAGTTGACTCAAGGAGATGGAGCCCAGCTGAGGCTCACACCGGCCCTGACAGGACAGTTTTCTTGCCCTCCTCAGCAAAAGCTTCAGCAGAGACTGGAGGAAACTGGGTTTTTGTTCTGTTCTGACTGGCCAGCTTTGCCCTTTCCAGAGAGACGTTCTTCCCTTCTCTTGGTCTGATTTCATTAAAAGCTCCTCTAACCTTTCTTCTGGACTCTCTTTGGTCCTTTGTCTGAGAAGGTTCTGTAGGAGAGGTGTCCCTGACCTTAGGGACATCATCTGAGGACCGAGCTGTCCACTAATGGTAGTACTTTTCACTGTGGGAACACCTAAACCCAGGCCTGACTGTAAGCTCAGCGTGACCGTTCCCCACTGTCCCATACAGCCTACGCCCCATGCCATACATCCGTACCCTTGCATTGTGGACATCTGGCATAAGAACATCAAATATGGCTGGACTTGGTGGTACATGCCTTTAATCCCAACAACAACAACAACAACAAAAGAACAAATATTTCAGCCACAGTGTCTCCATCTTGAAGGGACAGACACTTAAAAGGGTCTTGTTGTTCAGAAACTTCCAGGTTTTGAGGCTCACAGCCATTCCATCACCAGGAATGGACTGAGGAGTGACTCCCATTCTCCATGTGACTGAGGGTTGGAAGGCAGGCCCTCTCTCCTCGTCTGACCAAGTAACCACTCAGGCAGACAGAGGTGTGACTTACAGAACCCAGGCCTTATGAGGTGTCCAATTCTATCCTCATGCATCTGCAAATGTAAAAATGAGGTGCCACGGCACAAGCAGGGAGTTCAGATGGCTGGAAGGGTCCATGGACCGCCTGCCCAGGCACACACTCATGGGTGGAGAAACCTGCAGTGGGAAGTGGAAATTGCGAGCGTCTTAGGGAGCTGGCCTTTGGTCTTAGATTTCTCACTACTTCAAGCCTGTATCCTCTCAGGGTGTTCCAGGCCTGAGCTGGTTTGGGTTTTGGTTCCCCTCTCTGCCCCCCCACTCTTGTCTTGGGTACAAAGGTGTTCTGATCTCCCACGTTGACTTCACTGTTCTTTCGTGAGTAACCCTCTGCTTCTCCTGAGGTTGTCCTGTCATCCGAGTGCCTAATTTCTCACTTCTCCACCCTCTACTGAATTCTCTAGGCTTATCTAGTTATCTTCAGATATGAAAGAGGAGTTAATAAGAAAATATAAAAAATGTGTGGCTATAGGTCTATTTGTTCATTTCTTTACGTCTATGAGTGCTTGCCTGGATGCATGTAAGTGTCCCCCAGAAATTCCTGTACTCATAAAAGAGGACACTGGATTTCTAGGAACTGGAGTTACAGATGGTTATGGGTGCTGGCAACAGAGCCTTGGTCCCCTGCAAAGGCAGCCAGTGCTCCTAACCACTGAGCCATCTCTCCAGCCTCACACCTGTTTAGGTGTGGTGTTGTTATTTGTTTGTTTTGTTTGAAAGGGAGTCTCACTGTGTAATCCTGGCTGGCTGGCTTGGAACTCTCTATATAGACCAGGCTGGGCTTGAACTCACAGAGATTCACCTGTCACTGCCTTCCAAGTGCTGAGATTAAAGGCATACACTACAATGAGCTTAATTTATATGTAGAGAGGTTTTTTGTTTGTTTTTTTTATTGTAATATAAATAGGTTTCTCATTTCCTTTCCCTTCCTCCAAACTCTCCCATATACCCCTCTTTGCTATCTTTCAAATTCATGGCCTCCTTTTCACCATCTGCTATTACATACATATATGTGCATACATATACATTCCTAAACATAACCTGCTCGGTCTGTATAATGTCACTTGTATGTATGTTTTCAGAGCTGACCATGTGGTATTGGACAGTGCTCTTCCCTGATGAAGACTATTTCTGTTCTCAGCTTTCCTCAGTTGCCTGCAGTTCTTGGTGTAGGGTTGAGGCCTCATGGGCTTGTCCTCACCCACTTCGGCATGTCTGTTGGTATCATCCTTGTTCAGTTCCTGCTTGGGCAGCCAAGTTGGTGAGACTTTATGGGTATAATTTCTTTAGTTGTTTTATGTGATTTCTGTTCTATTGGACTTTTTTTTTTTTTAGATTTATTTTATGCGTGAGTGCTATGTACATGTACACCTTTATGCCAGAAGAGGTCATCAGGTCCCACTAGAGATGATTGTGAGCCATCATGTGGTTGCTGGGAATTGAACTCAGGGTCTCTGGAAAATCAGTCAGTACTCTTAACTGCTGAGCCATCTCTCCAGCTCCCACTGTTAGATTTCTGTGCAGTTAAATACTCAGTGGTTTCTCATCTGTAGTGAGGAAACCAGAAGGCTTTAAGTAAATTTCCTGCTCCTGAATTTATTTTTTGTTAGATTCTGTGTAAAGTATCACCCTTGAATTTAATATTTATATTAAATTTTATATTTACTTAGAAGACAGAGCGTCTGAGCACAGGAAGAGAAAACAAGCATCTGACAGCGCCAAGGATGGAGGCAGTGAACACCCACAGACACACAGTGAGAAAGGCATTAGGGGATGGAAAACACCCGAATCTGTCCGGCTACATCAGCTGCGGTCAGAGTCATTCTACAGTCCTCTTGGCTAAGTGAGAACAGTGTCCTGGTCACAAAGTATCATGAGGCTGTATGACGTCAAAGGGAAGCTTCCCGCTTATCGCAAGTTTGAGAATTCTTTCAGACACACAGTCGCCAAAGTCTGGACCTCCACTCACCCCTGACAGCGAGATGTGTGCGGAGTAATCTTATCTCATGGAGCCCATTAAAGCCAGTGCTGATGAGACAGATGTTCAGGCAGGAGGATGATGGCAGGGCAAAGCAAGGCTGAAAACTCAACAGCCTGGGTGTCCTGGACCCTCACCTACCCAGGCGGGGGCCGTAGCTCAGGGCTGCAACACTGACCTAGCAGGTTTGAAGTCCTGAGTTCCATTCCCAACAACACACACACACACACACACACACACACACACACACACACACACACAACCAAACAGCAACAACAAAACCAAATGAGATTTCTTGGGGGAAGGAGCATTTTCAAAGCCATTCACTGAGGTGTGTGAGGAACCCGAGCAGTGAGAAGAGATGGCATGTCCTGCTTGATCTCCCTTTGTCCCCATATGTCCCCTAGCACCCCTCTGGCCCAGCCTGTTGGGTCTCTCCCCTCCCTTTCTCATTCCTCACTCTGTGTTGCGCTGTAAGCGATGGGCCGCTCATTTGACTATGCAATGCAGCAGAAGTGAGAAAAGTGATCAGAGATACAGCAAATCAAAACAGCAGCAGGAGCTCAGGGTGGTGGAGCACATCCTCAGTCTCAGCATGAAGGAGGCGGAAGCAGGTAGACCTTTAAGAGTTGGTAGCTGCCGGGCGTGGTGGCGCACGCCTTTAATCCCAGCACTCGGGAGGCAGAGCCAGGCAGATCTCTGTGAGTTCGAGGCCAGCCTGGTGAGTCCCAGGAAAGGCGCAAAGCTACACAGAGAAACCCTGTCTCAAAAAACAAACAAACAAACAAACAAAAAAAGAGTTTATAGCCTACCTGGTCTGCATCGTGAGAGCCCAACCAGCCTGGGCTACACAGTCAGACTATGTGTTTTAGGTTTGTTTGGTTTGTCTTTTTGTTCTTTTTTTTTTTTTTTTTTAAATTTTTTTTCTGCTTTTCTTTTAGTTCTGTTTTGTTTTAAAGCACAAAGATGGCAGATCTGTACCAAATGGGAGAACTGTATACAAACGGCCTCGCCAGAGGCACTTCCGTGGGTCAGATGACTTGCCACCGTGCCTCCCTGCCATGATGGACTCTACACGTCTGTTCCACTGTTTCTTTCATAGGTTTCTTTTCTTTTCTTTTCTTTCTTTTTTTTTTTTTTTCTTTTTCCAGACCTGAGGACCGAACCCAGGGCCTTGTGCTTGCTAGGCAAGCGGTCTACCACTGAGCTAAATCCCCAACCCTCATAGGTTACAGTGAGTTTGAGGCACAGGTGAGAGTTGGCTAGGTCTGCCTTCAACGTAGAAATGCTCCGGGTGGATGTGTTAGAGCTGAGGAATTAGGATGTCCTTTGGCCGGGGATTCAGATGAGTGGGGTCCCAGCTTAGAGAATGGCATGCCACCTACACATTCCCGTTGCCATGGTATCCTGCCTCAGCTCAGATCCAACACAGTGATTCAGTCAGCCCTGCACTCATGAGCCAATGTAACTCTTTCCTTCTTCCCGATTATTTTTCTCGAGCATCTGCTCAGGGACAAGCTAGCGTAGAGACTTGGACATCGTTTAAATCTAAATTGTGTGTGGGGTTGAGGGGGCATGTGTGCCTAGGTTGGCCTGTGGGAGTCTGTTCTCTCCTTCTACCATGCTGGGGGGGTGGAATTCAAGCGGCCGGGCTTGGCTGCAGGTGTCCTCATCTCTCCAGCCCCGGACTGGAAGATTTTTTTTTTTAACAAACGTAAAAACCATCCCAGGAAAACACACCTCAGTGCTGTTGAAGAAGGCGTCTGTAACGCCGTGTGTGCGTTGTTGATTCATCCTAGCATGAAAACCTATTGTTAAGGGGAAAGAAAACTGGGAGTGTCGTTAATACAGCAGCCTAAAATATCGATCAGAGAGCAGCAAATGCCAACTCCTCCTCGACCCTGGAGGAATCCTGTAAGAAAGCTTCCCAACAGAGAGCGCTGTTTCTCAGCCCTCACGAAGCTTTGCGCTGTCCCGGAGAAGGGTGACGTGCTGTTCCGCATCTCGACAGCAGATGGAGCCATTGGGACAAGAACAAGTTCCTGGCCGAAGATGGGGCCGGGAGGGAAGAAACACCTAGGTCAGTCCGAATTTTCTGATGGAAAAAATGATTACAGTGCACTGTGAGTTTGAGGCCAGCTTGATCTACACAGCGAGTTCCAGGACAGCCAGTGTGACACAGCGAGACCCTTATTTCCGAAGAAGAGAGAAAAGGAGAAGAAAGAGTGGGGGCTTTACTGGAAATGTGACGGCTGCTGCAGTTCCGAGACTGCCAAGGATCTTCCCTCTCGGAAATTAAAAAGAGCCAGGCACGGTGGCTCATGCTCATAGTCCGATTACTTAGGACGCGGGAAGTAGGAGAATCTCTGCAAGTTCGAGGCCAGCTGAACTAGAGTGAATCCCTGCCACCACCACCACCCTCCCACCCCCAGATACCCATCCATCCATATGGGATACAACAACAACAAACGGCTGTCCGTGTTCAGCTGCCACCTTTCGCCAGGTGCAACATCCGTTTGTCTTTTCTAAGCCTGGGACCAAACAGAGAGGCCATTTCAGTGGTCAATCAGGATAAAGGAACATTTCAGAAATCGGAGTGTAGCATAAAACTTAAAATGTCTTATTGATAAAATCAAACCTGAGGCCAGTTGTTGAGGTGAACGCTGGAAGATCAGAGAAGCAGAACAAGCCACAGCCACCTCACCTCGCCAGTTCCTCAGCTGATCCTGTTTCCTCAGACTGGAAGCTTCTGTGTCCTTATCCCAATGGCTCTCAGCTGAACTGTGCTGCTCCAAAGCCTAAAAGGTTAACCAGCCAAATGCTTAGCTAGCTAAATGCTTCTAGTTTCTGGTCTTCACGCCTTATATAATCTTTCCCTTTCTGCCTCCACTCCCTGGGATTAAAAGCGTGTGTCATCATGCCTGGCTGTTTCCAATGTGGCCTTGAACTCACATCGGAGTGACCGACCAGATGATATAAACTGAGAAAGTACCATTCAACCGGAGCAGCAGGGGCAGTCAGTTTCCTGGCACGTTCTGCCTTTGTTATTAGAGGAGAGCGGCCTTCCGTGTGGTCTGGGAAGGACTGAGAAAAGGAAGTGGCTAGGCTAGCCGAGGGAGCACTAAAAACCCGCTGCAGTCAAGCTAAGCACGTTGGCTTGAGCGATGCCTCAGCAGTTAAGAGCGTTTGTTGCACAGGACCCAGGTTCGGTTCCTAGCACCCACATGGCGGCTCACAACCTCCTGTAACTCCAGTTCCCAAGGATACAACTTCCTCTCCCAGCCTCCAGTCACCTGGTGTGCTCATGGCACACACACACATACATGAAGGCAAAACATGAATACACATAAGATAATAAATAAATAAGTATTCGGAAAGTCCTTTTAACTTTTTTATTTTATTAACTTCTAAAATTTTTTTATTTTATTGTTTTTTTGAGACAGGGTTTCTCTGGCTGTCTTGGATCTTGGTTTATTGACCAGGCTGGCCTCAAACTCAGAGATCTGCCTGCCTTTGTCTCCTGAATGCTGGGATTAAAGACGTGGCCCAGCTGTATTTTTTTTTTTTTAATTTTGATACAAGGGCTCACTTTGTAGCCCAGGCTTGTCTGCCTTGAACTCCAAATGTAGCCAAGGATAGCCCCTTTCTGTCTGTCTGCCTCTACTCCCTGAGTACAACACAACTTTTTAGAGTCTACAGTAAATGGTGAAACCTCAGAACTTAAGCATTCCCGATGTTGGATCTGTGATGGACTAGGTTGATTTCAATTTTTGCTATAGTGAGTAAGGCAACCGTGAACATGGGGGTGCAAACATCTCTGGTAGAGTATGGAGTTCTCTGGGCATACACACAGGAGTGAAGTAGCCAGGTCATATGGTAGTTCTGTTGTTGTTTTAGAAATCTCCAAATGGATTTCACAAGGGCTATATTCATTTGCACCACCATCAATAGTGACTAAGACCCCCCTCTTTTTTTTTTTTGAGATAAGGTCCAAACAGAAATCCACCCCCCCTACCCCCCCACCGAGTGCTGGGATTAAAGGCATGTGCCACCACACTTGGGTTAGGACGCCTTTTCTTGCATCCTCTCCGACATCCTTTGTCAGATTTGTTGACAGCAGCCATCTGACAGGGGTGAGGTGGTATATTAAAATGGTTTTAATTTGCATTTCCCTGATGACTAGTGATACTGAAGAGTTAAAAATAGTTATTGGCCATTCATGTTTCTTTTTTATTTTTTGAAACTGCCTATTCAGTTCATTTGCCCATTGGTTGACTGGTAATTTCATCCCCTTCGAATTTAATTTCTGCAATTCCTTATGAATTCTGGATATTAGCCCCTCATCTGAGGTGTTGCTGGCAGATTTCCTTCCATTCTGTGGGCTTCCTGTTAATTCTGTTGATGGTTTCCTTTGCTAGATAGAAACTTCCTGCATCCTAAGTAATCGGATAGTACATTCCGAGTACTCACTCCCCTGTGTCGATACTTGGAACTCTTAGTCTGTCAGGGTGGCCCCGAACTTGCTTTGATCCTCCTGCTTTGCCTCTGGAGTCTGGGATTACAGGAGTACATCACTTCACAGGGCTGAGAGTTTCTAATTAGGGAATTAATCCCCGTTTCGAGAGCAGAGTCCTCATGATTTAGACACCTCCCAAAGACATCCTGCTACATCACCGTGAGGGTGAGGATTTCATCAGATGAGCTTTGAGAGCAGCCAAACATTCCAACCATAACAAGTGTTATGGAAGGCAAAGGAAAACCTGAAGTTTTAGTATTTAGGAGGTCGAAGCAGGACAATCACAAGTTCAAGTCTTGCCTGGGCAACTTAGCGAGAGCCTGAAAAAGAAAAAAGAAAGAAAAAAGAAAGAAGGTAAAAAGGTGAGGAGTGGCACTTTTATCTCAGCACTTGGGAGACAGAGCAGATGGGTCTCTGTGAGTTCAAGGCCAGCCTGGTCTACATAGAGAGTTCTAGGCCAGCAAGGGCTACATAGTGAAATTCTGTCTCAACCAAAATATATATACAATCTTTGCAGCCCCCAAAGTACGCCTGAAGACAGCTTTATAGGTTTGTTTAATAAAAATGAAATTTTAGAGTAAGGCAGCATCACTTTCATATGCTCCACTTAGGGGATGACAGCGATGCTTCTTATTTCAGGCCTAAGGAGGATTAATTAGTAATGTCTTAATGGTTCTGATGGGAAGCACATCGGTCAGGAGGTTTTCTGGGAGGATAATTGAAACCCACTTGTCTGGCTCAGCCTTCTCAAGCGTTGGTCCTTGGGATCCGGTGGGTGGCTTGGTGACAGAGAGCTTGCCTGGCTTTCTCCAGGCCCTAGTAAATGCCTAGGACCTCAGATTCCTTCTCCAGGAGACACAGGCATGTCTTGAGTACTGGGTATACTACACTTGGAATGGTTTATTTTGTTTGACACAGTCTCATGTAGGGCTGGCTTATAATCCTCTTCCATGGCCTCCCAAGTACTGGGATTCCAAGCCTGCCCACCTGCCCAGCCACACCGTATATACTCTTCAGTCTGCACTGTACACGCAGTGGTCAGGGTTGACTGGGGAAGGGGCTGCAGTCTGATTTAACAACAACAACAACAACAACAAAAGAGAAAACAGATGTCCAGGAAGAGCTGCCTGTACTTGGAAAAGTTAGCACACTATCGCCTCCTGCCACCTAAGAGCTCAGTGCTTTAAATACTCTGTTATCACTACCTCCACTGCAATTTTCCATGGAGTCAGTGACAGCTCGCCCTGGAATGCTGCCTGGTGAACAGAACAAGTCTCCCTTGCTTCCCTTTCTCAAGAGTTTCTCCTTCTTCCTACTCGGAGTTTCTCAGTCACCGTCACTGACTTAACCATCAGTCTATCTTGACAAGACTAGGAAACTTGCCGGACATAGCTGAGTGGTAGGAGGCTAGCCTAGCACCCCTGAGACCCCAGATTCCCTCTCCAGCACCACACATAATGAAAACTCCTACTGAGTGGAGATCCAGGATTCCAGAGGGAGAAAAGATGAGATTCCTACAGCAGTCCTAATAGCAGAACTGTCTGTCATCTCTGAGCAAATGTCACAGCTGGACTGCGGGCTATCTTCTTGGGAGCCTAAAAGTGATCCTTCTCTTGGGCAGTGTGTTTGAAGTGTGGAAGAAATGTCCATCTCAGCAGAAATGGGACTTGTGCTTAGGAAGTTTCCTTCCTCTTATTTTTATTTTATTTGTTTATGTTTTGTTTCTTGATACAGGGTTTCTCTGGGTAGCCCTGACTGTTCTGGAACTCAAGCTTAGAAACAGGCTGGCCTTGAATTCCGAGGTCCTCCTGCCTCTGTCTCCTGAGTGCTGGGATCAAAGTCATGTGCCACCAATTGTCCAACCCGAGTCTCCTTTGAGATGTAATGGTGTTTGTACACAGGCTATACACAGAAAGGAGGAATGCTATGCAAGGCCTCTACCTCTGCATCATACTCTCCCTGTACACCTTTTCTGTAGCCTCACTTCCAGTAATTTCTCCCTTTTTGAACAACCCACAACTACAAAGAGCATGTTTCCTGTGTAAGGGAAACAGTCAAGTTTATACAGTATTGAAGAGCTACCCTTCTAGCATCCTTCTGAAATAGGAAAAGAGGTTTAAAGCCAGCCTGTGCTACACAAGACCCTTTCCACAGGGAAAGAAAGAAGAAACATATTTCCAGAATGTTCCTGATAGGCTGGTCTCAGAGAACTCTGCAAAAATAATTTTTAAAAATATTTTAAAGTATTAATTAATCCCAGCACTCTGGAGGCAGAGGCAGGTGGATCTCTATGAGTTCCAGGCCAACCTGAACTACAGAATGAGTTCCAGGACAACCAGGGCTACACAGAGAGACCTTGTTTAACAACAGCAATAAAAAACAAACAAACAAACAAACAAAAAACAAACAAACCCTGAACAAATGTTAACTGAATGAAAAAAAGACAGAAAACGGAAGGCTAGGTAGGATGGAGGAGAAAGTTTGTTGTAGGTAAAAGGGAGAGCATAGCCAGAGGCGGAGACATCTGGGAGAGTCCGGAGTGGACATGACCCTGAGCCACGTGAGGAGAGGGGGAGGGGAAGGGAGAAGGAAGAGAGGGGAACCAGGGGCAGAAGCCACGAGGGCAAAGGTGAAAGGGAGCAGGTGACCAAAATGTCTGGATTTTACAGGGAAGAGCCTCTGGGGGAAGGGCAGCCCAGCCCCTGGGCCAGAGAGTTCAGGGTAGAAGGCAGGGTATGCAGTCACACCCTGTAACAGGCAGGGACTGAGGGATGCTGGGAGAACCTGGCAGTCAGGTCCAACTTGATATGTTAAGTAGGTACCTCCAAGCCTGGCAGTGGTGGCGCACGCCTTTAATCCCAGCACTTAGGAGACAGAGGCAGGCGGATCTCTGTGAGTTCAAGGCCAGCCTGGTCTATAGAGAGAGTTCCACAACAGCCAGGACTGTTACACAGAGAAACCCTGTCTCGAAAAATCAAAGGGGGAAAAAAGGTACCTCCATAATTTGTCCCAGGATTTTAACAGTAACTAATATAATATTTGGCAAATTGAATATGCTATGGATCAAAACCTTATATATCATGAAGGAAGTAAAAATATTGCCAGATAAAATATGGTCTTTATGCCAGGCATGATGGTGTACACCTCAGATCTCTGTGAATTTGAGGTCAACCTGGTCTACAAAGTGAGTTCCAGGCCAGCCAGGGCTACATACTGAGACCCTGTCAAAAATTAAAAGAAGCATATGCCAGTTGCCAGTTTTGCTTTTTGTTTGTTTGTTTGTTTGTTTGTTTTGTTTTGGAGACAGGGTTTCTCTGTGTAGTTTTGGTGCCTGTCCTGGATCTCGCTCTGTAGCCCAGGCTGGCCTCGAACTCATAGAGATCTGCCTGCCTCTGCCTCCCAAATGCTGGGATTAAAGGCATGTGCCATCACCGCCTAGCAAAAACAGATTTGGCAAATTCTTTTTTTTTTTTTTTTTTGATGGAGCTGAGGATTGAACCCAGGGCCTTGCGCTTGCTAGGCAAACACTCTGCCACTGAGCTAAACCCCCAACCCCAGTTTTGCTTTTTAAACATTTTTATTTATTGCACTTATTATTTGCTGGAGGGAGATCCTAACCATGTGTGTAAAGGCGTCACGCCAATGGACAGGTTGTGGGAGTCGGTCTCTCCTTCTGCCTTGTAGGTCTCCAGGATCAAACCCGAACAACCAGCCTGGAAGCAAGTCCTTCCACCTGCTGAACTGTCTGCTGAGCTGAACCAAGGGCCTTGCATAGGTTAGACCAGTGCTCTACCACCGAGCTCTATCTCAGCCCTTGATCTTTAGAGACAAGGTCACTACGTAGCCCAGGCTAGGGTCTTTTTTTTTATTTTTTTTTTTATGTGCATAGGTGTTTTGCCTGCGTGTATTTCTGTGTACCTTGAGAATGTCTGGTACTGACAGAGGCCAGAAGAGGGCATTAGGTCGCCTGGAACTAGAGTTACAGACAGTTGTGAGCCACCAAGTGGGTGCTAGGAATCAAACCCAGGTCCTCTAGAAAAGCAGTCAGTACTCTTAACCATTGAGCTGTCTCTCTGTCCCATATTCTTTTTTAAAAAATTATTATTATATTTTATTTTATGTGCTTGAGTATTTTGCTTGCATATCAGATCCCCTAGAACTGGAGATAGAGACAGTTGTGAACTGGGGTGCTGGGAATTGAACCTAGGTCCTCTAAAGGAGAAGCAAATGCTTGTGACCACTGAACCATCTCTCTGGCCAAAAGTAAATTTAATTTTTTTTAGGATGCTTTGGGAGATATGAAAAAACCTGAGACAATGTGACAGAGAGTTTCCATATACCGAATGCCCAGTTTCTCATGTTAATAACACCATACATGGCCACGGTTAAGGAACAAATAAACTAACACTGAAAAAAAAAATCTATTGATTTATTTATTCAAATGTCCTTACTTTTTAACCCAGTGTTCTTTTTCTGTTGTAGCATTTATACAAGATTCCTCACTACATTTAGAAGTCAGATTTCCTTAGACTTCCTGGCACTTTCCTTATGTGTAATAATCTTGAAAGAGGAGTACTGGTTATATATGGACACATGTATAAATTATTGCTCATGTATGTATGCATATATGTATGAATTACTGGTTATAATCAGTTATATCAGAGGTCCTGAGTTCAATTCCCAGTAACCACATGGTGGCTCTCAACCATAATGAGATCTGGTGCCCTCTTCTGGCCTGCAGGGATATGTGCAGGCAGAACACTGTGTACATAATAAATAAGTAAATCTTTAAAAACAAAAAACCAGAGGCAAAAAGTTCTACTTTCATTGCTTTGTTTCAAGAGGACAGACGCATGAGTGTGCTTACCACTGTGTCCATTGACTGGAACCCCTTGGCTGTGTTTATTACATCTCTGTAGTCTTGTTAGGAGGAAAGAATCCGAATGTACCTACCACTCAGGAGTGAGAGTTAAACTGTGCCATTTTTATTTATTTATAGCTTCTTTTTATTTATTATTGTATTTATGTATGTGTGTGTGTGCCTGCATGAGTGTCCATGCACCACATATATGCAGAAGCCTGTGGAGGCCAGAGGGTACCTGATCCCCTGGAGCTGGAGTTACATGTCAGTGAGTCACCTGATATGGATGCTGGGAACTGAACATGGGTCCTCTGTAAGAGCAGCAAGTGTGCACCTAACCTCTGAGCCCTCTGCCTGGCTCTGTGTCAAGTTATTAACATAATATCTGGTAATCAACTGAAAATAATTAAACAGTAACAAGACAGGATCTGGGGTCCAGCAATGGCTTAGTGGGTAAAGAAAGACCCTTGTCACCAACCCTGACAACCTGATTTCGATCCCAGAAAACCCACACTGGAGAGAACCAACTCTCCTAGATTGTCCTTTGTCCTCCCTCCATATGTGTGCTATGACCTGTGCACACCCACACACAACAAGCAAATAAATGTAATAAGGCAGGATCTGACTTAAAACAGAAAATGAAATAAACCCAGGCTCAGGCTGAAGATGTGGTTCAGTTGGTGGAGTATTTGCTTGGCATCTGTGAAGCCCGGGATTCCCATCTCCATACTATATAAGCCAGGCACAATGGCACAGACTAGGCACGGTGGGTGGCACACGCCTGTGCTCCCAGCACTCTGGAGGAGATGGATACAGGGGATCAGAGTTTAAAGTCATCCTCAGCTGCATAATGAATTAGAGGCCAGCATGGGATACTTGAGATCCTGTATAAAACAATTAATTAATTAATCATTCATTCTAGGCTCAGATTTAGCTACCTATAAATAACTAAGATGTTCCAGGTTATAACCACAAGGATGAAATGTTTGTGCAGAGGACACAGACTCATGCTGACTCTCCCTTTGAGATGTATCACCTACCTCCTTCCACTGTGCAGACTACAAGCTAAGCACCTACGCACCCTTGAGGCTTACTAAGGGTCTTGAGTCCCCTGCAAGTGTCTGGCCGAACCACTAGCCTTTTTTGTGATAATTGAGATTGAAGTGACTATAAACCCCTAGGTATGAGCCAATATGGAGGCAGGCATGCACTTGGGAGCCTGAGACAGAAAGGTAACTTCAGTCCAGGAATTCAAGGCCATCCTGGACAGCACAGTCAGACTCCTTCTCAAATTTGAGATGTGGGGTGGGGTCCAAATGGGGTCAGCTGTCAGCTATCCCTATGAAAGCTTCTGAGACTACTTAACACCCTATTTCTTCTGAGAAAACTCCCCCAAACCTACAGTCTCTGCTGCCTGTATCCCTTCCAAGAATGCACCTGCACCTGCCCAGAATGAACTCAGTGACTCAGTGGTACCAGAGGCTCTTGTTCTCATCATTAAAAGAACTCAAAAGCGGATGAATGGGGGAGACAGGCAGAATCCATTTCCTGAAACAAATGCAAAGTTACTGTCCAAAGGGGAGGCTCTGACTAAGTAGCAAAGTGCCTGAGCTCTCTGGGGCAGGACAGAGCAGGACGTAGAGGTTGGAGGGAGATGTGCTCATCTATGCACATAATTATGGAATTGTGGGATTGGGAGAAAAGTCACGGGAACTCAGGGAGGATCAGTAGTTTAACCCAACATGGATTTTTTTTTTTTTTTTTTCAGAAGCAAGTTAGGAAGCTGGAGAGAAACTAGGGCATAAAACCACATTGCTAATGAGATGCTAATAGACCCCCTGGCTGAACTTCACAAGCTAGTTCAGAGTTCCTTGCAGAGTACTGCTGAATCCAATGGCAGAACCTGTGTCTGGAGAAGGCCCTGACCGGGCAAGTTAAATTGGCTATTTCATTGTTTCTGTCCACTGCCCATGCATGTCACGTTCAGGCTTGTCATGGGACATTTGATCACACTATGAACCCCAAGATTGCATTATTTAAATAAAACCAACCATAGGTTGAGAAGCCCAGCAAGCAGCAGACTGGAAGTAAGCATAGGAAGTGAGGGAAAGTCGGGAGGTCTGAGAGAGGAACAGGAAGTAGAAAGGAGGAGCATTGGATTGGAGGAGTTTTCTTTCAGACAACGTGGGAGAGAGCTTCCTTTCTGGAACAACAGCAAAGAAGGAACGTTAGCTGGTGCATTCTCTGCCTCTCTGAGCTATCAGGTTTCCCCCCAGCATCTGGCTCCCAAGTCTTTGTTGGTAAAAAAATAAATAAATAAATAATGAATAAAATAAAAATAGAGACTTAGTCAAACATTTGCCTCCCCCATGGAGGAGGCTGAGGCAGTTGCAGAGGCAGCCTCTGGGCAGCAGACAAAACAACACAGTCCAAGGTACCACACGTCCTTCTCGGGACCAGATCCATGGCTCTTCCAGCTCTTCTGGGGGCAGTTCTGGCATCCTTTCAGAGCTGTGGAATTTGGGATCATGAAGCTGCCTGCCCCAGCCTTTCAGCCTTATCCAGGGAAATGGAGCAATGCTCAAGAGAAGGCATCAGCTGCGGCTGCTTTGGGGGTGGGAGTCGGAGGAAGGGAGAGTGGACCAGATGTCAGGGCGCCTGGACTATCAATGACTTCCTCAATGATGGGCTAGCCCTATGTTCTGGGCTCATATGAAACTTCAAATGACAATTCTCTTCAACTTGCCAATGACAACAAAAACAAAATATCAACAGAACTAAAAACTAGAACACAATACTAGTACTGAAAAATAAAATTAAAAACTCATGATATGTGAGCCAATGCGACAGTTCAGTGGGTAAAGGGTAAAGGGCCACCAAGCCTGACAACCTGAGTTCAGTCTAGACAACCTGCATGGTGCAAGTGACTCCCTAGTTGTCCTCCGGTAGGTGTGTTCCCTGCACAGCACACACACACACAATTAAGCTGTTGTTTATATATTTGATGTTTGTGGGTATTTTGTCTGCATGTATGCAGACCACCAGAAGAGGGCATCAGATTCTATGAGTTACATATGGCTGTCAGCTACCATGTGGTGCTGGGAATTGAATTCAGAAGCCCTGGAAGAGCCGCCAGGCTTCTTAGCCACCGAACTCTCTCTCCAGCCCCTGGTTAAAGCTCTTTAGATGGGGTTTAGACTAAATGTGTGGGGTTTAGACAGCTGTTGGGGTGGGAAGCTTGAGATCGGCAAAGACTACAGGTCAGATCCTATCTGGAAACAGTAAATGAAGTGGTTGAACAAATATAGGGTCTGAATTTGACTTGAGGACCTGGGCATGGTATGTGGGGACACTTGTCATCTCAGTACTCTGGCGGCTGAGGCAGGAGGACCACAGGTTCTAGAGGCCAGGCCTGTCTGAGCTGCACTGTGGGACCCTGTCTCCAAAGAGTAAAAAGGGAGAAGGAGGAGGAGGAGAGAAAACACACAGGGGAGCTGGAGATTGGAGGGGAAGTGTGTGACCCTTTGGAGGCCTTTGAGATGTGATGTGAGTGTTGTGCCCAAATCATTGAGCATTTATTATTGTTCATTATTACTTAGCAGCAGCTATTTCTGGGGATACAATCACTCTTATGTGAGACCTTTGCCCACACCAATTTTTCATGATTGTTCAAAACCTTTTACAGATATATTGATGTAACTCTCTTATGGTGGGTTTTGGGAATTTCCCAGAAACTGTAAGAACAAATAGTGCAGATGATTAAGCTATTAAGAACGCTTTTCTTTCTTTCTTTTTTTTTAATTTATTTTTTTATTATAAAAATATGGAAGGCTTCACAAATTTGTGTGTCATCCTTGCGCAGGGGCCATGCTAATCTCCAGTTTTAGTCTATGTGCTGCCGAAGTGAGCATAAGAATGTTTTTCTTATGGGGGGCAGTGGTGGTACACTCCTTTAATCCCAGCATTTGGGAGACAGAAGCTGTCGGATCTGAGTTCCAGGACAAGCAGGGTTACATAGAGAAACCCTGTCTTGAAAAGCCAAACAAACAAAAGGAATGCTTTTCTTTTTTCTTTCTTCTTTTTAGTTGACAGGGTTTTTTTGTTTGTTTTTCGAGACAGGGTCTCTCTCTGTAGCCCAGGCTGGCCTCAAACGCACAGAGATCTGCCTGGGCCTGCCTCCTGAGTGCTGGGATTAAAGGCATGTGTGTGCCCCCACCACCCGGCTCTCAAGTTGACAGTTTTTAAAATTAATTTATTTTTATGTATATGAGGGCTCTATCATCATGCATGACTTTATGCCAGAAGACCTCGGATCACACTATAGATGGTTGTGAGCCACCATGTGATTGCTGAGTATTGAACTCGGGACCTCTGGAAGAGCAGCCAACGCTCTTAACTGCCGAGTTGTCTCTCCAGCCACCTCTTTATTCTTTTCTGAGACAGGGTCTCACTATGTAGCTCTGGCTGTCCTGGAACTCAGAGATCCACCCACCTCTGCTTTCAGAGTGCTAGGTTCAGTTCCAGGGTAGCCAGAGCTACATAGTGAGACCCTGTCTCCAAAATACTATAATAATAATAATAATAATAATAATAATAATAATAATAATAATAAGGCTGGTGAGAAGGGTTAGCAGGAAGGGGTGCTTGCCAGCAATCCTGATGAGTGAAGTTCAATCTTCAGAACCTACATGGAGGAAATAAACAAATCCCGAAAGTTGTCTCTGGTTCCATATATACACTATAGATTACTCGTGTGTGTGTGTGTGTGTGTGTGTGTGTGTGTGTGTGTGTGTGTGTGTGTGTGTATGTATACACACGCAAACTCAGAACCCAGGAAATGGAAGCAGAAGAGTTACTCCGGCTATCAGCAAGTTTGAGGTCAGTGTGGAGTATATGAAACTGTCTCAAGACAAACAAATACAAAGTTAAGACCACTCATTTGCATGAAATAATGATACATATCCCTAAGGTTGCTAACTAAAAATAAGTTAAAAATTTTTTTTATTCTGCTGGGCCATGGTAGTACATGCCTTTAATCCTAGCACTTGGGAGGCAGAGGCAGGTAGATCTCTGTGAGTTCAAGGCCAGCCTGGTCTACAGAGTGAGCTCCAGGACAGCCAGGGCTGTTACCCAGAGAAACCCTGTCTTTAAAAAAAAAAATTTATTCTTATTTTATGTGCATTCGTGTTTTGTGTACATATATGTCTGTGTGAGGGTGTCAGATCCCGTGGAACTGGAGTTACAGTTGGGAGCTGCCATGTAGGTGCTGGGAATTGAATCCAGGTCCTCTGGAAGAGCAGCCCGAGCTCTAACTGTTAAACCATATCTCCAGCCCCTAATACATTTTTTAAATTAAGAAATATTCATGCTGAAATTTTGTCTACAACTCAGAATCACCTGATGCCTCATACCAATGGCTGACCTTTCTAAGAACCTAATGCCAAACTTAGCACATGTACATCACTACTCACCCCTGCAGTCTATCAGTGGCACTTTCTTCCTCTTTTACAGACTGCTCCCATCAGCCTCAGAACTATTCTAGGTGCTGGTGGTGGCACATACCTTTGATCCCAGCACTTGGGAGGCAGAAACAGGCAAATATCTGCCTCTGGGGCCAGCCTGGTCTACAAAGTGAGTTCCAAGATGGCCAGGGCTACACAGAAAAACCCTGTCTTGAAAAACCAAAATAACAAAAACAAAAAAACCTAATCTAATTATTCTAATGCCTCCCATTCTAAATAAACCTTCCCTTAAAATTATTCTCACTATCCAACACACATCTCTGATTCTCTCTTTTTTTTTTTTTTTTTTGGTTTTTTTCCGAGACAGGGTTTCTCTGTGTAGCTTTGCGCCTTCCCTGGATCTCGCTTGGTAGACCAGACTGGCCTCGAACTCACAAAGATCCGCCTGGAACTGCCTCCCGAGTGCTGGGATTAAAGGCGTGCAGCGCCGCCCGGCTTCTGATTCTCTTTTTATAAATGCCTTAGAAGATATTTCACCCTGATTTGAAATTCTCATGCAAACTTTCCAGGCTAGGCAGTTTTCCACATGACCAACACAGGCTTCTATCGCCTATGTCAATAATTTCTAGCAATTCCAAACAAGCTTGAATTTGCTTTGAACTTTAGTTTGCCAGACTAAAATGAGCATAAATTAGATGGGTACATCCACCAAAAGAAAGAAATTCTAGTTCACAGCCCCAGGGAACTGCATAGATATGAGGGATGCTCTTCTTTAATCTGGGGTTGATCCACAGCCAGGGAGTGTTTCAGTGCCTCAAAAGCTTTAAGAATATATTTTAAGGTATCAGGTGTGTGGTGAATGACTTTAATCCTAGCACTGTAGAGGCAGAAGCAGATGGACCTCTATGAGTTCCAGCATACCTAGGGTTATGTAGAGATATGTAGAGAAACCCTGTCTCAAAAAACAACAAAACGAGAATCTATTAATTACTTACCATTAATCCCACCAAAGGAGAGTAAAGACCATTACCCTTTTTTTTGGGGGGGTGGGGTATGAGTATTCTGTGTGCCTGTCTGCCTACACGCCGGAAGAGGGCATCAGATCGCACTATAGATGGTTGTGAGCCACCGTGTGGTTGCTGGGAATTGAACTCAGGGCCTCTAGAAGAGAAGCCAGTACTGCTGAGTCATCTCTCCAGCCACCCAATTCTTTAGATTGAATTAAGTAAGCTTTATTTTCTGTTAGACCAGGCTAACAGAAAATCTCTCTAAGCAGGGTTTTTTTAAAATAACCTTGAACACAGGACACAGTGGGGTTTATATAGCTAAAACAAAACAAAACAAAACAAAAAACTACAAGACTAGGGGATTTCCAAGGGTTAGGGGATTTTTTTTGATTATATAGGAACTTGGCCGAATATCTTATCAAGGTGGAGGTCAAGACATAGATGAGGAACTTGTCAAATTTTAGAACACAGCTCTAACACCTGATCAAACCCAAATTTTACTGAAAACAGGAATGAATTTATTTTGACCTTGTAATAAGGTGCTTTTAATCTGAAAATGGAGTCAGGTGGTCCATTGCTCATGTGAACACAAGACCCTCCCAGTCTGTCACCTCCAGCTGTTCGAACTGCTGAGAACCCCTGTGAGTTTTGCCGTGGATCTTCTGTTTTTTATCAAATGTCACAGCCTTGCCCCAGCTCACCCAGACAGGGTCTCTCCATTATGTAGTTTTAGGTGCTGTGGGACTCCACAGGTAGACCAAGCTGGCTTTAAACTTAGAGATCCACCTGCCTCAGTCTCCAAATTGCTGGGGCTCTGCTCTGTGCTGAGGAGCCTGTGGCTAGACTGCCTTCTAGAGGATCAATATGTCAATGCCAGCCACACTGGGGTTCACAGGATGCTGATATTTCTGCATTGTGGCTGGTATAACTGTTTTCCATGGGAGGTCAAATGTTGTGCTACCAACGCTCGTTCACCATGTCCAAGCAAGGGGCTGTGGATCAAAAAACAGAGATAAGAGACAGCAAGTCATTCGCCTCAGCAGAATATCAAATGCCATTTATTGAAGGAGAGAGGAAACCTTAAATACAGGATTATAGCACAATGGGGGAATCCTGGAGGGCAGAAGTTCGCTACCAATGTTTTGCATTCTTGCATCTAAGCTGTTTACACCAAATGCAGGATACACAAACAAAGACTGTTCAGTAAGAAGGAACCCAGCAGAGAATCAGCATAGGGAGGACATCTGATTAAGGTCAGCAAGCAAGGCAACAGCTACCCAAAATGGGGGTCCAGGGCCCTACAGGTCCCCCCTTTTACTAAAAAATGAGCTTTTGACTTAGGCTGTGTTAGATGTCAGCAGGTCACCTTACCCGTCATGGAGACACCTGTCCAGGCCACACAGGTGCTCTGTCTTAGGTTGGTGAGTGCCCCCTAGGCATTACCTATCTCTGAATACTCATTATCATACAGGCTCAACCACGTAAGCTGCAGAGTTAACTGTTGCCAAAGATCTCTAAGTGGCACTGGGCTTGCAGTCTGTGTGTTTGACACAGAAAAGATCAACAGAAGTCCTAACCCACCCATAGCTGGTAGGATAAAGGCAATTGAGGCATTCCCTTCCTTAACAAGCCTTACTGCACATTGGAGTCCTTGTAAGATGGTATCCCAAAAGCAAGTGGAACTTGAGTTTATAAATTTTATAACTCTCAAAGCCAATTGGAATGTATATAACTGCTGAATTAAATTTGTCATGCCCAATAGAATGAAAGATTAATTAACTGTGGTAGCTACTTTTGTTGCCAGGGTCTCCACTGTGCTAGCTGTGGTAACCAGTTATGAAATGGCAATTCCAGAAACAGTAGCAATGGTGGCCAAAACTGCTATAACAGCAACAACAGCTGCAGCAGTGTCAAATTCTCTTCTGGAGCATGTGAGCACCACCTGTGTCTAACTGCCATGGTCCACTGGCATGGACACAACTCCAGGAACATGAACTACCAAGGCCCATTTTTTTTTTTTTATCCCAGCATGACTTAAGCTGGCAGCTCTGCAAAAGAACAACTAAGAATCATAAAGGAAAAACAGACAGCACTCAAGGAGCAGAATTAATGGTCTCATAATGGCTACATTCAGGCTCACAAATTTTAAGATATTTTCAAAGGAGGCTAGATGAATTTCAGGAGGCCAATAAATGTTTCACAGAGCCATTCCTGAAAAGATAGGTACTACACCAGCTTGCAGAGAATTGTGAAAATGAAAATTTCTGGGATTGCCCTGGAAATTTAAACAGCATTGACTTAGCATTCCATGTCCTGACCAAAACTTTTTTTCACCAGAAGTTGGGCCCATTTAAACTTTTAGCGCCTGTTCCTCTGGAGCCTCTGCTCACTTGTCTGCTTTCGAGTCTAATCCACTTGTCGGCCTTGTGGCTACGCCTCCCGCCTTCGTACCTGCCCACCTGTTGCCCCCCAACAATCTCACAGTGTCACCACAAGTGCCTTTGTCTACTGCACAGGCCCGCACATGAGCACTCCCTGTTTAAACTTCCTATTATTCCCATGAAGGGATTAACTAATAATGAGTTATTCCCACCATAAGGGAAAAAAACCAGAAAAACATTTCCCATGAAGGGATCCTAAATATTGAATTATTCCCACTCGGAGGGAAAAATAGACAACAAAACTTGAACCTCCAGGCTTGCTTGATTGTTCAGCCAGCAGCAGTGAGGCCTACCTGCCGACTGCCTACAATTCAGATGCTGCCGCTCTGCGCTGGCAGGCAGAAAGAGCTCAGACCTCTAGCTATCCTGAAACTTCTACATCGGAAAGAGCCCTTTCTTCCTCCATCACCACTGGGAAAAGGCTTTTCTCTTTCCTTCATCCTTCATCTACAGGGCCCCAAAATCTTTAGGCCTAGTTTCAAAAAAGAATTTTTCCCCTTTTTACTGGGAAAATCCTTTTTACTTGATTAAATTTTTTCTCCCTTTTCTAATGGGAAATCTCCTTTCCTTCCCTCTTCTCTATTGGGAAGATTTCCGTTTTTATTTTAAATCTTTAGCCGTCTTGCTCTTTCTTAACTTTGGTGCCTTCCTGCTTCAGCAGTCCAACTAAATGACTGTGAGCTAGCTGCACCCATTTCAATTCACCCTTATCTTCTCTTTTTCTTTAAATTGCTGGCACCAGACTTACCCGGGTGTCCATCAGCTCTTCCCTTTACCCGGGTGTCCATCAGCTCTTCCCTTCTTTCTCGGATCTCGGTGGGACCTCCATTTGTTTTGGTAGCGCCCACGATACCACCACCCATTCACCATGTCTGAGCTAGGGGCTGTGGATCGAAAAACAGAGACAAAAGACAGTGGGCCATTCGTGCCAGGGGATGCCGAGTGCCGTTTATTGAAGAAGGGAGGGAACCTTAAATACAGGATTATAGCACAATGGGGGAACCCCGGAGGGCAGAAGTTCTCTACTGAAAGTTCTACATTCTTGCATCTAAGCTGTTTACACCAAATGCAGGATACACAAAGAACCTCCCATGAGCATTCAGGAGGGTGGAGACCAGCAGAGAATCAGCATAGGGAGGACATCAAGGTCAAGGTCAGGCAAGCAGGGCGGCAGTTACCCAACTTGGGAGTTCCAGGACACTACACTATCTTAAATTAACCCATTTCTATAAATCTATACTTTGCCACATGACTCGTGGCTTACCATTACCTTACATCCTTCTTGCCATGGCGGCGGCTGGCGGTGTCTGTCTCCCAGCCTTCCTGTTCTCAGCCTTCTCCTCTTCCTTGTCCTGCCTACCCTCTCCTTCATTTGATGTAATGAAATCAAACCTGAGGCCAGTTATTGGGGTGAATGCTGGAAGATCAGAGAAGCAGAACAAGCCACAGCTATCTCACCTTGCTAGTTCCTCAGGTGATCCTGTTTCCTCAGGCTGGAAGCTTCTGAGTCCTCCTCCACATGAATCTCAGCTGAACTGTGTTGCTCCAAAGCCTGAACACTTAACCAACCAAATGCTTAACTAACTACATGCTTTACTCTCTTAGTTCCTGGTCCTCACGCCTTATATACTTTTCCCTTTCTGCCCCAACTCCCTGGGATTAAAGGTTGGGTTTCTGTGATTAAAGGCATGGGTCACCATGCTTAGCTGTTTCTAAAGTGGCTTTGAACTCAGAGATCCGATAGCTCTGCTCTCAAGTGCTGGGATTAAAGGCCTGCACCGCCACCACCACCATCCAACTTCTGTTATGGCTTCCTCTTCCCATTTTCTAGCCACCATTTTTGGCTTTGTTCTAGTGGCTGTCTGTTCTCTGACCCCAGATAAATTTATTTAGGGGAACACACAATATTTCAGGGAACACAATACTCACCACATGTGTGTGTGTGGTGTGTGTGAAAGAGAGAGAGAGAGCGCTTTTGTTTCATTTTGTTTTGTTTTGGCTGTGTGTGTGTTATTGTTATTTATTTGTTTGTTTGTTTGTTTGTTTGTTTGAAGACAGGATTTTTCTGTGTAACAGCCCCGGCTGTCCTAGAACTCATTTTGGGAGACCAGGCTGGCCTTGAATTCCCAGAGATCTGCCTGCCATCACCCAGTTTGGTATTGTTATTTTTGTTTTTAACGTTTGAAAGAGAGAGAGAACATTAAATTGGGTGGGTAGAGAGGTGGGTAGGATCTGGGAGAAGTTGGGGGAGGAGAAAATATGAACAAAACCTATTGCTTGGGAAAAAAAAAAACCTCAGATGTGGCAGCACATCTCAGAGGCAGCTGGATCTCTGTGAGTTGCAAGCCAGCCTGATCTACCTAGCTATAGCGGTAACACCCGCGCTGCCACCACCCATTCACCATGTCCGAGCGAGGGGCTGTGGATCAAAACACAGAGACAAGAGACAGCGGGTCATTCGCCTCAGCAGAATGCTGAATGCCTTTATTGAAGTCGGGAGGAAGCCTTAAGTACAGGCTCACAGCACAATGAGAGAGCCCCAGAGGGCAGAAGTTCGCTCCTGATGGTTTACAATCTTGCATCTAAGCTGTTAACACCCAATATGCGTTCAGAAGGGTGGAAACCGGCAGGGAGTTAGCATATGGAAGACATCTGGTCAAGATCAGCAAGCAAGGCAACAGCTACCCAAAACGGCCCCCCTCCCAGGGGGGGCTATACCTAGTGAGTTTCAGGACAACCAGGGCTATATACCGAGGCCATGCCTTAATGTGAAAAAAAAAAAAAAAAAGAAGAAGAAGAAGATTGGACCATGGCTTCAGAGGTTCGAGTCTAGGTCACTGGTGCCATTGCTTAATAGTCCCATGACAGCCAGAAACATCACTTTAGAAGACCGTAACAGGGGAAAGTTGATCATCTTTTAGGTGAGAATGAGAGAGGAACCAGGACAAGGGTTAGTATCCTTCTAGGACAGGCCTAGAGTACCCCACGTCATCCACCTAGACCCCATCCCTCGCTTCTGCCATCTCCCAATGATGCCATCAGATGATGAGTTCTTCAACAGATTAACACATCAGGATTCAGAGCCTCCATGATCCAATCACTTCCTTAAGGTCTGACATTGCACTGTCCACAAATACATTCATCTTGGGGTGTGTTATCCAAACCACAGAACTAATCTACGTGTTCAGTCAGCTGCTGTGTTCTTTTGTCTTTCAGACACAAGGCAGTTGCCCCAGCACCAATTTTAAATAACTTAGTAACTACCAGGAAAGATTTAGAATAGACACTTTCTCTCCTTTCTTTGTAGTTATAGAGGAGGAGAAATAGATTCTTCAATTCCCATGATCCTTTGTGTGTGTGGTCCATGTACATTAACATGTGATGGCTATTCTTGGTTGTCAACTTGACCTACATCTGCAACTAAAAGTCAGAAATGGAGGGCACACACTGAGTGGTGGCGGTGGCGGTGGCAGTGGCGGTGGTGGTGGCAGCCACAGCTCCAGCACTCAGGAGCCAGAGGTAGGTCATTCAAGGGTAGCCTGGTCTATAGAGTGATTTTCAAGACAGCCAGGGATACACAGAAACCCTGACTTGAAAAAAAAATAATAAAATTAGCCGGGCAGTGGTGGTGCACACCTTTAATCCCAGCACTCGGGAGGTAGAGGCAGACGGATCTCTGTGAGTTCAAGCCAGCCTGGGCTAAGAGTGAGATGCAGGGAAGGCCCAAAGCTACACAGAGAAATCCTGTCTCAAAAAAACTAAAAAAAAAAAAAAAAAAAGAAAAGAAAAGAAAAGACAGACAGACAGACAGACAGAAAGAAGAAAGAAAGAAAGAAAGAAAGAAAGAAAGAAAGAAAGAAAGAAAGAAAGAAGAAAGAAGAAAGAAAGAATTAAATTAAATCAATAGAAAATAGAGGGCACACCTGTGAGGAACCCCCCCCCCCCTTAAATTAGAAGTCAGAAGATCCACTTCTAATCAGAATCATAGAGTTAGGAAGCTGTCTTAGGGTTCTACTGCTGTGAAGAGACACCGTGACCACAGCAACTCTTATAAAGGAGAACATTCTATTGGGGCTTGCTAACAGTTCAGAAATACAGACCATTATGGTGGGAAGCATGGTGGCATGCAGGCAGATATGGTGCTGCAGAGGTAGCTGAGAGTTCTATATCTGCATCTGCAGACAGCAACAAGTAAGATTGAATCACACTGGACCTGGCTTGAGCTTCTGAGATCTCAAAACCTGCCCCAAGTGACACACTTCCTCCAACAAGCCACACCCACTCCAACAAGGCCTATGAGTGCCACTCTCCAAGGGCCTATTAGGCCATTTCCCTTCACACCTCCACAGAAGACACGCCTTTAATCTGGGCCACACCCTCTGCCAGAAGCCTATATAAAGGCATGGAAAGGAGTCCTTTGCTCTTTGTCTGCGTGTCCTCACCTTGCTAGGAAACCCATTCCTTCACTGGCATTAGAGCCAACTTTGGGATTCCAGCATCTACTGAAGACCAGCTGGACATCCAGCCTCATAGACTGAGAACATCTGGATTCTTGGATTCATAGTCAGCCTCTGTTGGATGGATTAGCGCGACTGCAGCCTGTAAGCAATTCTAATAAACCCCTTTTATGTATGTCTGCGTATTAGGTTCTCTAGAGCAAAAGTTCTCAACCTTTGTAATGTTTTGACCCTTTAGTACAGCTCCTCTTACGATGACCCCTAACCATAAAATTATTTCTTTGCTACTTCAGAATTGTGATTTTGCTACAGTTCTGAATTGTAATGCAAATATCTGGTGTGCACAGGGCGGTGGTGGTGCATGCCTTTAATCCCAGGACTTGAGAGGCAGAGGCAGGACAGATCTCTGTGAGTTTGAGGCCAGCTTGATCTACAGAGGACAGGACAGGCAGGGCTGTTACACAGAGAAACCTGTCTCGAAAAAACCTGGTGTTCAGGATATCTGATATGCAATTCCTGTGAAGGAGTCTCATCCCATAGGTTGAGAACTGCTGGTTTAGGGGTTGGAGACATACCAAGTTGTCCCAGCACCCAAGAGGTTGAAGCTGGAGGATCACTTGAGACCCATTTAAAGCCAGCTTAGGTAACATAATAGGGCGGGTCTCAAGCAAATGAAATACAGATTTAGTACTATTGTAAAGTACTCTGAGGGTGGAGAGATCTTGGTGTTTGGGGGTGGGGCCTTTGGAGATTGATAGGATTGGACACATCAACGTTAGGGTTTGGCCTCTGTAGTTGAATTCTGGTAGCTTCTATAAGTAGAGCTAGAGAACTGAAGTACTGGGACAGTCAAACACAGCTTCAGGATTCTCCAGAGACAAGACCACCATCCGCTGGGAGCCTTCTGACCTTTGACACCCAGAACCGTGAGCTGAAACGTTTTTTTTTTTTCTTTATAATTCTGAAGGCAGTGATTCTGTGTAACTAGTAACATAAAACAGGGGGAAACAAGAGTTTTGTTGAGTCCTTCCTCGTTTTGATTTCATTTATATTCTCCTCACAGTTTCAGTGTTTCTTTAAAATATATAATGTAAATCTAAGCAAAGTTACCCAAACTTTCACACATCTTTTTTCTTAAAAATCAAGTTTACGGCTTGGTAGTGGCGGCGCACGCCTTTAATCCCAGCACTCAGGAGGCCGAGGCAGGTGGATCTCTCTGAGTTCAGGCCAACCTGGGCTACAGAGTGAGATCCAGGACAGGCACCAAAACTACACAGAGAAACCCTGTCTCGAAAAAACAAAACAAACAAAAAGATGAAGTTTAGAATTCTGTGTGGTCTTCCTTTATTAACACTGAAGTTCGTGAGACAGGCATGCCTGGAAGTAAACCTGACTGCTGCAGACTCTGAGCCTGGAGTCTCTAGAGTTTGAAGCCAGCCTGGGCTACATACTTAACAAGGTCCTGTCTCAGGACTGGAGATGGGGTTTGGTAGGGAGAAGCAAAAAGTCAAAGGGATTTCTCACTGAATTATGTATTGATTTTATTCCACAGACACCCTACATAAGTCCTGGCTGGTTTCAAATTTTCTACTTAACTGACCTAAAACTCCAAAAGATCCTCTGCCTCCAGGGCACTGGAATTAAGGTGTGGACTACCACGCCTAGCTAGGGAGTTGATTTCTTGATTTGTTGTTTTTTTTTTTTTTTTTAGTTAAAAGAAATGTCTTTCTATTTGTGTGTTCACATGCATAGCACAACTGTGGAGGTCATAGGACAGCTTTGAGAAGTGTGTTCTTTTCACCCACCGTGGTCTTGGGGACTGAATTGGATCAGTCATTGACTTGTTTACCTTTTGATTGTTTGGGGCTGTTTTTGAGACAGGCTCTCACTGTAGCCCTGGCTGTCCTGGAACTCAGCACATATATATAAACCAGGCCTGCTCTGTCTCACAAGTGCTGGAATTAAAGGTGCGCACCACCACTGCCTGGCTCTATAGACCTCAACCCTTGTCTGAGCCACAGACTTTTCTGATACTTCACTTACTGTGTTGGAAAAGTCGATGTGCGGGTAATTTCACTTACTCATCCTTGAGACTGTTTCCTGTGTTCAGTTCTTACCCTGCCTTTCACTCAAAGCATTTTTCTCTAGCCGTTTCAGTGTTTCAAGTTCCAAACTGGTTTTTGTGTAGAGCAAAATATTTTATTGAGCCGGGCAGTGGTGGCGCACGCCTTTAATCCCAGCACTCCGGAGGCAGAGGTAGGCGGAGGCAGAGGTAGGCGGAGGCAGAGGTAGGCGGAGGCAGAGGTAGGCGGAGGCAGAGGTAGGCGGAGGCAGAGGTAGGCGGAGGCAGAGGTAGGCGGAGGCAGAGGTAGGCGGAGGCAGAGGTAGGCGGAGGCAGAGGTAGGCGAATCTTTGTGAGTTCGAGTTCAGCCTGGTCTACAGAGTGAGATCCAGGACAGTCTCCAAAGCTACACAGAGAAACCCTGTCTGGAAAAAACAACAACAACAACAACAACAACAACAAAAATTTATTGTTCTGCGGGTGAATTCCTGGTTGCCAGGACCATTTCCTTGTTTGCTTGGTTTTTGGTTTTTTTTTCAAAAACAGGGTTTCTCTGTGTAGCTTTTGCCCCTGTCCTGGAACTCACCCTGTAGCCCAGGCTGGCCTGGAACCCAAAGGAGATCCACCTGGCTCTGCCTCCCAAGTGCTGGGATTAAAGGCGTGCACCACCTCCTCCCAGCTAGTCTGCACCATTTGCTAAACAGCCTCCCCACCCACTACACGCCGTATGCTTGCTTGGTTTTGGTCTATGGTTTTGAGGCACTCTTCAGATGGGCTGGTCTCAAACTCACAGATTTAATTTTTTTTTTTTTAATGTTAGAGAAAGAATTTGTTTATTGCGTGTGGTTTTTGTTTTTCCCTTTTTACTTGTATGTTTGTGTACCACACGTGTCATGTGTAGTCACATACCCAGGACTGGTGTTTCACATGGTTATGGGCTGCCAAGTGAGTACTGGGTTCCCTCGAAGAGCTGCCACTGCTCCTGAGCCATCTCTCCAGCTCCTGAGAGATGGTCTCAAAAACAGAAAACTCGTTTCTTTGAAGAGCTTGAAATATATATTTCATCAATATCATTACACTTTTCTCTCTTTTAGGACTTTTCTTTGTTAAAACCCGGTAGTGCTGAGGATTTTTTTCATCTCTAAATTGGATCTGAACGTGTACTCACATCATGAAGCAAAGCCTGGACATCGAGAATGTCACAAAATCGGAAAGGAGTAAGTGAAAAAGGGACAGAAAGTAAAACATTAAGCAAAATTAAAAATAGTTTGGGTGGTACCGGGGACAGAACCCAGAACCCAGCACGCTGTTCTACCACTGGCCACACTGTAAACTAGTTTTTTTGTTTGTTTTTTTGGCTTTTCGAGACAGGGTTTCTCTGTAGCTTTGGAGCCTGTCCTGGACTAGCTCTGTAGACCAGGCTGGCCTTGAACTCTCAGAGATCCGCCTGCCTCTGCCTCCCGAGTGCTGGGATTACAGCCGTGTACCACCACCACCTAGCGTAAACTAGTTTTTTCCTCCTCCTTTTCCTTTCTCTGTAGAAGGGTCTCACTATGTAAACCGGTTTGAAGTCAGGTCTTGTGATGCCTCCAGCTGCATCAAACCCCTTGGGTACCAGGATTAGAAGTATGTACTACCACATCTGTCTGCATCCTTTTCTTCTTTTGTTTGCTTTGGTTTCCTGCAACATGGCAAAGTGGCAGAAGAGGTGGCTGAGGAATTAAGAGCACATGATGCTATTGTAGAGGACCCAGGTTTTGATTCCCAGAACCCACATGGTGCTCATAGCTTTCTGTAACTCCCAGTTTGAGCTCATCAAATACTCTATTCTGGACTCTGTGGTACTTGCCTGAACATGGTGCATATAAACTCACAAAGGCAGGTAACACATTGTAAGAATCAAAATTACATTTTAAATTTTAATTACTATGTGTAAAAGATCCATAAAACAAAAATGCCTCTGATTTGCAAGCCCCTTGTCCAAGGACAAATAGTTCCTGAAATACTAAAGACTATTGTTTATGGGAGACTGTCAGGATGTACCCTTGCCTCTGCTTGGATGTAGGCAGGATGTAGAGAGGTAGGAAATACGTCAGGATGTATGATTGTCCTGATTGGACCTCATGGAAAATGCTGTGGATTGTGGGTTTTGCCTTTTAAGCCCCTGAAAAATGTGACTTGGGACCATTTCCTTGGAACCTGGGTATGGACCTGGCCAGTATTTAACTAACGCTTGCTTCAAATTTGGCTTTAAACTGTGGATAGTGCTCTTATTCTTGAGCAGTGGGATTAACAACATAAAATAAAAATAAACAAAACCTTAAAAAGAGAAGAGAAAAGAAAACCAAGGTAGATGATTTTACATGTATTTCTTTCGGGGTTGGGCATATAGCTCTGTTGCAGAGTACTTCTCTAACAGGCACAAGGCCCTCTGGGGACACCAAGCTGTGTCTCACCTGTGATCCCAGCACCCAGAGGTGGAGGCCAGAAGGTAAAAATAGTGCAAGGTCACCCCTAATCACAAGGATGATGATGATAATAATAAAAGATTTGAAGCGGATTCTCACCACAGCGCAGGCTGGCCTTCCGCCCCAGCCTCCAGAATGTTGAATCACACTCATACTGAAAACCATCTATATTCTAACATGGAACGACGTTAAGCGTGATCTGGAAGTACACTCACAGCTTGCTTGTATCCTACAGATCTCTTAAAAAGAAAACTAATTGCCCACCACCGGCGACAAGACCCAGAACACTCCAGCTGGAGCAGCTCCAAGGGAGGACGGAAGAGAGAAAAGAGAAGGAAACCAGAAGCGAAACTGAAGAAACGTGTAAGGCAGAAGAAGGAGGTGCCAAGGCCCAAGAAGTCAGTCAGCAAACCGCTCATGGACACGCTGTGGGCGAGGTTTAAATCAAGAATACGCCCCACGGCTAAAGACTGTCATCTGTTATCATTTCAGTTCAGCTTGACAGATAAGCAGGTACTCAGCCCTCCCTTTCACCTCACTCAGGTGATGGTGTTCCTTAACCGTTACTTTGTTTTTCTTAATCCTTTTTTAAATTTGAAATGTTTCTATTTTTCTTTCTCTTTTCTTTCCACAAATAGTATTTATTTTAACAAAACTGCAAAACAAGCTTCTCTGATGAGGATTTTGAAATGCCCTGGCCTGAAGTGGAGGTCCAGAGGGCAAGAAGGCTTTTTTTAAAAAAAAGATTTATTTATTTGTTTGTTTGTTTATTTATTTAGTGTTCTGCCTGCATGTGTCCCTGCAGACCAGAAGAGGGCACCAGATCTCATTATAAGGGGTTGTGAGCCACCATGTGGTTGCTGGGAATTGAACTCAGGACCTCTGGAAGAGCAGTCACTGCTCTTAACCACTGAGCCATCTCTCCAGCCCTTAATTTATTGTTTTATGTATGTATGTACATATTTATGAGCGCTCCATCTGCTTCAGATCTGTATCGAGCACATACCTCGTTCCGGGGAGGAATAATCACTCTTGATTCAGATTTGGTATAACACTCATTTATTCACACAGTAAGATTACAAGCAATATTTATCCTGTCTTCCAAATGGAAGCGGGAGTACCTCTCAGCGTGTACAGGTCTGGACTCCATGTCTGTTCCTCTGGATCTTGGGTCAGCCTTCCTCTGGTCAGCCACGTCTGCACCAGGGACAGGATCTCACCTCTCTGGTGGAGGAGAGTCTTCTCCCTCAGGGGTCTGACGAGCTCTGTTGGTCGGGTCTGGGGCTTCATCTTTTATGTCCCTTTCTGGCTAGGTTTCTAGTCTAGTCTTATCCCCACTTCCATACATAGCTTATAGCTTATCATGACTCCGTTTGTGGTTTACTTATCACTCCTGACCATGTGGGTGCTGGGAGTTGAACTCAAGACCCCTGGAAGAGCAGCCAGTGCTCTTGACTGCTGAACCCATCTCTCCAGCCCCTGCGGGTTTAAGAATGAAAGAAATGTCCACTCCACACCCTGATTCATGTGCTATAGGTTCAAGTGAATCCTGGCAGTTCTAGCCTCATCAATGGATTTTAAGCCCTTGGGACTCAATGGAAGAGGTCGTGGCTAGTGCCTTTTAGTATTGCTTTCTCTGTCTATGTACACAAGGTGACCAGCCTCATGATGGTGAACCCCATCTCAGGCCCCAGTTAACGGGAAGAGTGACTGACCATGGTGGAGCACTCTGGAACCAGGAGCTGACGGATCTTGCCTTCCTTTCTCTAGCAGGTTTTCTTTGGTTTTTAACATGGAAGTAGCGAATGGAAACCACTATCCTTATTCCTGTGTTGATCTCATTTTTCTCAGATCTTCCGATGGTTTTTGGAAAAGAAGAAGAAATACCAGGAAGAAAAACTGAGCCTGCAGCAGAGCAAGCAAAAGAAACAGGACCTAGGCGGTGCAGACCCGCCGTGCTAACACCTGATGAAAGACGAGCCGGAAGTAATGGATGGATTCAGGCTGGATGTGAAGACCAGTAAACTTACTTGGAAGACATTAAGTTACAAAATTAAAATTTAGCTAAGAAACACTGCTTCTGACATGTGGTTTGAGAGAATTTGACGACTGGGCGGTGGTGGCGCACGCCTTTAATCCCAGCACGCAGAGGCAGACAGATCTCTGTGAGTTCGAGGCCTGCCTGGGCTACCAAGTGAGTTCCAGGACAGGCTCCAAAACTACACAGAGAAACCCTGTCTCAAAAAACAAACAACAAACAAACAAACAAAACAAAAACAAAAAAGAGAGAGAATTTGACCCGCAGCCTCGTGTGGTGAGGATTAAGCAATCCCTATGCTCCAGGTACTGATCCAGGGAAGCAGATGCTTACTGAGTACTACTTCCCAGGCAGAGGGACTCTCACCACGGAGAGGACAGCGGAGATCTTCACTGTGCCTGTTGCCACTTCCTGCACCTTCCTACTGGAGTCTCAAACCGAAATACAACCAAGCCCCTAAATGGAGTTACCTGGGCAGAGGTGGTTTGCCCGGCAGCAGGCAGCCCAGGGCAATCAACTGTGTGTACTCCTCCCTGGAGCCACAATGGAAGGTTCAAGACCAGGTGCCAACGTGTCTCACACTTACTCAGGGCAAAATGAGCTGGCACTGAACTCACCACAGGAAAGGTCTTCCAAGCCCAGACCAAAAACTGGGCACCTGCACTGCCTGCTCTTTATCCTTCCATAAAGTGTTGCAAGCCTAGAAGTGCATGGGACTGCCTTTCCCAGTATTCCTTACTCTAAATAAGGAAGCTGAACTGCCGGGAAATAATGTGATTTAATCAGTCAACTCCAAAGGCTTTCTGCTTTCAATTACAACATGAATGATGTTCTATCAACTTGTATTTTATATGGAGTGCTTATATCTGTTTCATGTTCTTTATTAAAATCCCAGTGTAGCTGGGCATGGAGGCATAAGTAAGAGGATCTCTTCGAGTTCAAAGCCAGCCTGATCTACATACATAGTTCCAGGCCAGGCAAGGCTACAGAGTGAAACCCTGTCACCCTGGGGTGTGTGGGGGATGACCAGGAGGATTCCAATGTGATAATATCATTAAAAACCATCCTTATCTTTTAACTCTTGGGGAGGTAGGAAGAATGCTAAGGATTGAACCCAGGCACTTCATAAGAGGTTGTCTATCCCTGAACTACTACACTTTAGCCCACATCTTTGATTTTTTTTTTCAAATGCATTTTAGCAGTCAGATATGGTGGTACACTTTTAAAAATTTTGTACTCAAGAGGCAGGCTGGAAGATTACCTAAGTTCAAAGCTATCCTGTGGCGATGTCTTTTGTGATTCTTTTGTTCTTCAATAGAAATTATTTTCCTAATTGCTTATTTTTCCAGACAGGGTTTCTCTGTGTAGCCCTGGCTGTCCTGGAACTCACTCTGTAGATCAGGATGGCCTCGAATTTAGAAATCTACCTGCCTCTGCCTCCAAAGTGCTGAGGTTTTATATACTGCTATCACCAACTTGCTCTTTTCTGGATTTATTTTTTGAAGATTTTTGTGCATTGGGATTTTGTCTGCATGAGGGTGTCGGATCCTCTGGAACTGGAGTTTACAGACAGTTGTGAGTTGGCATGTGGGTGCTGGGGATTGAACCCAGGTCCTCTGGGAGAGCAGTCTGAGCCGTCTCTCCAGCCTCCTTTTCCAGATTTTTCTTTTTTTCTTTCTTTTTTGGGGGGGGGGGTTGGAGGTTGAGACAGGGTTTCTCTGTAGCTTTGAAGGCTGTCCTGGAACTCGCTTTGTAGATCAGGCTGGCCTCAAACTCAGAGATCCACCTGCCTCTGCCTCCAGAGTGCTGGGATTACAGGCGTGGGCCGCCGCCGCCGCCGCCGCCACCACCACCACCACCATCACCCGGCCCAGATTTCTAATGTATCCTTTTTGTTCGTTGTTTGCCTCAAGGTCTCATGTAGCACAGGTTGGCCTTGAACTCCTTGTCTTCCATCTTCCTGCTTCCAAATGCTGGGGTTAATCCTGAAAGTCATCAAAGGAAAACCAACTCCACCATGTGAAGCAATCTATTTAAATGTAAAATACTGACCAAGATGGACTTTCCTAGCTGAGTGGCCCCAAGACAGGTGTTGCAGAGCGATTTAAGGAAAACCCATATAGTCACCATACTTTACCATGTGATTTAATTGTTACTTTCTAAGAACTACAACTCCCAGCATCCCAGGAAGTTACCTAGTCCTTCGGCAGGTGGGGTTTACAGGTTAATTTAGGATATTACACTGGAGTTACAGAGCTATGCTGCCAGCCCTGGCAGATTGAATGTATCTTAGTGTGTGTGTCAGATATAGAACAGCATTGTGAAATGTTTTATGTGACACTGTGTGTAAGTGGACTTCGGGAAGGGTAAGAAAGTGCCCCCTTAACTCCATGGCATAGATCCAGATCTAGGGGTACAAATAAACTTCTATTTTTTTGCCCTTGTGTGGATGTGAAGTTTTCATAATGGATAATTACTGATTTTATGTGAGGAAAAAATCAATAAAGAAAATGACCAACTTGTGCGGAGATGGCTCTGTTTTCACAGTGTGCAGCCTGCCTGTGTACCTGTAGACAGCTGTTCTACCTCAATCTCAACGTACTTGGCAAAGCTCCCAAGGGCAGGATTGAGACTACATGTTAACTACACAGATCAGTGGGTTCTCTTGTATTTTGTAAATAAATTTATGTGTATGAGTATGGGTGTTTTGCCTGTATTCATTTCTTTCCACCACACATGCAGTGCCTGTCAGGCTGAAAGAGGGCATTGGATCTTCTGGAATGAGTTACAGACAGATGTGAGCTGCTGTGTGGATGCTGGGAACCAAATCTGGGTCCTCTGAAAAAACAGCCGGTACTCTTACTGACTGAGTGATCTCTCCAGCCCCATTGTATTTCATGAAGCCCCCTAGCCAGGCTGTATAGGTCTGAGACTCAAGAGGGCGCTTCCCCTCCTGTGGTGCTTAGCGTGTTTCCTCCAGAAACCTCAGACTGCCAGCCCCCTTTCCCTAACTTGGCTCTCCAGCTGTTTCACGCTGCCTCCTCAGCTCTGCTACAGGCTCATGGGAAGCTATGTGCAACACCCATCTTTTCGGTACAATAGAAAAACTACCATGTTTGCATTAAGACCTAGCATTCCAGTTGGGCTGTCCATCACTTGATGGAGGGGCCGACCGCTCTTAGGAAAGCAGGCTCGTTTTAAGCCATACTAGAGAGATGGGCTAAATAGACTTTTAAATTAGATGCTCTACTTTTTCTACCTGCCTGTATTATAACAGCTGATGGACACAACCAAGGTTTGTCCAATTTTCTGAATTACTCAGAAAAGTGTTAAATGCTGGGCGGTGGCGGCGCACGCTTGTAATCCCAAGCATCTCACTTCGTTGTTGTTGTTGGTTTTGGTTTTTCGAGACAGGGTTTCTCTGTGTAGCTTTGTGCCTTTCCTGGATCTCGCTCTGTAGCCCCGGCTGGCCTCGAACTCACAGAGATCCACCTGCCTCTGCCTCCCGAGTGCTAGGATTAAAGGTGTGTGCCACCACCTCCCAGCTGCATGCTTTTTAAGGCAAAAGCACGTATACCGTCACTAACGCACACTGATGAGGTAAGACGCAAGACCCTGAGCTGGAGTGAGGGCAGGATCCTAACACCACGTTCAATTCCCAGCACCCACATGTTAACTAAAAACCATCTATAACTCCAGTTCCAGGAGATCGAGCTGCTCTTCTTGCCTCCACTGGATTACATGTGATGCATAGACATTCATGCAGAAAAACCACCCATAAAAATGAAATAAAGGCTGTGTGGTGGTGGCGCACGCCTGTAATCCCAGCACTCGGGAGGCAGAGGCAGGTGGATCTCTGTGAGTTCGAGGCCAGCCTGGTCTACAGAGTTCCAGGACAGCCACGGCTGTTACACCGGGAAACCCCATGGGGGGGAGACAGGGAAAAAAATCTATGCGTTTGTAGCAGTTCCAATCAAATCTTCGAAGCAAGCACCCTCACCTGCAGAGCCATCTCACCAGCCCAAACACTTGTCAAGATAGGAAGCCCTTCTGCTCCCTGTATGGTGCCTAGAACTCTGCAGGGCCCTGGAACACCCTGAATACAGTATTTTGGCATCACTGATGATTAGACCTAGGGCCTCACTCAAGCTCACCCAAACCCCCCAACTTGACCTTTACCCCCAGCCCGGGTGTGTATTTGGATATAACAACATGATCAGATTGAGTATCTTTTATTTCATTCTACCCCACCTAATTAGATCCACACCTACGGTCCAGATAAAAGAAGGAACCCTGGTGCTAGATTGTTTTCCAGGACCTCACCCCCACCTATCATCAACACTTCAACCTCTCTTGGCTCCTAAGAAAAAAATATCCTTCCTCCAAGGCCTACAGAGTAAGGAACTCCTCTTCACCCAGACTGGTCCGGAACAGTCAGAGGCCTCTGGAAGTTTGGCATGCCTCTCTTGGTAATCCTCCCAGGCCTGGAGGCTATACCCGCTGAGTAAAACATCCATTTTTACTTAAGGTCAAAGATGCCCTGAAGACAGGGTAGGAAGGAAGGAGTAACTCCCGAAAGAATGGCCTTACCCAGGCTGGAGGACTTTGGTTTTTTGTTGGAAATGGATTTTTTTTTTTTTTTTTTTTTTTTGAGGCAAGGTCTTGTGTGGCAGAGGCTGGCTATTAATTTAATCAATCAATCAATCAACCAATCAATTAACTAAAACTTCTAAAGAAAATGACATTTGCTGGCCTGAGTTCAATTCCCAGGACCTATGTAAAGGTAGACAGGATGACCAACTTCACAGAGTTGTCCTCCAACTTCCACACCCATGTACACACTTTGTGATTAATTACTTTAAAAAGAAAGAAAGAAGGAGGGAGGGAGGAAGGAAGGAAGGGAGGGAGGGAGGGAGGGGGAAGGAACCAGCACAGTACCACGCGCTTTTGATCCCAGTTCTCTTTAGTTAGAGGCATTCGGATCTTTTGAGTTGGAGGCCAACCTGATCTACATGGTGAGTTCTAGGACAGCCAAGGATATGTAGAGAGATCCTGTCTCAAAAACAAAATAAAACAACAAATAACAAAATAAGCAAACGAAGAAATAACCCCAGACTACTCTTCCAAAGGACCTTTGTTCAGTTCCCAGTATCCACATGGGGGCTCATAACTGTCCGTAACTCTCATAACTGTCCGTAACTCCAGTTCCAGGGCACCTGCTGTCTTATTCTGATCTCTGAGGGCACAAGGCACACAAGTGGTATAAAAATAAGTAGCAATAGTGCCCACGCTGCCACCACCCATTCACCATGTCTGAGCGAGGGGCTGTGAATCGAAAAACAGAGACAAAAGACAGTGGGTCATTTGTGTCAGCAGAATGCCCAATGTCGTTTATTGAAGGAGGGAGGGAACCCTAAATACAGGCTTACAGCACAATGGAGGAACCCCGGAAGGCAGAAGTTCCTACCCAATGTTCTACATTCTTGCATCTAACCTGTTTACACCAAATACAGGATACACAAACAAGGAACCTCCCTTAATCATTCAGGAGGGTGGAGACAGGCAGGGAATCAGCATAGGGAGGACATCAAGGTCAAAGTCGGCAAGCAGGCAACAGTTACCCAAATTGAAGGTTCCAGGACCTTACTATAATATACACGCATGTCGGGTGGTGGTGGCACACGCATGTAATCCCAGCACTCAGGAGGCAGAGGCAGGTGGATCTCTGTGAGTTCGAGGCCAGCCTGGTCTACAAAGCAAGTTCCAGGACAGCCTCCAAAGCTACAGAGAAACCTTGTCTCGAAACACACACACACACACACACACACACACACACACACACACACACACACACACAAAAGAAACTACAGCAGAGAGAGAAAACTCTATACAATGGGAAAGACTCTTTACTTGAGACAAAGCATTGATATCTAGAATATAAAGAACTACAAATATTGAAAACACACACAAACCTGTCAATCAGTAAATAAGCCAATGAACTGAACCAACCATTCTCAAAACAAATACAAATGGCCAGTAAAAATGTCTTTTTAATGGTCAATATCCATACCTGTTAAAGAAATGCAACTAACACCATTTTTACATTCCATCTCAGAATGTCTATTCTGAGTGAGGTGTCCACTGTCAGTGAGGTGTCCGATGTCTGTCAGTGAGGTGTCCACTGTCAGTGAGGTGCCTGTAGCAATAATGCCCACGATAATACCACCACCCGTTCATCATGCCCGAGTGAGGGGCTGTGGATTGAAAAACAGAGACAAAAAACAGCGGGTCATTCCTGTTAGCAGAATGCTGAATGCTGTTTATTGAAAGAGGGAGGAAACTTTAAATACAGGCTTACAGAGAACTCCAGAGGGCAGAAGTTTGCTACTGATGTTTACAATCTTACATCTAAGCTGTTAACTCCCAAATGCAGGATACACAAACAAGGAATGTCCCTTAAGCATTCAGGAGGGTGACCGGCAGGGAATCAGCATACTGAGGAAGTCAAGGTCAGCAAGCAAGGCAGCAGTTACCCAAATTGAGAGTTCAAGGGCCCTACAAGTTTCCCCCTTTTAATAAAAAATGAGCTTCTGACTTAAGTTGCATGGGACATCAGCAGGTTGCCTTACCCGTCATGGAGACACCTGCCCAGGCCACACAAGCACTCTGTCTTAGGTTGGTGAGTGCCCCCCAGGTATTACCCATCTCTGAATACTCATTATCATACAGGCTGTAGAGTTAACTGCTGCCAAAGATCTCAAAGTGGCACTGGTCTTGCAATCTGTGCAACACAGAAAAGATCAACAGAAGTCCTAACCCACCCATAGCCAGTAGGCTAAAGGCAACTGAGTAGCCTTTTCAAAGGCAGAACAAGTTAATGTGACAGCCATAGGAGTAATGGCATCAGCCCTCTGATTTCCTTCACTCAGAGGTCCAGGCAGTTGAGTATGAGCTCTAACATGGCCCACATAAAGGTTATGTGAGCGGGACCATATGAGTCCTTGCACTTGCGACAAACATTCATGAATGGGAGAGATGGATGGTATGTAGGCTGTTGTCTCCAAAGGCATCATTGCATATGCCACATATTGGCTATCAGTATAAATATTTACACACTCATCAGAAAACATCTGTAAGTAAGCAACAGTGCCTGTACCTCCGCCATCTGGGTGGAAGTGCCTTGGACTTTCATTCTCTTCACTATGTTACCAGAAACTACCACAGCAAAACCATGTGAAGTGCCATCAGTAAATACCACATGGGGCTGAGGAATAGGAGTCATCTGTACTATCTTGGGGAATATAACAGGATGCAATTTAAAAAATTGAGACACATCATTGGAGGGGCAGTGAGTATCAAACTGACCCTGCAAGGAGCATGTCAGTATGGTCCAATTATATCTTTAGCTATTTGAGACTGGGTGTATGGGGTCACCACAATATCTGGCTCCTTACCAAAGGTTTGAACACTGACCTTGATTCCCTTAAATAACCTGAGCAACAGCCTGAGGATAAGGAGTAATGGTTATTGCTGGAGAAGCTGGGGAATGTACCCATAGAATAGGACCAGTTTGCCAAAACACTCCAGTAGGTGAATGAGTAAAACAAAATATTCATGGCCTAAATAATGATAGGGAAAAGATACCTGTACCTTTTCTGGGGCTATTTGTAAATTAGTCAGGCTAAGAACCTCTTGTAATTTAGAAAAGGCATCAAAAGCAAGTTTTTTTTATCTTTAGCAGCCAATAAAATATCCATATAATTCAATCACAATTAAATGCCACTATTTAGGAAATAACACAAAACAATTATCAAGCAAGAATTACAGTTACAACATTAAAGAAGATATCCTATCTATCTTATATTTGTGAGTCTAAGGTTTTATATCCAACTTATCTTTTATCATAACTGAGGAAATTATAATTATTTGGTCTTCAACCACATCAAAGACCTCAGAAGGATATAATATTACCTGAGAACCGGGAGAAGGATGCAAGCAACTTTCGGGAGTCTTGCAGGGTAGACAGAGACAGCTGGCAGTCTGGACAGTCACCTAATGTTCCTCTGTAAAGTTGGGGCATTTGTCTTCAGCCCACAAGGCTAGAGTCTCTTGGTCATTTTTTTTAGTGTCCTGTAGAATGTCTGGCAGTTTCCTCTGCGAAGCAGGAACCTGAAGGACCATTTTGTCAAGCAAAGTTCAGTAGTCACCTTCCTATGGGTCCTGCATGTCCAGTTGATCAAGCAGTCCAGACAAGAACAGTTTCCAGCTCAAATGGCTATTTTTGTCAAGAAGAAAATAAACTCCATAATGGAGTGTCTTTGATGGCCATCCTCCTCTCTGAAGTATGTCGGTGCTGCCAGGAGCAGACACGTCTCACTGTCCAGAAAGTCTAAATTTAAAAAAAATATATTTTAAATGCCATTTTCTGTAGGTCTTTGAAGTATTTGAAGATTACCTATCTATCTGAAATATATCTATGTATACCTAGAAGACTTAACTAACATGGCTATGAGTATGATTATCATAGATGACTAAATTATTAATCTATTTTAATTTATCCATTACCATTTTAAATGAGCTGTACAAACATAATACCTTAAACAAGAGTAGAAATATACACACAGTATAACAAAATTAACTTTAAGTTTGCATCACTAGACTAAAATCTATACCAATGTAAAACATTTTAAACAAGTTGTTGCTCTTTAGAAGTAAGTTCATTAATCTACCCTTTCATCCTATTATTTCTATATCATATCCCCTTTTCTTCTTTAAAAAGAGAGCATATTTATAATCAACCTGATTTAAATAAAAATATTGGTTTTTCTCTGTCCCACACCAGAGGGCTCTTTCGATTTGGGATACAAGAATCTCTTAACCTTTTCTTTTAACAATATGTCTGGGTTTAGAGAAGGAGTGAGCCAATACCATCTCAAAAGCCAGCTTGATAATTTTGGGAATTTGGGCATAGTTTTTCTTATTATTTCCCGCTGGAGGGGGGTGCTGTATCTTATGGGGACACAAAGAAAATTTTAGGATTATGGAGTAGTCCATGAGGGTGTATCGTCTGAGCCAGTTGCCTTTGAAACCATTTTGGATGTTGGATCATCTGGGCCATGGTGTCATTGGAGACCTTTCAGGTGGTCTTGGCTGATCAAACCTGATGTATCTTAATCTGGAATAAGTCCACAGCCTCTTGTTTTCTGTGGAAACAAAAGCAGAGACTCTTTTTCAAAGCAACATATCCTTATATCCAAATTTTGAAATCAAGGTACCTTTAAAATTTACATATTTGTTTAACTCAACAGCTTTTAGGATCAAATCTTTTTCTGTGGTTAAAAATCTCAAAGACAAGACAAACCAGATTCTCTGTGTAATATCCATCTTTGTAAGACTGAAATGCCACTGTGGCTGCTGGTTCCGCCCACCTCAGCTTCCCAACATGGCGGTGGTACAGTTTACTGCCAGCTCTGGGTCTGGAGCCATGTGTACCATCAACTATCAGAAGCAGTTCTATCAAAGCAGCTCATAGCCCAGAAACTTTTTTTTTTTAAGTAGCAAAGGCTAAATCCACCATGCAGCAGAGTGAAGTGTCGCTTGTAGACTCCTCATTCCCGCCACACTGCAGGGCAGACGCACACGCCAGGAACCCGCCATAGTAGCTCAAACCGGCAGGCTGCTGCTAACTTGAGAGAGACAACTAAGAAGCTGTTTTTAGCTCCGTTTTAGAATTTTTTTTCCTTAGGTTTTAGGTGGAAACTCTTGCCAACACATTGGGTGCCATTTGTAGTTGGAGATCTTCTCTCTAGGTGCCACCAAGCCCCGGCATTCCCACAACCCATGTATAAAATAATCACTCAGACACTTATATTACTTATAAACTGTATGGTCGTGGCAGACTTCTTGTTATCTACTTCTTCTATCTTAAAATTAACCCATTTCTATTCATCTATAACTTGCCACGTGGCTCGTGGCTTAGGCTTACCTGTACCTTACATCTCGCTTGTCATGGTGGTGGCTGGCAGCTCTCTCCACCTCTGCCTTCCACTTCCCAGACTTCTCTTCTCTGTTTGTCCCACCTATATTTCCTGCCTGGCTACTGGCCAATCAGTGATTTTATTTTAACCAATCAGAGCAGCACATTTGACATACTTGAACATCCCACAGCACCACAGGGGCAGGCAAACAAGGCTGTGTTGCTCCCATGAGAAGCATGGTTTTAATTACAGCTCTAAGATCCTGTAATAGCCTCCATTTTCCTGTCTTCTTTTTAATAACAAATACAGGTGTGTTCCAAGGTGAAGTGGAAGGGATGATATGTCCAGCATCTAACTGTTCCCTAACTAATGCATTCGCAGCCTCCAAAGCCTCCAATGTTTCTTTAGTAAGGGGCCACTGTTCCACCTATACAGGTCCATCACTTTTCCAAGTGATTTTATCGGTTGTATTATCGAAGGCTGCTGTGCAGTGACCCCTCTAGTGTCCCCAGAACATCTAGTAACACAGCTTTTGTCTGCCCCAGGTAGTGGATCTCCTTCCAACATTTTCCCTAAGCCTCTGCCCGGGCAGGAGCCCCGACTCTTCAGCATCTATTGTACAGGCTGTGTAGTAAGCACCGCTCCCATACCATCTAACACATCCCGTGCCCACAAGTTCACTGGAATGTCAGGAGCCCCGACTCTTCAGCATCTGTTGTACAGGCTGTGTAGTAAGCACTGCTCCCATACCATCTAACACATCTGTCCCCACAAGTTCACTGGAATGTCAGGAAGCACAAAGGGTTGAAAAGTTCCTCCATGACCTTCCTCATCCTTCCAATTTAAGAGCAGTCTGCTCTGTAATGGCATCTGAGCTGTGCCGATACCCTGTAGGTTAGAGGTGGAATTTTTAAGGGGCCAAGCTTTGGGCCAAAGTTTTATAGAGATAACTGAAGTGTCAGCACCACTATCTAAAAGACCCTGAAAACTGTGATCATTAATTTTTAAATCTAGCATGGGTCTTTGTTCTAAGGTGGAAACCCAGCAGGCTAGAGGGCCTGTAGAGCCAAATCCACCCTCACTTCTATGTGTTTTAAGAAAATGATTATTAGCGAGGCATCAAAAGCTATTGTGCTATGCAAGCACCCTGGGGAATAACTGTCACCCCCTTACCAGCCTCAACCATGATTCTGATTTCACCTTCAGAGTCTTCATCTATCACTCCTGGAATTACTCTAATACCTTGCAGAAGATCACTGCTCCTGCTGAAAATCAGGCCTAAAGACCCTGCGGGTAGTGGGCCCATGACTCCAGTACCGAGAGCCTGGGGGCCCATCTGAGGTGTTAATACTGCTCTGGCGGAGGCGCAGAGGTCCAATCCTGTGCTTCCAGGGGTGCCTCTGATAAGGTCTTGGACAGAAAGGGATTCCTTCGAGGAATGAACTGGATGGGATGGTGGGAAACTGAGGATTGGACAGGTGTATCCAGGGCTCCGTACACCTGGCTGTGGGGGGTCTGGAGCGGACCCCGCTGCCCGTTTCCCAAAGGCAGTAACAGATTTCCCTGAGCATTAGATGGGGACTCCTTACTCCAATGATGGCCCTTTTGACAGCAGGGGCAAAGTCCCGGTGTCTTTGCCACTGCTTGGGCTTGAGGACAATTTTTCTTAACATGACCTTGCTGACCACATCCAAAACAGGTTTTTTTGGCAGACTCCTCCAGAATATTTCCCTCTAATGGCTAAAGCCATCACCTGTCCCATAATGTGATGCCCGTCTATATCTCTACATAACTTAAGATAATTATTTAAGCTCTCATTTTTATGAGGCCTGATGGCCTCCTTGCAATATTTATTGGCATTTTCTTTTTCTTTTCTTTCTTTTTTTTTTAGCTGAGGATCGAACCCAGGGCCTTGCACTTGCTAGGCAAGCCCTCTATCACTGAGCTAAATCCCCCAACCCTTATTGGCATTTTCAAAGGCCAATTGCTTTACTGTCGGCATGGCTTGATCAACATCCCCAAATACTCTCCCTGCTGATTGAAGCAGGTGATCTACAAATTCTGCAAATGGTTCTGATGGCCCCTGAATGGCTTTAGATAGTTGTCCACCAGCAGCTTTTTTTTTTTTTTTTTTTTTTTTTTTTTGGTTTTTCGAGACAGGGTTTCTCTGTGTAGCTTTGGAGCCTGTCCTGGACTAGCTCTGTAGACCAGGCTGGCCTCGAACTCACAGAGATCCACCTGCCTCTGCCTCCTGAGTGCTGGGATTACAGGCACCTCTGCCCGGCACCAGCAGCTTTACTGGGCAGCCCTTTCCATGCTCTGGTAGCGGCTACGCTAACCTGTGCATAAACTGTGGGATCATACAAAATTTGTGCTTGTAAAGTGGCATACTGCCCCGCACCCCTGAGCATCTGAAGATTACGAGCCAGGAAGCCTGCAGCGGCTTTTCTGTTAGCTGTAGCTTGACAATGCTCTTGAAAATCACTCCTCCAAATAAAATAATCTCCCCCAGAGAGAGCAGCGCGACACAACTGCATCCAATTGCTAGGGCCATATTGGTGAAATTCTTAAGGCCACTCCACGTAGTTAAAAGGGAGGTTTATTTAGTGGCGTAATTTACAAATGAACGGATAGGTAGGTTGGAGGGTCTGGGAAAGATATGGCACAGTCTGGCAGTGTTCTCTGGAGAACTCTACCTCCAGCATCCAGGGTCCTGGAACCAAAAGAAGCCTCTCCTTTGGATCCTGGGTCTTCAGCATCCTCTCTCAGCCCCGCCTTGTAGGCGTGACCATTACCGAAGCCTCACTGGGGGTTGGAACTTCCAGGCCAGGGCTGGAATGGCTACCCACTACAGAGGTACAATTTAAGGCAGAAAAAGATTCAAGTACAGCTGTGGTAAAAAGAGCATGGGGCCATATGACATTCCTTAAGCTGTTTGATGCTTTTAAAATCTAGGGGATTGTGTTCCCTTTGAATCTGACCTTCAGCATTTTGAGTCCCTATAACTGGGTAAGCAACTCCCCCCATTAACCCCTCTGTGAGTGCAGAAGGAAGGACCTCCATGTTGCAAAACTCAAGGTTATAGGCTAGAGGTCTATCCTTGTAAGAATTCTTCTGTGATTTCCCTCTTAAGCATCTAGTATCTTTTTTCTAATCAGACTTCCTCATCATCACCCTCTGAAGACAACTCTGCAGAATCAGAAGTTTGAAGGAATCTGAGAGCCTCCTCTATCTGAGACTCCTCCAACACAGCTTCAGCTTCAGTTAATTGTTCTTGAACTTTAATATCATCACTGAGCAAAGCATCTTTAACCAAGCGCCACAAAGAAAAAGTAGCTAAGTATATGGAATCAGTCCCTTTATGCGAATATTTTTGTAAGTCAATCTTAACCTGTTCCCAATCTGGTATATTAAATCCTCCGGAGACCAGAAACCAAGGACTAACATTCTGGAGGATTTGAACAAAATCTTTAGCCATCTTGCTCTTAATCACAGTGCCTTGCCACCTCAGCAGTCCAATTAACTGTTCCTTGAGGAGCGACTGTGAGCTAGCTGCACCCATTTCAATTCACCCTTCTCTTCTCTCTTATTTTAATTCTTAAAACTGCTGGCCAACCTTACCTTCGGGTGTCCAACAGCTCTTCCCTTCTTTCTTGCTACCAGCACCCATTCACAAAGTAAAGTGAGGGACTGTGGATTGGAAAAACAGACACAAAAGACAGCAGGCCATTCCTGTCAGCAGAATGCCAAATGCCATTTATTGAAAGAGGGAGGAAACCTTAAATACAGGATTACAGCACATTGGGAGAAGCACAGAGGGCAGAAGTTCACTACTGATGTTTACAATCTTACATCTAAGTGGTTAACTTCCAAACCCAGGATACACAGACAAGGAACTTCCCTTAAGCATTCAGGAGAGAGAACGGCAGGGAATCACCATATGCAGAACATCAAGGTGAAGGTCAGCAAGCAAGGCAGCAGTTACCCAAATTGGGAGTTCCAGGGAAGTACAGGTATCCACTGTCTCTCAGTGAAGTGTCCATTGTCTGTCAGTGAGGTGTCCGCTGTCTGTCACTGAGGTGTCCACTGTATGTCATTGAGGTGTCCACTGTCTGTCAGTGAGGTGTCCGCTGTCTGTCATTGAGGTGTCCACTGTCTGTCAGTGAGGGGTCCACTGTCTGTCAGTGAGGTGTCCAGTGTCTGTCATTGAGGTGTCCACTGTCTGTCAGTGAGGGGTCCACTGTCTGTCATTGAGGTGTCCAGTGTCTGTCATTGAGGTGTCCACTGTCTGTCATTGAGGTGTCCACTGTCTGTAAGTGAGGTGTCCGCTGTCTGTCAGTGAGGTGTCCGCTGTCTGTCATTGAGGTGTCCACTGTCTGTCAGTGAGGTGTCCGCTGTCTGTCATTGAGGTGTCCACTGTCTGTCAGTGAGGTGTCCACTGTCTGTCAGTGAGGTGTCCACTGTCTGTCAGTGAGGTGTCCACTGTCTGTCAGTGAGGTGTCCACTGTCTGTCAGTGAGGTGTCCACTGTCTGTCAGTGAGGTGTCCACTGTCTGTCAGTTGTCCACTGTCTGTCAGTGAGGTGTCTGCTGTCTGTCAGTGAGGTGTTTGCTCTCTGTCATCTGTGAGGTGTCTGCTGTCTGTCTGTGAGGTGTCCACTGTCAGTGAGGTGTCCACTGTCTGTCAGTGAGGTATCCTGTGGCAGTGAGTGGGTTCAAGATACAAAATTGTTTTCCAGAAGCCTGATGAGATGTAAAAATGTTTTTTTGTTTTAAGATTTGTTTATTTATTTTGATGTGTATGTGTGTTTGTCTGCATGTGTGTGATGCCCCTAGAAGAGGGTGAATCTGGAGGGACAGACAATTGGGGGCTGCCAAGTGGATGGTCTGAATTGGATTGTACCACAGTCTCCTGAAAGAACAGTGCTCTCTAATAGCTGAGACATCTCTCCAGCCCCTATTTTTGTTTTAATTTTTAAAAAAGCCTTTAATCCTCGCACTTAGGAGGCAGAGGCAGGTAGATCACTGTGAGTTTGAGGCCAGCCTGACCTACAGAGTGAGTTCTAGGACAACCAAGACTACACAGAGAAACCCTGTCTCGAAAAACCAAAATTAATAATAATAATATGATGGGCAAGCATAGTGGCTCACACCTTTAATCCCAGCACTCTGGAGCAGAGTCAGCTGATCTCTGTGAGTTCAAGGTCAGCCTGGTCTATACTGTAAATTCTAGGACAGATAGGGAGGACTACTACTTAGAGAGATCCTGTCTCAAGAAAATTTGATGACAACACATGTTGGTGAGAATGTGGAGAAAAAATTTGCATTTATCCACTGTTTGGTGGGAAAGTAACCGGTTCAGCCACCATGGAAATGAGGATGGAGATTTCTCAAAACACTAATGATAAGACTGTCACATACCCCAGCACCAACGCCTGTGGGCACAGAACCAGAAGACTGAAAGACCCTGACTCTACTACAGAGAAACATGTAGCTCTTTTCCAGAGGGCAAGAAAAGGGAATTAGCCTCAATCTCCATCAACAGAAAATGGGAAGCACACAAACAAGAAAATTGTCTTTTTTGGCAGGATCTTACCCTGTTTCCCACCTGGCCTGGAACTCCCTATGTAGGCCAGTGTGGCCTCAAATTCATAGAGATCTTCCTACTTGTTCCTCCTGAGTGCTGGGATAACAGTTGTACTCTTGAATTTCTGAACAAGGCCATCAGTGGGACTTATTTAACTTTTGTTACCAAGACATGTGCCCTGTGGCTAGAGATACCTAACACTGCATAGAGAAAGCCCTAGCATTCCACTGCCGGTTGTGCCTACCAACACGGGGACGCATTAAGATTTCCTATATTTGTTTATTTATATACGTGTGTGACTATGCTACATGTACAGACCAGAAGAAGGCCTCAGATACCCCCACAGCAGGAATCACGGGCAGCTGTGGAGCCACCTAAGTGCTGGAGCCTGCGCTTGGAGCCCACAGAGGAACAGTAAGTATTCTTAACTTTGGAACAGCCTCTCCAGCCCCTTACTTATAGCTTTAATTATGTGTGTGTATACATCTGTGGGTTTGTGCAGGAGGAGGCCAGAGGCATTGGACACCCTTGGAGTGGGAATTCCCAGCTGTTAGCAAGAGCAGTATGTGCTCTCAACTACTGTGTCATCTGTCCAGTCTGTCTGTTGATCATCTGTCTGTTTGCTTCTCTGTCTTCTTTCTTTCTTTCCCGCCGCCGCCGCCGCCGCCCCCCCCACCCCCCCACCCCAGTCACAGATTCTCTGTAGCCTTGGCTGTCCTGGAACCTTCGTAGACCAGGCTAGCCTCAAACTCAGAAATCTGGCTGTCTCTACCTCCTGAGTGCCACCATTGTTAGTAAACTGCAAAAACTCTGGGTTTGATGTCCTGGGTTTCAGCACCAAAATGTTAGTAAATTGATGGCTGAAACCGCAAGGAGACAGTTCAGCCCTAAAGGGCAAGGTATCCCGGACACACCAAGCTACTCAAAACAAGAGCTCTGCCCTGAAGGTGTCCCAGACACCAGGAACTGTTTAGCACAGCTGTGATGGCTGGGACTGCAAAGAAACAGCCCAATCTTGGAAAGGAAGGTTTTCTGACTTCTGGGGAGAGTCAGGCCTGGAACTGCTTCAGCAAGGAAGGGTATCCTGACTCTTTGGGAAAGTCAGGATATACCTAGTGTGATGGGGGATGGTCTCCCCGCAGGACACAGCAATCCTGCTCCTCTCCTGGAGAGCCACAATCTCTGGCTCAGTGTTTCCAGCTCTTTCTCACTCTGTCCACTATGGGATGTCCCAGCAAGGTTCTTCTGCTCACCAGTCAATGAAGGTCTTCACCCAATACTCTTTTGAGAAAGAGGTTTATTTGGGAAGGAGTCCAGGAAGTAGCTGCCCCTACCAGGGTGGAGAGAACAGCTCACAACTGACTGGGCAGGGCAATTTATATAGGAAGTCTAGGGGGCAGAGTCAACTGTGATTGGTTAGTTTCTGCCCAGGGATTGGCCAGTTTTGTGAACAAGGGGCAGAGATGGCCCTGATTTCAGGGCCAAACTGTATTTCTTTCGCTGGCCTTTCTTGGCTTTCTGACACTACCTCTAAGGCCAGGGCACATTTCATTCACTCACTCTGATTCTAGGGACCAGGAATGTTTCTTTGGAACTGGTTTCAGAGTCAGGGCATGTTTCCTTGGTTCATTTCTCTGGCCCAGGTCCCAAACACAGGCTGTGTTTCTTTTCCTGGTCCTGGGCCCTAGGGCCAGGATTCTGCTGTCCTGCTCTGTGATTGGTTGATTTCACAAGTTAGTTGGACAAGGGCAGAGATGGCTCTGATCTGAGCTAAACTGTGTTTCTCTCACTGGCTTTATCTGAGGCATCGTTTGCTAATTCTGTGCTCGAGGGTCAGAGTGGGTTTCTCTAGCCAGCCCCTTTCCCCTACAACCATCATCCAGCCTCCTTATTGTTTTTTTGAAACAAGGTATTATTCTGTAGATTGCTCCGAAATTCACTATGTAGACCAGGCTGGATTTGAACTCGTGCAATCCTTCTGCCTCAGTCACCCAGGTGCCATGATTATAGGTGAAGGCCACAATGCCCAGTTGTACTATTACTTCTCTCTTTCTCTCTTTTGGAGGGGGGCAGGTGTTGTTTGCTGGAGATTGCCTAGAATGCACAAGTCTCTGGGTCAATATCCAGAGGACCCAGTTTCAAATCCGGGCACCCACATACCAGCTCACGACGGTCTCTAACTCCAGTCCCAGGAAATGTGACACCTTCTTTTGGCACAAGGCACACATGTGACACACAGACATACATATAGGCAAAACACTCGTGTATATATAAAATAAAAATAAATAAAATATGCCAGGCCAAGGTGGCACACGCCTTTAATCCCAGCACTCGGAAGGCAGAGGCAGGTGAATCTCTGTGAGTTAGAGACCAGCCTGGTCTACAAAGTGAGTTAGTTCCAGAGTAGGCTCGAAAGCTACACGGAGAAACACTGTCTCAAAGGAAAACAAAACAAAACAAAACAAAACAAAACAAACAAACAAAAAAAAAACAAGAAAGAGAGAGAGAGAGAGAGAGAGAGAAAGAGAGAGAGAGAGAAAAGAAAGGAAATCTTAAAAATACCAAGGCGCCTGTCATCAGCTATGGTTTAGGCCATCCTTAAAGGCTGTCCGAGGACTTCTGCCATCCCCTGTAGGGGGTGCTGCTGCTGGGAACTGCTAGCCCCCTGTGCACTGCTTCATGACAGTGTGTGGAGGTATCCCCTTGATTCACAGCTAGTTAGAACACCATTTTCTACAGGCCTAAATGTACCTGTAGTCCGGTTTCTATTCTGCTCACTGTGGGCATCTTTGTCCTGCTGTCCTCAGGCATATGGATCAGGGACATAAAAATTAGTACTTCAAATAAGCCACACAAAATTCCCCCATTTTCTGGCTCTCCCCATCTCACCCAGAATAAAGCACCCTGTCCTACGTGGATGCTTATTACTGCTGACTTCTTTTCCCAACACCCCACCAGCCTGCCACATCCTCAGGCCCCTCCTTCCTGAAAGGATGATTATCTGTGCTGGTTGTGGTGTGGAAAGGTCACGGTTACCACAGAACCCGGTATCAGCATTCTGGGTTTATCAGGAGGAAAAGGGGTTGGAGGGGACCAGGCCGGGTCAGAGAGAAAGATGGTGGGGTGGGAGAAGATGGGAGCAGAGCAGGGAGCAGAGAGCAGAGGGAGCATGGGGTCTGCATCCAACTTTTAAGGCACAGATCGCGAGACCACGCCACACATACACCTATGTAGTCACAATTGCCAGGGCCCCCTGATGACTTCAGACACAAGACCTGGAGCTGCACATAGTTAGGAGTGAGGGTCCGATCCTAACACTTCCTTCTCGCCCTCCCTCCCTCACCCCACCCAAACCCACTTCAGTCTTAGTGAGGCTGCTCTCCGACTTCTCAGTTCATGGCCATCTCTTGACTTTCTTCCCTTTTCTCCTCTCTTTCCTTGTTTCTTCTCCACCCCTGACCCCTCATTTTTTTTTTTTTTTGTTTTAAGATGTATTTATTTATTATGTACACAGGAGAGGGCACCAGATCCCATTACAGATGGTTGTGAGCCACCATGTGGGTGCTGGGACTTGAACCCAGGACCTCTGGAAGAGCAGTCAGTGCTCTTAACCCTCACTTTTTTTGTTGTCATTGTTTGCTCAATTTTTATTTATTTTTGTTTTTTCTTGTTTCTTTTTCTTCTTTTTTGGGGGTTGGTGGTTCAAGACAGGGTTTCTCTGTGTAACAGTCCTGGCTGTCCTGGAACTCACAGAGATCCTCCTGCCTCTGCCTACCAAGTGCTGGGATTAAAGGCCTGTGCCACTACCACCCGGCTTATTTTTATCTTTATGTGCATTACTTAGTGTTTTGCCTGTATGTATGTCTGTGTGAAGGTGTCAGATCTTGGAGTTACAGACAGTTGTGAGCTGCCATATGGATGCTGGAAACTGAATCTGGGTCCTCTGGAAAAGCAATCTGTTGGTTTGAAGGTGCTCTTACCCTGCGAGGAAACGCCACAAAACACGACAGAATCCACTAACAAGAGTTTTATTAAGATAAGGAAGAGGGGCCGAGAGGTGGTGGCGCACGCCTTTAATCCCAGCACTCGGGAGGCAGAGGCAGGCAGATCTCTGTGAGTTCGAGGCCAGCCTGGTCTACCAAATGAGTTCCAGGAAAGGCGCAAAGCTACACAGAGAAACCCTGTCTCGAAAAACAAACAAACAAACAAAAACAAAAAAAAAACCAAAAAAACAAAAAAAAAAGGGAGAGGGACAGATGTGCACAGGCCTGTGGAAAGACACGTGAGTGAAATACTGCCAGGAATCATGGTGCTGGCTTGTAAAGGCTGGGCCTCGCCTTCGCATACAGGCCCATGTGGCTGTTTCACGCATGCGCGTAGATCACACGGTTGCGCTGCACGCTTTCCGCAACCACGCAAAGCCATGGGGGGCCTGGTCACATGAGACATTTTGACCTGGAAATGACTAGGCAGAAGTGACTAGGTCCTGCCAGGCATGTGCGACCATGCCCAAACTTGGGGGCATGTTGTGAATCCATATCACAATCAGTGCTCTTAACCACTGAGCCATCTCTCTAGACCAATTTTTGTTTGGTTGGTTTTTTTGTTTTATTTGGTTTTTCTAGACAGGATTTCTCTGTATAGCTTTGGAGCCTGTCCAGGAAATCCTCTGTAGACCAGGCTGGCCATGAACTTACAAGAGATGTGCCTGCCTCTGCCTCCCAGGTGCTGGGATTAAAGGCTTGTGAAGCCACTGCCTGCCTGGCTTTTGTTGTTGTTGGTTTTTTTTTTTTTTTTTTAGATTGATTGATTGACTGAATGATTGATTATGTATACAGTATTCTGTCTACATGTGCCCCTGCAGGCCAGAAGAGGGCACCAGATCTCATTACAGATGGTTGTGAGCCACCATGTGGGTGCTGGGGATTGAACTCAGGACCTCTGGAAGAGCAGTCGGTGCTCTTAACCACTGAGCCATCTCTCCAGCCCTTGTTTTGTTTTTTGAGACAGGGTCTCACAGATAGCCCAGGCTGGCCCCAAACTCAACGTGTGGCAGAGATTAACCTTGAACTCCTGATATTTTCACCTTTGCCTTCAAAATGTTCAGGTTACAAACCGAGTCGCTACACATGGCAGCTAGAAATTCTCCAAAGACAAACCTCTTGACTCCACTTCCAGAGATTCTGATTTAGTAGGTCCGAGGTAATGCTTCACCTGAAAGTCTGCGTTCCTGAGGAGTCCTAGGTGACACTAATGCCCACGTGACTGATGATTCCACTTTAGGTAGCATTATGCTACACTGGACTGTCAGAGGATTGTTCTTTTGGCACACAAAGAAACCTAAAACTAAATGTGAAATGGCCAGCGCTGAGGGACTGTGGGGGAGAGGAGCACCCAATCCTCTGGGAGAGGTGATTCTAGAAATGTGGGCTGAATGTGGTGGTGCATGCTTGTAACCCCAGTATTTAGGAAGTGGAGGCAGGAGGATCAGGAGTTCAAGGCACTCCTGGACTATAAGAGATGCTGCATTGCAAAACTGGGAAGTTGGGGAGCAGGATTGAAGTCCAGAGTGTATCTTGAAAATGGACCAAGAAAATGCTCAAGACAAAAGCATTCGGGGCCCAACAGTTAAGGAGACTTGTGTGCCTGGAAGGAGGAGAGCAGGCACCTGTCTCAAGTAGCCTACACTTGGAATTCCAGCACTTTGGAAGCAGAGACAGAACGCCCCACAAATTCCAGGCCAGCCGGAGACGGCAGGTGAAAACAGAAGGAAAAAGAAAGTGGGCATGGCGCTGGCGGGACGGCTCGTGGTTGAGAGCGCCCGCTGCTCTGGCAGAGGACCGAGTTTGACACTCAGCATCCACATGACTGTGGCTCACAAGGTTAACTCCAGTCCCAGAGATCCAGTGCCCTCCAGGCACACAAGTGGTGTGCAGACACACATGCAAGCAAAACATCCATATATATAAAATAATTTTTTGAAAAAGAAAGTGGCCCAGGTGGTGGTGGTGGCGGCGGTGGCGCACGCCTTTCATCCGAGCACTGGGGAGGCAGAGGCAGGCGGATCTCTGTGAGTTCGAGGCCAGCCTGGTCTCCAAAGCGAGTTCCAGGAAAGGCACAAAGCTACACAGAGAAACCCTGTCTCGAAAACCCAAAAAGAAAGTGGGCTGCAAATGTAGTTTATTTGGTAGACTTCTTCTCTAGTATGCCTAAAGTATGCTGTTCAATTCCCAACACTAGTATAGGACACAGTGGTAGACTCCTAAAATTCTAGCACTCAGGAGGTAGAGGTGTGAGGTCTAAGGTTCAAGGTTATCCTTGAACCCATCCCATCCAGGCTGGAATAATTGAGATTGTATTTCAATTATAGGAGTGGAGGGTCAAGGTAGCGTGGCACACGCCTTTAATCCCAGCACTCTAGAGGCAGGTGGATCTCTATGAGTTCAAGGCCAGTCTGGTCTACAGAGTAAATTCCGGGAAAGCCAGGGCTACACAGAGAAGCCCTGTCTCAAAAAAACCATACCAAACAAAGACGAAAATAAAAAAAAAAAAAAAAAAAAAAACACAACAAAAATGAAAACAAACCCAAAACGAGACCTCTGTGAGTTCGAGGCCAGCCTGGTCTACAGAGCGAGATCCAGGACAAGCACCAAAGATACACAGAGAAACCCTGTCTGGAAAAACAAAACAAAACAAAAAACCCAAAATGAACAACAAAAAGGTGGGGGTGGTGGCGGGTGAGCAGGAAGGAAGAGAGGGGGAAGGGGGAAGAGATGAATGAAGGAACAGAAGACACAACCTCCAATGACAGGAGAGCAGACCACAGGACGCCCTCGGGCCGCACTGTGAAGTCCGAGCTTACTCAGGAAGAGTTTAAACAGCAGAATAATATAGTGAGGTAGCTCACCCCAGTGCACAGATGTCTAATTTATGGAAGGGCAAGAATGGTTGGGCATGGTAGACCTACCTTTAACCCCATCCCTCCTGAGGCAGAGGCAAGTGGACCTATGTTTTGGTTTGGTTTTTTGAGGGTTTCTCATTGTAGCCCTGGCTGTCCTGGGACTCCCTCTGTAGACCAGGCTGGCCTCGAACTCAGAGATCCATCTACCTCTGCTTCCTGAGTGCTGAGATTAAAGGCATGTGCCACTATGGCCTGGCAGCAGGTAGATATCTGTGAGCTCAAAACTAACCTGATCTACAGAGCCAAGGCTACATAGTGAGTTTTGTTTAAAAACCAAAACCAAACAAACAAGAGGAATGTCTGACCAGTGGTTCCGGAGAGTTGGACTGAACACCCAGGGGGTCCGTGTCAGAAAGGTAAGAAAATGAAACAGTCAGAACTCGGATTTGAAAGCCCAGTGTGGTGTCACAAGTCTCTAGCTGTAATCCCAGAGTTTAGGAGGTAGAGACAGGCCTGAATTAAAAACATAGGGAGTTCAAAGGTCACCAGTTTTTTGGGGGAGGGAGTGGGGTGAGACAAGGTTTCTCTGTGTTGTTTTGGTGCCTGTCCTGGATCTCATTCTGTAGACCAGGCTGGCCTTGAACTCACAGAGATCTGACTGGCTCTGCCTCCACAGTGCTGGAATTAAAGGCATGTGCCACCACCACCTGGCGGTCATGATTTTTTTAAGAAACAAAATTGTGCATGGGTCCTGAATGCTTAAGGGAAATTCCTTGCCAGTGTATCCTGCATATTGGGCGTTAACAGTTTAGATGCAAGACTGTAAACATCGGTAGCGAACTACTGCCCTCCGGGGTTCTCCCATCGTGCTGTAAACCTGTATTTAAGACCTCCTCCCTCCTTCAATAAACAGCATTTGGCATTTAAAAAAAAAAAAATGTGCACGGGGATAGCTAAGTGGGTAAAACACTTGCTGTACAAGTGGTGAGTCCTAAATTCAAACCCCCAGTACCCATATAACAACCTGATGGAGAGGCTGGGGAGATGACTTAGCTGTCAAGAGAACTGGCTGCTTTTGGACCCAGGTTCAATTCCCAGCACCACTTGTTGGCTCATAACCCTCTGTAACTCCAGTCTCAGGAAATCTGATGCCTTCTTTTGACTGTGTGGGCATTTCCCACATTGGTACATAGTCATACATGGACACAAAATATATACATTAGTAATCATAGTGCCGGGTAGTAGTGACGCACACCTTTAATCCTAGCGCTGGGGAGACAGAGGCAGGTGTCAAACTCTGTGAGTTCAAGGTGATTTCTGTGAGATCGAGACCAGCCTGGTCTACAGAGAGAGTTCCAGGAGAGCCAGGACTGTTACACAGAGAAACTCTGACTCAAGAAACAAAAAAAGTAAGTAAATAATAATAGTAATAATAACAATCCAAACAGATAGGTTGAGCTAATGGTAGTGATGTAAACCTGTAATTTTAGCACTTAAGAGATGGAGGGAGATTATAAATTCAAGGCCATCTTTGGCTTCAAAACCAGTTCTTTGAGACAGGAGATCTAGCTCAAAGAAAGAAAAAAAAATTATATGTCAATTAAAGAATATTTAAGGGACTAGAAGGATGGCTCAGTGGTTAAGAGCACTGGCTGCTCTTCCAGAGGACCAGGTTCAATTCCCAGCACTCACATAGCAGCTCACAGCTGTTTGTAACTCCTGTTCCAGGGGATGATTCCCATATCCAGACATACTTGTAGGCAAACCACGCGTGTGTGTGTGTGTGTGTGTGTGAAGGAAAAGAGGGTTCAAGGGTTAAGAGCAAGCATTGTTCTTGCAGAAGAGTGGAGTTCCCCGGACCATAGAGGGCAGTTACCAGCTACTGTAACTTCAGAACCAGGCATCAAATATCCCCATCCTTGTGAGCTCCAGCACACACACACACACACACACACACACACACACACACACACACACAAGAATGCATTCATGCGAAAATAATAGGAATAATAAAAAAGAATTTCTCTTCATTTAAGTTGGTGGAGCATGGTGGCACATGCATTTCATCCCAGCATCCCAGCACTCAGGAGGCAGAAGTAGATACATAGATCTCTGTGAGTTCAAGGCCCCCTTAGTCTGCACAGTATTTCCATTGCAGATCTTCACAGCTAACCCTGACCGACGATTTTCTAAGTTCTAATTTAAAAAGCCTGTTTTCCTTCTCTTTTTTATCCAAAGATTCCACATACTTCTCCAGACCCCCCCCTGATTTTGTCATCACCTCCATCTCTCCTCCCAGCAGAGAAGATTTACAGCCTGCTGCCTCTGATGTTTTTCTCTTTCAAACCTAAGAAAATGGCCCTCCAGGCTTAAAACAAAGTCTCTTAAGTGTGAAAGAACCGGCCCCCACCTTCCATTTCCACACACAGCCTTGGTTCTTCCTTCTCTGTTAGCAACATGGTTCTTATCATCCGTTTTGGTTTTCTCCCTCCCCAGCTCCCCCCAAGGGTCTCTCTGTGTAGCTTTGCGCCTTTCCTGGAACTCCCTCTGTAGCCCAGGCTGGCCTCAAACTCACAGAGATCCACCTGGCTCTGCCTCCCAAGTGCTAGGATTAAAGGCGTGCGCCACCACACTGTGCAGATAAATTTCATCTTTTATGCCTGTTTTTTTTTTTTTTTTTTTGGTTGTTGTTGTTGTTGTTCTAGAATAAGTTCTCAAACAATAGCCTATGGTGTGTGTGTGTGTGTGTGTGTGTGTGTGTGTGTGTGTGTGTGTGTGTTCAGCATGAGGACTGAACTCAGGGTCTCCCCATGCTATCCGGGAGTCTACAAAGGGCAACTTGTTTAGTTGAGACAGCATGTGTCAGTAAATACCCCGGCTGTGATTCTCTCTCAGGGGCTGAGGTTACAGAGCTGATTCACCACATTCTGCTTCAAGAACAATTCTGAAATGCAGATTGCTGGTCCCTCACACCAGTCATAGCAGCTGGATGTGAAGAGACAAGCTCCTCTCTCTAACACAGAAGCCGCTGCTGGTGTAAGAGTCGCTTCCAGAGTTACAGATGCATGGATGGACAGGCAGACAGACAGACAGATGACTGATGGATAGATAGACAGACAGACAGACAGACAGACAGGCAGACGATAAATAGGTACAATATTAGCAAGATAAGAGAAGTAAAGACAAACGCATAGAGCATGTAAGATGTAGGAGAACCATGAGTTCCAGGCTATCCTGAGCTACATAGAAAGATCCTTAAAAACAAAAATGAAAACTGAAAATAACTTCACCCAACAATCAAAAAAGGGGGGAAGCATTCAGAAGGAAAAATGTAAAGAAGCAGTAGAATCCAGATTATGTTTTTTTGTTTGTTTCCTTTTGTTTTTCAAGCAGAGTTTCTCTCTGTTAACAGTCCTGGAACTTGCTTTGTAGACCAGGCTGGCCTCGAACTCACAAAGATCCACCTGCCTCTGCCTCCTGAGTGCTGGGATTAAAGGTGTGCCCCACCACTGCCTGGCCAGATATGTTGGTTTTTTGTTTTGTTTTGTTTTTTCAGAGCTGATGATCGAACCCAGGGCCTTGTGCTTGCTAGGCAAGTGCTCTACTACTGAGCTAAATCCCCAACCCCTCAGATATGGTTTTTAGCTTTGGAAGGCTTATTTTTATTTTTTTTTTTGTTTTTTTCAAGACAGGGTTTCTTTGTGTAGATTTGGTGCCTTTCCTGGATCTCACTCCATAGACCAGGCTGGCCTCGAACTCACAGAGATCTGTCTGCCTCTGCCTCCTGAGTGCTGGGAATAAAGGCGTGCGCCGCCGCCACCACCACCTCGCCAGATATGTTTTTTATTTAAAAAAAAAAATATTGCCAGGCGGTGGTGGCACATGCTTTTAATCCCAGCACTCGGAAGGCAGAGGCAGGCGGATCTCTGTGAGTTTGAGGCCAGCCTGGGCTACCAAGTGAGTTCCAGGAAAGGTGCAAAGCTACACAGAGAAACCCTGTCTCTAAAAAAAAAAAGTTTTTACATTTAAAAAAAGACAAATACTATAGAATTGTATTACATGAAATATACAGAATATACAAATTCATAGAGACAGAAAGATTAGATGTTATATCAGGATGGAGAAGAAAGGAATATAGAGCAATGGTTTCCTAAGTACAGAATCTCTGTTTTGTGTGATGGAAAAGCCCCACAAATAGACAGTAGTATCAGGACATAATATCATGAATGTAATAAATCAATACAATTAATGTAATTAATGAATATCATAAATATAGTTATTGAATGAATGCTGTGAATGTAATCAATGAATACCATAAATGTAATTAATATTATGAGTGTAACTAATGAATATCATGAGTGTAACTAAAAATAAATAAATAAATAAACCCAAAAACCCAAAAATTCCAGAAGTGTTTGATCTGTAATTTTCTTTCAAATGGTTAACTGGCTGGAATTCTCCTCCCAGGTGGGTCTCCCAGTATTTCCCTTCTGATCTCCCGCCCTCCTAGAGGATTCAAGGTTTTGTTTTGCCCCACCTGCTTGGACCCCCACACAGCACACCGTACTCCTTTTCAGTACTGATCATAACAACATTAAGATCATTCTTCCTTCTGTTTGGATTGTGATTTACCACACACTGTGGACTCACCTAACACACCCCTCCTCCACCCACACAGCCCATCCCAACCAAGTCAAGGTTTCGAGACAGTCTCCACCTTATTCAAATCGCTTCCCTGGGGAAAAAATGCAGCCAGCCTGCCTTTCCATGCCAGCCTCCTATTTCTTCTGGGTCTTCCACTCCGGACGCTCTCACCCTAGACACAGAGGGGCAGGACAGTGATGGGGGTTAGGGGGCAATTCAGCGAACGTCCGGCACAAAGACCCCTTCTGCAAGGAGCTGTGCCTCCTGTACCAAGCTTCTGCAGAGCTTGGGGTGAACGCAAGGACTTGATGACCTTGACCCCATGGACCCAGAGGCAGGGTTCAAGCCCTTTTCCAGGACTCACATTTTGTTTCTAATTGGAAGTGAGAACCGGCTTTGAACGTGAAACATCCAGTTCCCTGACCCCTCCTGACCTCTTCTGACAGCTCCCCTCTGGAAGGAAGGTCAGAGAAGACAAAGACCCATTTACCAAAATCATGTCTCCCTCGGCACACCTACCCTTGCCTAGTGACATCTTTGTTTGTGTTATAAACAGAAGTTGGTTTTTGTAGGATCACAGTGAGCAGCTGTGGGTAGAGAGTCCCATAGCCCAGTGATGGGAGGATGCTGGGCTACACAGCCAGCTCCCTGCCTCCCAAAAAACAATAGTGGTTATTTTTAAAAATTGAGTGTTGCCAAAACATGTAACTGGGATTTGCTAAGAGTTTGCATTGCGTGGTGAAATCAGGAAAGATGTAACCTTACTTAGATCCCTTGAATTTTGAGTTGAGAGATGGAGAAGGAAAGAAGAGCTACCACACAGACTGTCTTGGTGTCCTTAAACATGCCAGTGGTGGAACACGGTGTTCAGGTTTGTTTGGTTGGTTTGGTTTGATTTCTGGCTTTTTTTTTTTTTTTTGAGGGGGGGGTTGGTTTTTCGAGACAGGGTTTCCCTGTGTAGCTTTGCGCCTTTCCTAGAACTCACTTGGTAGCCCAGGCTGGCCTCAAACTCAGAGAGATTCGCCTGCCTCTGCCTCCTGAGTGCTGGAATTACCGGCGTATGCTACCACTGCCCGGCCTTTTTTTTTTTTTTTTTTTTTTGAGACAGAGTTTCTCTGTGTAGTTTTTGAGCCTTTCCTGGAACTCACTCTAGACTAGGCTGGCTCTGCTGGAATCAAAGGCATGCACCACCACAGCCTAGCCTGATTTCTGTTTTTCAGACAGTATCTCACCATGAAGACCACCCAGCTGGCTTTGAACTTAAATGGGGATCCCCTGTCTCTCTTGAGGTGTAAAGGGCAGAACTCTCAGCAGGAAAAAGCACTTTCTGTGTAAGCCAAGGCTTGAACCCACAGTGGAAGCAGAGAACCAACTTCCAAATGCTGGCCTCTGACGACTCCCTCAGGCACACGCTGGCACTTCACGCCTGCATAATCTCATTCTCTCTCTCTCTCTCTCTCTCTCTCTCTCTCTCTCTCTCTCACACACACACACACACACACACACACACACACACACACACATTAAGCACACATAATAACAAATAAAATTGAAGGGGAAATTTTCCAAACCAGGGTGATAGTGCACATCTTTGATCCGAGTACTTGGAAGACAGAGGTAGAGGAATCCAGGTGAGTTCCAGGCCAGCCAGGGATACGGCTCAAGACTGTCATTTTGGGGTATTTTGTTTTCTTTTGCTTTTGTGGTTTTTCGAGACAGGGTTTTACTGTATAACAGCCGTGGCTGTCCTGGATCTCACTCTGTGGAGCAGAGATCTGTAAGTTTGCCTGCCTCTGCCTCCCAAGTGCTGGGATTAAAGGCCTGTGTCACCACCACCCAGGAGACTCTCTCTTTAAAAAAGTTAGGGGTTGAGGATTTAGATCAGGGGTAGAACACTTGAGGCCCTGGGTTCGATTCTCAGCTCAAAAAAAAAGATAAAAAAAGTTTAAAAAAACAATTTAAGGGTTGGGGATTTATCTCAGTGGTAGAGCGCTCGCCTAGCAAGCGCAAGTCCCTGGGTTCAATCTTCAGCTCAAAAAAAACCAAAACAAAACAAAACAAAAAAAACCAAAAACAAAACAAAACAAAAAAACCCCCAATTTAAGTATGAAGACACTCCTATATCCCAAAGGCAGAGGAAGAAACACATCTTCCTGGTCTACACAGTGAGTTTCAGGCCAGCCTGGATTTACATAGTAAGAACCTGGCTCCAATTAAAAACTGGCTATAGATATGACTCCAGCTATTGTCCAGCCCAATGGCTCCCTACAGTTACCCCCAATAAAAAGTCTTACTGAGAACTGGAAATCTTGTGTCTGGTGGTGGTGGTGGTGGTGGTGGCAGCGGCAGAGGCAGTAGCACATGCCTTTGATCCCAGCACTCAAAAGGCAGAGGCAGGAGGATCTCTGTGAGTTCGAGGCCAGCCTGCTCTACAGACTGTGTTCCAGGACAGACAAAGCCACCCAGAGAAACTCTGTCTCCAAAAACCAAAGTAAGAAAAAGAAAAAAGAAAGTTGGAAGTCTTAAATTGGATTTGGTAATGCCTGCCTGAACAGCAGAGGTAGGAAGAATTTTTCTCTTTTACTAAACTCTGGTATAAACCTTGATATTCTGAACATTCTGTTCATTTAGTGCCTAATGAAAAAAGTCACATCAGAGCCATATTTTTATTTATTTTTGTTTCATTTATTTATTTGTTTGTTTGTTTATTTTTGGTTTTTTCGAGACAGGGTCCCTCTGTGTAGCTTTGGAGCCTGTCCTGTAACTCACTTTGAAGACCAGGCTGGCCTCGAACTCAGAGATCCTCCTGCCTCTGCCTCCCAAGTGCTGGGATTAAAGGCATGTGCCACCACGGCATGGCTCAGAGCCATATTTTTATTAACCCAGTAAACCAGTGAAAGGTAAAACAGTCATTCTTTTGTTCTATCTTTTTTACTTTGGGGTTTATAGGATATCTGTTTATTGTTTAAAATATTAATATCTCACCAGGTAGTAGTGGCACATGTCTTTAATCCCAGTACTCAGGCAAGTCTCTGTGAGTTCGAGGTCAGCCTGGTCTACAGAGTGAGTTCCAGGACAGGCTCCAAAGCTACACAGAGAAACTCTGTCTCCAAAAACTAAAAACCAAAACCAAACAAACAAACAAAAACAGAAACACACACATATACTTTTAGAATATATATATACATACATTCATACACACACAAAAACATATACATATATATACTTTATATACTTTAGACTATATATACACATATACATATATATACACACACATATATACATAATATACACATACACACACAATTCTTTTTTTTTTTTTTTTTTTTTGTGGAGCTGAGGACCGAACCCAGAGCCTTGCTGGGCAAGCGCTCTACCACTGAGCTAAATCCCTAACCCCTAATTCTTTTTTTAAAAACATTATTTATTTATTATGTATACAGAAGAGGGCGCCAGATCTCATTACAGATGGTTGTGAGCCACTATGTGGTTGCTGGGAATTGAACTCAGGACCTCTGGAAGAGCAGTCGGTGCTCCTAACCTCTGAGCCGTCTCTCCAGCCCATAATTTTAAAAGTATTGTTTCTTTTTAAAAACTTCATCACCTCTAAAAAATTGGTGGAGGAGAGAGGGGGGTGGTAAAACAGAAGTCCGAAGACCACAGGAAGGGTGTAGTCACAATGTCATTCTCCACCTCCCTCCAGCTGGGTGTGGGCAGAGTCCACCAGCCACATGACTTTACATCTAGTGGTGTCCAAACAAATGAAGAAATGGCTGCTTTTGGCCGGGCGGTGGTGGCGCATGCCTGTAATCCCAGCACTCGGGAGGCAGAGGCAGGTGGATCTCTGTGAGTTCGAGGCCAGCCTGGTCTACAGAGTGAGTTCCAGGAAAGGTGCAAAGCTACAGAGAAACCCTGTCTCAAAAACCAAAAAAAAAAAAAAAAAAAAAAAAAAAAAAAAAAAAAGAAAGAAAAGAAATGGCTGCTTTTAATTTTATCATGTTGCTCGCCAGATTAAAGTTATAAAAAAAATCTCAAAAAAAAGTCATTCAAATTTAGTGTTTTGCCGCACAAAATTCACATAGAGCATCAACTAATATGCACTGTGGTAGATAGCCTTGACGTGATAGATGTTATGAAAATATAGCATTTTCTCTTGTATAATTCCTAAAACACACAGCAGGTAATTCCCTCTCTATTTACACACACAGAGACAGACTTAACAACTAGGCTGAAACTATCCTCACTCACTGGTGTAATGAGCACTTACCTGTGAGCATGAGGGTGCTGGGCAAGCTTTGAACTTGTAGAAGGAAAAATAGGAGTTCAGGGCCAGCATCAGCAATACAGTGAGTGTGAGGCTACATGAAACTATCTTAAAGAAACAACCAAAACCAAATTAAAAATAAAATAAACTTATTTTGTTGCTTAGGAGGCTGAGGCAGGAGGATTGCAGTAAGTCTGAGGCCATTATAGGCTACAGTGAGAACTTGTCTCAAAACAAAATAGAAACACCCCCCCCACACACCAAGTTAATTTAAAAACTCCTCAAGCGAGGTCGCCCGCTCTTTTCCATCGTATGGAGCCCACTGAAAAGTCTCCATGAGCAAGGGCCACCCTCCGGAGCTGAAGAAATTTATGGACAAGAAGTTATCATTGAAGTTAAATGGTGGCCGACATGTACAAGGAATATTACGAGGCTTTGATCCCTTTATGAATCTTGTGATTGATGCGTGTGTGGAAATGGCAACTAGTGGGCAACAGAATAACATCGGCATGGTGGTCACAGGAGGAAACAGCATCATCATGTTAGAAGCCTTGGGAAGAGTCTAAGCAATGGCTGGTCAGCAGAGGAGTCCACATCCTTCCCCTAAGGACTCTTCGATTGGGGTGTAGGATTGGGTCATGTACATTTTCATATGAAACTTTTTGCTAAATAAACTCTTGTGATACTCAGGGAAAAAAAAAAAACCAAAAAACTCCTCAAGCTAGTCACTGTGCCTGGCATACTACCTACAACTCCAGCAGTCAGGAGAAAGAGGTAAAAGCGGGTCTCTGTGAGTTTGAGGCCAGCCTGGTCTAAATATTGATTGAGTTCAGATTACCCAACGCTAGTAAGACCCTGTTTCAAAACCAACTTTGAGGTGTGAAAGATACATACCTACTTACGAAGGAGCCCAAGAGTCATAGCAGGTCACGGGTCCTCCCTTTTGATAAAACACATTTTTGGCAGAAAGATTGCCTATCTTTCCCAAAATGGAAACCAAGAAAGAACTAAGGTGGGAGCTGAAAAGGAGCGCCATATTTTTTTTTCTTATTTTATCACTACAAATTTTATTCAGAAACTCATCTCTTTTGGTTGTTTAAAAAAAAAAAACAAAAAACCCGGGGTTGGGGATTTAGCTCAGTGGTAGAGCGCTTGCCTAGCAAGCGCAAGGCCCTCTGTTGGATCCTCAGCTCCAAAAACAAAACAAAACAAAATCCCAATATGAACTGGTTGGTCAACCAACTACAAAACTGTCTAGCAGACACAAGGTATAAACAGGTGGGCTCAGAATCTCCCATCTCTCTTGAGGTATCTGGATGCCTCCTATCATGCTCTCGTCCTCCACCTCCCCTGCTGCCACCCTCCTGTCTCTGGCTGGAGAATGCCTTTCCCGGGATCTGGATCTGGATCTACGCTTCTTGCACTGGCTTCCTTTTGAGCTCTCTTGAGATTGGCTTCAGATGCAAGAAGTTGCAGAAGCCCATTCTTGTGCACTCTCCCATCTCATACTGGTGGCGGCAGGCTTCCCGAAGTCAGTCACTGGGGACAGCTCTGAATGGACTGGCCGCCCATGAAACCCGAGCTTATGCAAGTCTCTCACTGCTTTCTCGGCATCCTCCACATGACATCCTTGACATACACGTTCCCCACCAGGTTGTCTCCTAGGTTGTCGGAGACGTTCATACTTCTCTTCCATCTCAGTGAAGACTTCCTCAAAGAACTCATCATAGTAGGAACGCCATATTTAAACAGAGACTTGGACAACAAGCTCTGGTTATTATATTATGTCTGTGGGAGAACAGAAGAGGAAATGGCCCCACTTGAGAGAGTACAGGCTTTGGAGGTGCAGTCATGGTTTGAAGATGAAGCATGGTAAAACCACAAGTGAGAAGCCACCTTTTTTTTATTAAATCTCTAGATTAGGTGGCCCCATTTTTTCCCTTCCCGCCTCAGTCTGGGTCACTCATTCCACAGCTTCTTTTGCATTACAATGTCCTTGGTGGGCCTGGCAGGAGGGCTTAGCTGTGAATTCACAGGGATGGTGGGGCGTGGGTGCTGGGGTGGGGGGTGGGCGGGAGTAGGGGGGTGAGGGGGAGGAGTGATCCAGGGCACTGGAATCTACCTTTAAAATCTAGCGCCTTAAGCTGTTGCCTCCAGCTAGGCTGAGCTGGCCTCTCCCTCTGTTGCTGGAAGACTAAGACCGAAGCCCGCTTCCTTCTGGCCTCTTGATAATTTTACATCTGGACATATTAACTTGTTATGTCTAGGATCCTTCCTCCGAGACACTGAGTTTTAAGCTTTTTTTGTTGTTCTTGTTGTTAAAACTTTTTGTTGTTGTTGTTCCCACCTTCTTCTCTCTGACATGAGTACGGATCTCGATGGTCCCCACAGTCTGCCTTATTACGACGAAGCAGCGAATTCTGGCGACTCGTCACCAATGCCTGAAGTTCATGGTCCTGAGGAAAATCAATGTTGCTTACAAGCTGCTGCTGAGACGCTCCGAAAAGAGATCGGTAAGAAGTTCAATCCCCAAAGATCCAAGTTAATTAGGAGAGGAGGAAGAAACGGGTGCAGGGTTACCGCCTCTTTTCTCGTTAGAGTCCATGAGCAGGTGTCACTATCACCCTCTGGACACCCCTGTTTGAGGTTTTACTGAAGACATCCATGTCGCCTTCTAGTCTCGAGCTGTAGTAGAGACCAAGGATATAGAATTGGGCAACTGGATTGGAGGCTGTGATGTGAATTTGAGAACCTTAATGTTTTAGGCCCTTCGGAAACAAATGTGCTATAGTAATTAAGTGAGGTGATGTTCTCATCTTTTTGCGGGGGGTGGCATTTCAAGACAGGATTTCTCTGTAGCTTTTTCGGAGCCTGTTCTGGAACTCACTTGGTAGACCAGGGTGGCCTCCAACTCAACAGAGAGTCACCTGCCTCTGCCAGACATGCACCACCACTGCCCGGCTGATTGCTTTCATCTTAACACAGGGCTGGGACTCCAGGTGTCTGAGCAGTGTTCTCAGCAGCTGCTGAGACCTAACACCCAGGGATGATTGAGGAATACCCATTTTAGGTGAGGTTGTACAATTCGTTTGTAGTTTATCCAAGTGGCTTCTTTCTCCCGAAGAAGTGGATGGCTTTTCTCTCAACACTTGAGAATGCGGGTGTCCCTTAGTAATGAAGTCTCCAGCTGGTGAGCATGCATCCTAAGCCCCAAACAAGCGTTCTTTTAGCTTTCAGTAAAGCTGGTTCCATACAGTTAGCTGCTGGGACCAAGGTCTGAAACACATTTTGTCTATACAGACTCAGCCAAGTATTGCTAAGGGGTGTGTGTGTGTGTGTGTGTGTGTGTGTGTGTGTGTAGTGCATGCAAGTTCTACCACGGCAACCCGAGGCAGATGACTGCTCCACTGGCTGTGTATTTCAGTACAGTGTCACCTCTTTATGAGCTTTGAGCTTTGGTTTAACGTCTGTCATTTTGAATTTTGATTTTGTGATTTTGATGGGGAAGAGAACTGAGTTGGGTTGGGGATGAGTGGGTAGGATGTCCGTGGCAAGCGCAGTAGAGGACATAAGTTTCCCTTCAGAAGCTGCTGTCAGGCCGGTCTACGTACTTGGAGACTGCGGAGTTGGACTTGGTGTTGAGCATCGCGTCTTGCAGCGATGCCATTGCTAGGGAATGCTAGGCAAAGAAAGCTGGGTAGTGGTTCCGAGTTCACCCCTTTTAATCTCAGAAGAACAACAAAATGCCTGGCATTGTGGCACACAGCTAAAAAAATCTAGCACTGGGGCAGGTGGATTGGGGACTTTGTCTAAACAAACAAGCAAACAATAAACTAAACCCAGTGGAAGAGCTACAGGGGTGAAGGGTGGGGGAAACAAAATTGGTTCGTTGGGATTTTGCCCTAGTGCTGAGAACTCAAGACTCTGCTTTTGTACCAACAGAAGGACTGCAGTACCATGTGGAAATAGGCGGCCGCTGCTTCTTCCTCCTCTTCCCCTTCTCCATCCTTCCTCTTCTAGGGGAAGGGGAAGACAGCCCCATCCCCGTCATCCCCGTCATCCCCGTCATCCCTGTCATCCCTGTCATCCCCGTCTAGGGGGAAGGGGAAGAAGGCCCCTTCTCCGGCATCCCCTTCCTCGTCCTCCTCCTCCTCCTTTTCTTCTTCTTGTGTTGGGGACTAAACCCAGGGCTGTGCATTGCTAATGGCAAGTGATTTATTTCACCCTGGAAATTTCCTTAGATGACATTCAGTACAATTGCTTTCATTATGACTTTTTGTTTGTTTGTTTTTCGAGACAAGGTTTCTCTGTGTAGCTTTTCCTGGATCGCACTTCCTAGACCAGGCTGGCCTCAAACTCACGAAGATCTGCCTGCCTCTGCCTCCCGAGTGTTGGGATTTGTTAGTTCATACATGTTTGTCATTGTGTGACTGGGCTAAGGCTGACTCAGTGGTAGAGCATGAAAGGTCCCAACAGGGTTGGATGCCCAGCAACATGCCAAAAGCTAGGAGAGATAAAAATTCCCCAAATTTGATGCCTAGAATTATAAACCTTTATTTATTTTATGTGCATTGGTGTTCTGCCTGGGTGTATCGCCTGCATGAGGGTGTCAGGTCCTCTGGAACTGGAGTTACAGACATTGTGAGCTGCCATGTGGGTGCTGGGAATTGAACCTGGTTCCCTGGAAGAGTAGCCATTGCTTTTAACTGCTGAGCCGTCTCTCCAGCCCATTTATTAACTTTTCTGAACTGGGGCTGGTCTCAAACTCACTCTCATCTCAGCTTCTGGAGCAACCAGGCTTCAAGTATGTGCAACCTCCTGACTTCACCCTAGCAGATGATGACACTCTGCATGAGGTCACAGTCCTAATCCAGAGGCAGCAGGGAATGAAAGAAGGAAAGAGGACTACAAATTCAAACTTCCCTCCATCCTGCCTTTGAGCCAACATTTGTTAGTTGTTGTTGTTGTTGTTGTTTATTTTAATTTTGTTGTTTTGCTTTTGGGTTTCCAGGGTCTAATAGTATGAGTTAAATAAATAACATAATTTAAAACACCTATATAAAATGATAGCACACTGTTATGGGGTGTGTGTGTGACCAAGTATTCTGATTGAGTATATGATTATAATAAAATAATTAGGTTTTACTTATTACTTAGATCTAAGGCTATGAAGACAACTGCTTTGAAAGTCAATACATTAAACCTAATATTTAATTTTTTTTTTTTTTTTTTTTTTTTGAGATAAGGTTTCTCTGTGTAGCCCTGTCTGTCCTGGAACTCAGAGATCTGCTTGCCTCTATCTCCCTAGTGCTGGGATTAAAGGCGTGTACCACAATGCCTCGCTGAATGTGTTTTATTATTAACAAATGATCTGTTTATTCCTACCAGCCTCTCCTCGCCCTTCCTCTGTGGACCTACCTCTTCAGGACAGCCCTGACTCTTCCACCAGTCCCAAACTGAAGCTCACTGGTCCTGAGTCTGAAGAGGACACCGAGAAGGGAGACAACAAAGTCCACACCAAGAAGCAGAAGATGCGGACCGTGTTCTCTCAGGCGCAGCTGTATGCACTCAGGGACAGGTTTCAGAGGCAAAGGTACCTCAACCTCCAGCAGATGCAAGAACTCTCTGCCATTCTCAACCTTAGCTATAAGCAGGTAGGGTTGTTTCTTTGTTGCCGTAATATAACAAAATTAGCTGATTTGTCAAGGAATGGAGTTAACATCTGGATGCCTCTCTAACTGTGGTGTATCCTTTCTCATGTTAAAAATTGTACAATTATGTGTAGCTCATGTGATTCATATATTGTCCACTCTATTCCATCAATTACTTCATCTTTACTTCATGTCCCCTCTGCCCACCACCCACCCCCAAGGCAGGGTCTCACTAGGTAGCCCTGACTGGTCTGGAACACGATATGTAGACCAATTTGGCTTCATACTCTCAGATCTGCCTCTGCCTTCCTGGTGCTCAGATTAAAGCTGTTCTCACCTTCATTCAGGGCAGTGGTGGCACTTGCCTTTAATCCCAGTACTTGAGAGGCAGAGGTAGGTAGAACTCTGAGTTTGAGGCCCAGCCTGGTCTGCAGAGTGAGTTTTAGGACAGGCTCCAAAGTTACATAGCGGGGAAAACCCTGTCTTGGAAAAACAAACAAACAAAAAAGTAGTTATCACCACACCCAATGTTTTGTTTTATTTTATTTTATTTTATTTTGAACCATGCATGATGGCATATCTCAGCATTCGGGAAACTGATGGGAGAATAAGGTGTTCAATCCATCTATATAGAGTTCAAGGCCACCCGATTTAAAAAAAAAATGAGGTACTCCCTTCAGCAGCATGTATACTAAAACTGGGGCAGTGTAGAGAAGACCAGCCTAGCTTCCGAGCATCAATGATACGCTCTGAAGAGCTGCATATTTGAGGGAGATGTTGGCACAGGCCTTTAATCCCAGCATTCGGAGGCAGGGGCTGATGGCCTTTTGAGTTCCAGGCCAGCCTGGTGAGTTCTAAGACAGCCAGGGCTACACAGAGAAACCCTGTCTTGAAAAAAAGACAGCGAATAATGGGTAGGGAAGATGGCTCAGTGATCATAAGCACGGGGGTGGGGGGTGGAGTGGGGGTGAGGGAGATGGGGGGGTGTTAGGGTATCATGGGGTAGCTCACAACCACCCATGTAATTATTCCTGCTCCAGGGGATCTCACACATGTTTCCTGGCCTTCAGGGAACCTGTACTCACTTGTACATACATACCCAAGCAGACACACAAACACATAAAGCTACACTTTTGATGTGGGATGAAGAGCTTTTACAGTCTATCTTTTGGGGGTTGGGGGCACGACATTTTTTTTTTTTTTTTTTTTTTTTTTGGAGACAGGGTTTCTCTCTGGAACTCTCTCTGTAGACCAGGCTGACCTCAAACTTAGATCCACCTGCCTCAGCCTCCCAGGTTCTGGGAATTAAAGGTGTGCACCACCATTGCTCAGCTGTCTATCTTTAATGGTGAAGTTACGGATTGGAATGAAAGGCACTGCACAGCTAAACTCAGCACTCAGGAGGCCAGGCCAGCCTGGAACTCAGCAAAACTCTCTCAATGAAAACAAAAAAGCGGAGCCAGGCAGTGGTGGTGCACACCTTTAATTCCCAGCACTTGGGAGGCAGAGGTAGGCAAATCTTTGTGAGTTCGAAGGTACAAAGCTACACAGAGAAACCCTGTCTCAAAAAACAAAAACAAAACCAAAAAGCAAAAGCGGATGGTGGGGGCACCTGCTTTAATCCCAGCACTCAGGGAGGCAGAAGCAGGGGGATCTAACAGAAAAACGGGATTCTTGTAGATGCCTGTATAGCATATGCATGACCCTGAGATCAATCAATCAAGCCTCTAGTACTATCTCCCCCTCCCCCTAAAAAAAAAACCAGCTTGAAATTTGTCCTTTGGTATCCATGCTAATAACAAATAAACAATTTTTTAAAATATTTTTTATTTTATTATTATTTTTTGTTTTTTTGAGACAGGGTTTCTCTGTAGTTTTGGTTCCTGTCCCGGAACTCACGTTGTAGACCAGGCTGGCTTCGAACTCACAGAGATCCGCCTGCCTCTGCCTCCCAAGTGCTGGGATTAAAGGTGTGTGCCACCACTAGCCTAAATAAACAACATTTATAAAAATTTTATGAAGCTGGGCTCACTTGCATGTCTATATGTAGATGGGTGTTTTGCCTCCGTGTATGTCTGGGTATCCTATGTGTAGTGCTCCTAGGAGGCCAGAAGAGGGCGTCAGGTCGCCCGGGACTGGAGTTAGAGATGGTTGTGAATCACCCTGTGGGTGCTGGGAATTGAACCTGAGTCCTCTGGAAGAGCAGTCAGCGCTCTTGTCTGCATGTCGTAATTTTTAAAAAGTCCTGTCACTTTCTGCAGGTTAAGACCTGGTTCCAAAACCAAAGAATGAAATATAAGCGATGGCAGAAAAACCAGTGGCTGAAGACCAGCAGCGACGTGACTCAGGTAACAGGACGGACTCTCCCTGTTTACCCCATCTTATTTCGTACGTGTCTGCATCATCTGTGTGTGGCCCATCTGTGGGTCTTGGGGAGCTGGCAGTGGAGCCCAAGTTCCCTGGACAAATAGTCAGTGGTTCTGAACCACTGAGGCTGCTTTTCAGGCCCATCTTGTGATGTCTATCTGTGTCCCATCAGTCTCGCTGCTCCCCTCCCTCCTCCCCCCTCAAGTGCTCTCCCCCACCCCCCACCCCCGTGTTTTTTGAGACAGGGTCTCTCTAGCTTTGGAGCCTTTCCTGGAACTCAGATCCGCCTGGCTCTGCCTCCCGAGTGCTGGGATTAAACGCGAGCGCCACCAACGGCCTGGCCCAAGAGCTCTTTCTTTCTTAATTAAAAAAAATAATTTTTTATAAATTTTTTAAATGTTATTTAAAATTTTTATTTATTTGTTTGTTTGTTTATTTTTCTGAGACAGGGTTTCTCTGTAGTTTTGGAGCCTGTCCTAGACTAGCTCTGTAGACCAGGCTGGCCTCGAACTCACAGAGATCCGCCTGCCTCTGCCTCCTGAGTGCTGGGATTATAGGCATGTGCCACCACCGCCAGGCTATTCATTTATTATGTATACAGAAGAGGGCACCAGATCTCATTACAGATGGTTGTGAGCCACCATGTGGTTGCTGGGAATTGAACTCAGAACCTTTGGAAGAGCAGTTGGTGCTCTTAACCTATGAGCCATCTATCCATCCCATTGGCAGGCTTTGAAGTTACTCTTTTTTTTGGGGGGGGGGGTGTTTCAAGACAGGGTTTCTCTGTGTAGCTTTGCACCTTTCCTGAAACTCACTCTGTAGCCCAGGCTGGCCTTGAACTCACAGAGATCCGCCTGTCTCTGCCTCCCGAGTGCTGGGATTAAAGGTGTGCGCTGCCGCCACCCGGCCCAAGAGCTCTTTCTTGTGGTGACCTTTTTTTATTTTTTGAGATAGGGTCTCATGTAGCCCCGACAGTCAGGGATCCTCCTGCCTCTGTCTCCAGAGTGCTGGGATTAGAGGCGTACACCACCATGGTGATCTTTTTCATATTTCTTCAGCTTACGACTTTAGATTTCCTTTTTTTTTTTTTTTTTTACTCATTGAGTTAACCACCTCTTTTAGAAGGGCTCTGCATTTGTGGCGTATCCCAGCCTCCATTCCAGCTATCCCCAGGGCTGTCTGAACACATCTGGAAGCCTTTCAGTGTTGGACAGCCAGACTTGGACCAATGCTTGGAGCAACCAGACCTTGACCAACCCAAACTGGAGTAACCAGACCCAGACCAACTCAACTTGGAGCAACCAGCCCTGGACCAACCCAATTTGCAGCAACCAGCCCTGGAGCACTCAGCCTTGGTGTTCTCAAGCCTGGAATAGTCAGGCTTGGAACACTCCTTTCCATAACTTTGGAGAGGACTCTCTGCAGCCTTACATGCAGTATCCGCAAAACTTCTCTGCCAGTGATGTGGAGGCAAGTTTGGAAGCCACTGGGGAAAGCCACATGTATTTTAGCACCCCACAAGGCTTTTAATTACTCCTGAACTACTCTGAATACTTGGAGCGGGGGTGGAGGTGGTGAGGAGTGGATAGATGACTCAGTTTAAAGTCAGGGCAGTGGCTGGATTTCTTCCTTGGTCTTTCAAGACAGGGTTTCAGGACTGGAGAGATGGCTCATGGGTTAACAGCATTGGCTGACCTTCCAGAGGTCCCAAGTTCGATTCCCAACAACCACATGGTGGCTCACAAACATCTATAATGAGATATGGTGCCCTCTTCTGGCATCCAGGTGTACACGCAGACAGAACACTGTATACTTAAATAAATAAGTATTTTTTAAAAAGAGAGGGTTTCTCTGTGTATCCTTGGCTGTCTAGAACTTACTCTGTAGGCAGGGCTGGCCTCAGACTTGGAGATCTCTTTGCTTCCCGAGTGCTGGTGTAACACCACACCAACTTTCTTCCAAAGATTTTTTTGTTTTTTGCTTTTTGAGACAAGGTTCTCTGTGTATGTAGCTTTGGAGCCTTTCCTGGAACTCACTCTGTAGCCCAGGCTGGCCTCTGAACTCACAGAGAGTCTCTGCCTCCTGAGTGCTGGGATTAAAGATTTTTATAGTTGTTATTTTTATTCTTTTGGTGCCAGAGAGCAAATCTAGGACCTTGAACATGCTGGGCACCCACTCCACCACTGCGTTCTACTTGCAGCCCTGCCTTGGTGCACTGTCTTAGAGCTGTATGACTTTCTCTTTAGTGTTGTGCTGGAGATTACCTAAGGGCTTTGGAGACACTAAACTAGACCCTCGCCTCCCCCATAGCCTCACACACATTGACCCACCCCAATCCCGGCTTGTCTTTTCCTTAGAAGCTTGGGTCTTGGTGTAATTTGGGTGTGTTGATTTGAGGGGCCGGGTTTATCTGGAGTCTGAAGAAGGAGGTTTGAATAAGTTGCCTGCTACAGAAATGGACATGGTGGCATGAGCCATGGATCCAGGATTTGGGGTATCTTTAGGATGCAGAATCTAAATGTGTGAAGAGGATAAAGATTCACTCGGATGTGGAGGCCGTTCTAGCGGTTGAGGCGAAAGGAGTATGAGTTTGAGGCTAGCCCTGACAGTAAGCTCAAGACTAGCCTGGGCTAAATGTAAATAATAAGATGATGTCTCAACAAAATAAAAGGAAAGCTTTGGTGGAAGGAGGACTTCCGTTTTGGCAGTCAGGAGCCTTTACCCACTCAGTGTGCCTTGTAGATGTCCCTCTCTTTAGAGTCTCACTAAGAGTACCGCTATGTTAGTATCTGTAGGGAGAGGTTTATAGTTACTGTACCAAGATAACGCAATGCCTGTTGAACTAGATTAAGTAAAATAAAACACTAACTTTACCTTTAGTGGTCCAGTCTCTGTCTTGCTTTCACCTAGTGGCATCAATATACATTATTTGGTATGTGAGACAGAGTCTCATGTAACCCAAGCTAGCCTTAAATCTACCATGTTGCCAACACTTGAGGCTGAATGGGAGAATCAAGAAAAGTTTGAGGCCCACCAGAGCTGGACAGGGTTTGTCTTTTAAACAAACAAACTGGCCGGGGCGGTGGTGGCACACGCCTTTAATCCCAGCACTCAGGAGGCAGAGGTAGGCGAATCTCTGAGTTAGAGGCCAGCCTGGTCTACAAAGCTAGTTCCAGCACAGCCTCCAAAGAGAAACCCTGTCTTGAAAAAACCAAAAAAAAAAAAAAAAAACAAAAAATTCAGCACATGATATGGTGCTCATCATGAGTGGATATATTGAGTTTGAGGCCAGCCAAGGCTACATAGTGAGACCCTGTCATAAAAACCCACAGTGCTGGTGAGATGGCCCAGTGTGGAAACGGCCCTGCTGCCAAGTCTGACCCTCCTTCAATCCCTGGAATCTACATGCTGGAAGAGGGAGAGCCAACTCTTGTGTGAACCTTCCTCTGCTCTCAGCTGTACACACTGATGTGCACACTATACATATGGGCACAAACACTCTGTGTAAACAAGCCAAACCAACAGCCAGGGAAGGAAGACAGAAAGTTGGCTAGTGCAGTTTTGCCCAATTCTGTCCATTTCTCTAGAAACGAATGTAGTAGGATTTTTTGTTTTGAAACAGGGTTTCAGTATGTAGTCCTGGTGTCCTGGAACTCACCATGTAGACCAGGCTGGCCTTATATCCACAGAGATCTCCCTACGCCTGCCTGTGTTCAAGGCTAGGATTAAAAGCATGTAACACATGCCTGGATGTAATTGCTTTCTTCATGCCTCAAAAAATGCATTATCTATCTATAGCTTAACCAAGCTACAGTAAGAGGCTGGAGAAAATGGTTTAGAAGGTAAGAGCACTCACTGGCTTCCTTGACAGGACCCAGATTCAATTCCCAACACCCACATGGTGTCTCATAACTGTCTACAACTTCAGTTCCAGCACATCTGGTTTCTGCAGTCTACTGACATGTGGTACACAAACATACATGCAGGCTAAATACCCATATACATAAAAAGAAAAATACTGTATGGGTGTATATCACATTTTAAAATCCTTTTGTTGATGAACACAGACGTTTTCTATTCTTGGTTTTCAGAACGAGTGTGCCAATAGACACGGATATATAATTGTCATTGGTATGCTGGCCTAGAGTTCTTCAAGCGTATACCTAGAATTATAGGCATGCACCGTTAGGCTTTTCCAAATTGAGGGATCTCCTCATGCTGCTTTTTCTTACATTATTGACGGCTGTGTTTCTGCTTTCAGTTGGGTCCCGATATAGCTAGATAACACTGGGGACAAAAGATTCTAAGTTTTGAAAACAGCATTTGCTTTACCTTTATTTTCATGAAGACTGGCAGACACAGATAAGCCTGTCCCTTTCCTAAAAGTATGAAGCAAAGGAATCTTTTTTTTTTTTTTTTTTTTAGTTTATTTTTTTTAATGTGCATGAAAGTTTTGCCTATGCTGGGTATGGTGGTGCATGCCTTTAATCCCAGCACTCCAGAGGCAGAGCCAGGCAGATCTCTGTGAGTTTGAGGCCAGGTTGGGCTACCAAGTGAGTTTCAGGAAAGACACAAAGCTACACGGAGAAAAAAACAACAAACAAACAAACAAACAAAGTTTTCTTTTTTAAATCACAGGTATGTGTATGGGTGTGTGCCCTGAGGAGGCCAGAGGCATTAGATCCCCTGGAGATGAAGTTCCAGGTGGTTGTGAGCCACCTGACATGGCTGCTGGGAACAAACTCCAGTTCTGGAAGACCGAATACTTAACAGATGAGCCAAGAGAGTGGTTTTTATTCCTAAGGAACAGGAATTAACAAGGGAGTGCCCCCTCCCCCCAGCACACCTAGTGTTTCAGTGAGAGCCCCAGGAACCACAGAGTCTCAGCATCTCTTGTTTTTGTGTCAACTGGGGATTAAATCCAGGGCTTCCTGATTCTAGGCAGAGGCTCTTCCCTGAGCTTCACCCCACACCTGCTTGGAGGATGTCAAATGTCATTACAGGTAACAGGAAGGGAGGATGTGTGGTTTCAGAAGTGAGTTTGGGGCTTAAGGGTGAGGGCGGGGTAGGAGAATAATCAGGAAAGATATAAATTGATCGAAAAAGCAAATGATGAATATTCATCTGGTATAGTTGTGTGTAAACGTTCAGTTTTGCTGTGAGATAAGAAGGAAGTTAAGGGGCTGGAGAGATGGCTCAGCAGTTAAGAGCACCGACTGCTCTTCCAGAGGTCCTAAGTTCAATTCCCAGCACCCACATGGTGGCTCACAATGAGATCTGATGCCCTTGTCTGGTGTGCAGGTATACATGCAGAGCACTCATACATAGAATATAAATAAATAAATTTTTTAAAAAAGAAGAAAGTTAAGTTAACATAACTTCTAATGTATTCATCATAGATGACCTAGTCATTGCTTAGTCTTACCAGATTCAGCTAAGACACAGCACAGAAAAACATGGAAGAAGCCGGAAACACCTAGCAACTGCCACAAGTAAACAGCCTTGCCTGTCAGTCACAACACCAACAACTCAGGACCACTCACCAGGGTGCCCAGCCCACCTGAAGCACTGCAAGGAGGTTCCACAGCTGTTACTCTCCTAAGGAGAGGCCTTGGCAATCGGAAATACTGAGGCTGGAGAGATGGCTCAGCTGTTAAGAGCACTGGCTGCTCTTCCAAAGGTCCTGAGTTCAATTCCCAGCCCACATGGTGGCCCACAACCACCTCTAGTGGGATCTGATGCCCTCTTCTGGCATAAAGTCAATAGAGCACTCGTATACATAAAATAAATAAATAAATAAATAAATCTTAAAAAAAAAAAAAGCACAAGTAATATTGCCCTTCACTGTGCACAGAGGGTGCATTCATAAAGGCTAGGGAGTATCCTGCAAAGCTCAGACTAATCAGCCGGGCGGTGGTGGCACATGCCTGTAATCCCAGCACTCAAGAGGCAGAGGCAGGTGGATCTCTGAGTTCGAGGCCAGCCTGGTCTACAAAGTGAGTTCCATGAAAGGCACCAAAGCTACAGAAAAACCCTGTCTCGAAAAACCAACAAAACAAACAAACAAAAAGCTCAGACTAATTACATCGAAAATCCTCAATCTCCGTCTTCTGTCCTTGCCTTTTGTTCTTGTGACCATTCCCATCAGTGGAGATGGCTGGTGTCTCAGAGATGCATTCTCGCCTTCTCCACAAACCCTAACTACGCTTGCAGAGGCCACTTCAAGTCTTTACAGGTTAATTGATTTAATGGGATTCTAGCATTGTGTGTGTGAGTGTGGTGTGTGTGTGTGTGTGTGTGTGTGTGTTTGTGGGGACCAAATCCAGGGCTGTTCCATTGATCTGCACTCAGTCTTCGGTGTGAGAATCTTGATTATTATCTTTGGCTTTACCTTTTTCAGGGTCAAGGAGATTCCACCAACCACCCAGGAGTGGGGCTGACTTGAGAAAGCCTCCCCAGCTGCAGCGTTCCTGGGCTTTTCGCTTCAGCTTCTCACCAAGGGAGCTATTCTAATGCCTTTGTCAACCGAGTCCTGAGTCCCAAGCTGTCATGGGACCCCCCGCTGACTTCTTTATTTAACAAATTCTCTTTTTCTCCTGCTTGGCCCCCTCTCCCTCCTCTGTCTGGCAGCTGTCTGTCTTAGCTTTGTAGTTCACCACCAGGTTTTCTGAAGACTCGGGGTTTATTCGAAACAGATTTAACCTTTTCCTTTACCCTAAGAAGCCAGCACTTGGGAGTCACTGACCAAGCAAGGCCTGTGCTTCTGACTTTGGAGTCTATACTCTCCAGTTCCGAAGACTCAGGCAAACTCAATCCAGCATGCTGGCTCCCTCAGGTTCAAAAGGAAATGGCAGCTAAAGGTAGATTGAAGTTTCACACTGACAGAAACTGGAGGTAACACCTTCTTGGCTTTGGGACAGCAGGAGTTTCTAAGGGGAGAAAGAAGGTGGGAAAAGACCTTCCATTTCTCTCCTATCTTGTTAGCTAATTTTGGGGTGCCCTTTTCAAGTTTTTAAGGTGACTTACTATACAAGGAGAATTAAGACCCAAATTAGATCGTCTCAGGAATGAAGAGACGCCTCAGTAGTTAGAAGCACTTCCTATTCTTCCAGAAGACTGAGTTCTGTTCCCAGCACCAGGGCAGGCTGCTTCATCTTGAACTCCAGCTCCAGGGGGATGCCCTGCCTCTGGCTTGCTTAGGCACCTGTACACATGCACACACACACACACACACACACACACCACAATTAATTGCTAAGTAAAATATATCTAAAAAGAGAAGAAACCCCCCCCCACACACACACACACACAAATGTTAGTAAAGACAGCTCCAAGGCTTTGAGAGTGCCCTCACAGCTCACTGGCCGGTTCCAGTTTCCCAATAAACAGTCTCTATTTCTATCACTAAGGGGGGTGGGGGGGTAGGGCAGGGATAGCACTAGCGTAAAAGAGTGGTTGTCTCTTTTAGTTTTCTGTAATATTTTATGGCTTTTGCTGTTGCTTTAAGGCAAGAAGAACAACAACAAAAATAACCTCAATCTTTGGGCAGCCATGGAGGCCTGGTCTGTAGCCTCAGGGCTAGGGAGGCAGGAGCAGATGGGAGGATCGTTGATGAGTTCAACTTCTGCTTGATCCTTTTTTAAAAAAGATTTTATTATTTATGTATGAGTGCTTTTTCTGCATGTACAACTTACGCCAGAAGAGAGCATCAGATCCCACTAGAGATGGTTGTGAGCCACCATGTGGTTGCTGGGAGTTGAACTCAGGACCTCTGGAAGAACAGCCAGTGCTCTTAACCGCTGAGCCATCTCTCCAGCCCAACTTCTTTTTTTCAACTATCATAATTTTTATTAAATTTAAATATCAATTCTTTTTTCCCATTTTTTATTATTTATTTAATTTTCCATGATCAGCTTGATACAGTATAAATTCTTATCCTAATATTGAAATGTTTGACTGAGGCTTGCCCAGTAATTGAGTAAAACCAAAGCTTATTATAACCCACAGTCATCCTAGGGTCCCCCTTGCCATATGGGTGCTGGGAATTGAACCCAGGTCCTCTGGAAGAGCAGTTAGTGTTCTTAACCACTGAACCATCTCTCCAGCCCACCTACTTGCTCTTTACAGTGAGTTTCAGACTAACCAGGGCTGCATATTGAGACCCTGCCTCAAAAAGAACAGCAAAACCCAAAGACTGGGCCTGTAATATGTCCCTGGGCAGAGGTGCTCACCATAAGCCAAGCCTGATTGACTGGAGTCAGTCTCTCAGACTCACACAATGGAAAGAGACAAAGAGCTCCACAGAGTTGCCCCCTGATTTCCACAGTCAGGCAGTGGCATGCACCCCCCCTACTCCCTAAAACAAATACATGTAATCCTAATAACCACATAACCCCCTTTATTACTGTGCTGCTCAGCTGCTTAATTTCCTCTTTTCTCCTAATGACCTGTGTAGCCTTTCACTGTCCTGGAGCTCACTGTGTCCATTAAGCTGGCCTCCAATTCACAGGGATTCATCTGCCTCTGCCTCCCTCTGCATATGCCTTTGATCCTGGGGAGGTAGAGGCATGCACATGCATATCTCTGAGTTTGAGGCTGCCTGCCTCTGCCTCCTGAGTGCTGAGATTAAAAGTGTGCGTCACCACACCTGGCTAACCTAGACTCTTTGAAAGCCCACACTCAGACCCTCAGTGGATCTCACTAGCCTCTGAGCAACTCTTTCTCTTAACCCACATGCTTACACTTATATTAAAGCATCTTGATGTCAAGCCTGGTGGTGGTGGCACTTGCCTTTAATCCCATCACTCCAGATGCAGAGGTAGATGGAGCTCCGAGTTCGAGGCCAACCTGGTCTACAGAGCAAGTTCCAGGACAGCCACGTCTACTCAGAGAAAACCTGTCTGGAAAAAAAAGTCTTTATTACTGGGCATGGTGACACATGCTTTTAATCCCAGCACTTGCAAGGCAGAGGCAAGAGAATCTCTGTGAGTTTCAGGCCAGCCAGGGTTCCATAGTGAGACCTTGTCTGAAAACAAATAACAACAATAAAATATCATTAACTGGGGCTGGAGAGATGGCTCAGAGGTTAAGAGCACTGGCTGCTCTTCCAGAGGTCCTGAGTTCAATCCCCAGCAACCACATGGTGGCTCACAACCATCTGTAATGAGATCTGGTGCCCTCTTCTGTGTACATAACAAATAAATAAATCTTTAAAAAATATATATCATTAACTGTCAATGCACATTTTAAAAAAAGTTATGGGGCTCATTATATTGCCTTGATTGGCCCTTTATATCTGAGCTCAGAGGAGCCTCCTTACTCAACCTTCCCAGGAGCCAAGACTACAGGTGTTAGCTGCTGTCCTTGGCTTCCACGAACATTTTCAAATGTAAAAATAGCTTAAGTCCCTATTGTAGAGTTGGATCTGGAACCCAGGGCCTCACACATGCTCTCTCGCCTCCTAAACTGAACCTTCAACCCTGAAACTTGGATTCTGACCCACAGACTAGACTGTCTTGCTTTGTGCAGAGCCCCAGGAAGTCAGTCACATTAAACTTACTGGAGGGTCACAGCTCCCCCTACTGATTCCCTGTTGCATTGGGCTCGCCAATCTCCCAGCCGCTTGTCTGCCTTAACCTCATGGCTAAAAATAGGATGGTTAGCAGCCTCTTCCTTCATTACGTGTTGTTCCAAGTGGGAATCACTGACAGAGACAGATTAGATATACAGAGACAGACATGATGAGCTAAAGAGGTCTTCTCAATAGTCAAATAGAGGCCTCAAAGGAGGAAAAATGAATGAAAATATTAACAGAAAAAAAGGAGGTGGGGGGGATGCTGGAGAGATGGCTCAGCAGTTAAGAGCACTGGCTGCTCTTCCAGAGGACCTGGGTTCAATTCCCAGCACCCACATGACAGCTCACAGCTGTCTGTAACTCATGTTCCAGGGGATCTGATTCCTGCATACAGGCACACTTACAGGCAAAAACACCAATGGATATAAAATAAAAATAAATAAATTGTTTCTAAAAAAAACAACACATTTTTAAATAAAAATTATTTTAAAGTCAGGTGTGGTGGCTCATGCCTTTAATCCCTGCACTTGGGAAGCACCAGTCCAGATGCAGAGGCAGATGGATCTCTGCAAGTTCTAGGTCAGCTTAGTCTACAAAATGAGTACCAGGACAGCCCGGGCTACACAGAGAAACCCTGTCTGGAAAAAAAAAAAAAAAAAAAAAAGGTGGGATTCATGGGTGTATCGTGAATTGTTAGGTCTTGTTAATAAAAACAAACCCGTAGCCAGGTAGTGGGGTGAATACTGAAGATCAGAGAGAAAGAACAAGCCACAGCCACCTCACCTTGCCAGTTCCTTGGCTGGTCCTGTTTCCTCAGACTGGAAACTTCTGAGTCCTCATCCAAATGAATCTCAGCTGAACTGCTGCTAGAAGCCTGAAAGCTTAACCAGCCAAATGCTGCTAGTTTCTGGCCCTCACGCCTTATATACCTTTCTGCTTTCTACCACCACTCCCTGGGATTAAAGGCTCACTTCTTGGGATTAAAGGCATGTGTCACCAGGCTTGGCTGTATCTTTGAACACACAGAGATTCAGGTAGATCTCTGCCTCTGGAATGCTAGGATTAAAGGCGTGTACTACCACTGCCTATCCTCTATGTTTAATATTGTGAATGTCCTGTTCTCTGACCCCAGATAAGTTTATTAGCGTGCACAATATTTCAGGGGACACAATACCACCACACGTGGGAGGGATTGGAGGGATAAAAGGGAAGGAAGGAAATGGTGGAATTATTTTATAATCCTCCAAATAAAAAAATGACATAAAAAGACTACTTAGCGGGGCTGGAGAGATGGCTCAGCGGTTGAGAGCACTGACTGCTCTCCTAGAGGTCCTGAGTTCAATTCCCAGCACCCACATGGTGGCTCCTAACCATCTATAACAGGATCTCATGCCCTCTTCTATCATGCAGGCATACATGCAAATAGAGCGCTCATATGAAAAAATAAATCTTAAAAAAAAAGACTACTTAGCAAAACTGTGTATTATTAAATAAATTAAATCAGCATATTATTTTTAAAAATGTATTTATTAATTATTTTTCTATCATGAGCTTGATACAGTATAAATTCTTATCCTAATAGTGAAATGTTTCACTGAGGCTTGCCCAGTAATTGAGTAAAACCTAAACTTATTATAAGCCACAGTCATCCTAGGGTCCTCCTGCTATGTAGCCTCCCTGCTTCTGTGGGTTGGAGTCTGATTGTTCTTTGCTCTATATCTAGAATCTACTTATGAGTGAGTACATACCATGTCTGTCTTTCTGGGTTTGGGTTACCTCACTCAGGATGATATTTTCTAGTTCCATCCCTTTGCCTGCAAATTTCATGCTGTCATTGTTTTTCTCTGCTGAGTAGTACTCCATTGTGTATATGTCCACATTTTCTTAATCCATTCTTCAGTTGAAGGGCATCTAGGTTGTTTCCAGGTTCTGGTTATTAGGAATAGTGCTGCTATGAACATAGTTGAACATGTATCTTTGTGGTATATAAATCAGCATATTATTATTATTAAAAATAACCTTTAAAAGCTGGGCATGGTAGTGCACCCTCAGGCTTTGGGAGGCAGAGGCAGGTAGGTAGGTCTCTGTGAAACTGAGCCATAGTGATTCACACAACTAGTTCCAGGCCAGCCAGGGCTAACATGTTGAGACCATATCTCAAAACAAAACGAACAATAACAGCAATAATATCTTTATTAAATGTCAGGTCAGCTTCAAGGGAAAAAAGTAATGTTGCTCTGGCTGGTTCCAGAAGAAGCAGAGGCCAGTGGAGAAGAAACCTCATAGCAAGAACTGGTTTTGTTTTTGTTTTTGTTTTTTTAAAATTTATTTATTTATTTATTTTTGTTTGTTTATTATGTATACAGTGCTCTGTCTGCATGTATGCCTGCATGCCAGAAGTAGGCACCAGATTTCATTCTAGGTGGTTGTGAGCCACCATGTGGTTGCTGGGAATTGAACTCAGGACCTCTAGAAGAAAAGTCAGTGCTCTTAACCTCTGAGCCATCTCTCCAGCCTGCAGAACTGTTTAAAAAAAAAAAAAAAAAAAAAAAAAAAAGTGAAAAAAAAAATCATCCTGGAGCCAGACATTTTTTTTTTCTTTTAGACACAGGGTTTCTCTGTGAAACAGCCCTAGCTATCCTGGAACTCACTTTGTAGACCGCCTGTTGAACTCAGAGACCCGCCTGCCTCTGCTTCCCAAGTGCTAGGATTAAAGATGTGCGCCACTGTGCCTGGAGAGCCAGAATATTTTTGTTAAGCAGTTTTATGGTTTGTTATGTATATCTATGTGTGTGTACACATTCAGTGTTCAAGTAAAGGGCAAAGGTCAACACAGATATTTCCCCAATCACTCTCTGCCGTTATTTTCTCATTCACAGTCTCTCATTCAGCTAGACCTGATGGCCAACAGGCCCTAAGGACCCATAGTCCCAAAGGACCCGGCATCATTGGGTTCTGAAGGACCCAACTCAATTCTTCATGCTTGTATTTGCAAGCTCTTTACTAACTGGCTTTGTTTAGCTTTAATTTCAAAATCATAAATCTGGATGTGAGGGAGAACCAGGAAACAGCAGTGCCAAAGAACTCCAGGAGAGGAGGGATGATGGGCACTCCGAGAAGATGCTCCTATAACTCCTGTAGTTAGGGATGATGTGGTTAAGTAATAGTGTTGCCGTTTGTTGGCAATGCTGATGGGTTTTGACATTCCCAGACCCAAAGCCCTCCTTGGCTCCCACAATAGTCACACCTTTCACTCTGACAAAGCCTATGTTACCATCAGTCTTGCCAGAGCAGATGAAAAAGCCCTGTGCTGGTCCAGTGTTTAGTGTGAGCAAGATGCCTCCAGGGCCTGCCTGTGACAGGGTCAACTTTCTACCACCAGATGTTTCCTTGTAGATAGTCCAACATCTGTATTAGTCAGAGTTCTCCAGAAAGGAGAACCTTGGCAGGGCACAGATATTTCTATTAGTTATATAAAATAGAGGGTGTGGTGGTACATGCCTGAAAAAAACCAGCATTTGGGAAGTTGAGGCAAGTGGATCAAGAATTCAAAGCCAACCCCAGGCTACCTAGTAGATTTGAGGCCTGTTGTTTTAACTTTGGCACAGTGGCTGCGCCTGAATCTACTGCTCTCTCAGCCAGCAACTGCAACTCCGAAATTACCACCCTACTTTTCTACCAGCATCCTGACCATTCAGGCCCCAGCCTGTAGCAGGACTCTTAAAAGGTCTTATTAACTCAAACCCGAGGCCAGGTATTGGGGTGAATGCAGGAAGATCAGAGAAGCAGAACAAGCCACAGTTTCCTCCCCTTGCCAGTTCCTCAGCTGATCTTGTTTCCTCAGGCTGCAAGCTTCTGAGTCCTCATCCAGAATGGAACTCAGCTGAACTGTGCTGCTCCAAAGCCTAAAAGCTTAACCAGCCAAAATGCTCAACCAGCCAAACGCTTCTAGTTTATGGTCTTCACACCTTATATAATCTTTCTCTTTCTGCCCCCACTCCCTGGGATTAAAGGCGTGTGTCACTGTGCCTAGCTGTTTCCAATGTGGCCTTGAACTCACAGAGATCCGCCTGGTTCTGCTTCCCAAGTGCTGGGATTAAAGGCGTGTGCTACCATTGCCTATCCTCATGTTTAACATTGTGGCCGTCCTGTTCTCTGACCCCAGATAAGTTTATTTCAGGGAACACACAATATTTCGAGGAACACAATACCACCACACCAGCCTAGTGAGGATTCTGCTCCCACAGGCATGGGCTCTGTCGCTGCCACTAACGGTAACTTTAAATCTATCATTCTAATTATGAATAAGACCAGATTCAAAGGCTGCAGTGAAAACCTGTGAGCTCAGAGAGGCTGAGTAGCAAACAGCTTGTTCTCCCTCCCTGCAGGTGTCCATGAGAAAGACCTATTCTTCCGCTCTGCCAAACCACAAAAGCCTGCACCACTCCAAACTCCACCCTACTACTTCCTGTGCTCTCTGTCTCTCCTGGATGCCCTCTGGTGCTCTATGATTACTTTCTGTCAACTAGTTGGCTAACTCAGCCTCCTGACCCAAAGCTAATTTTATTTAATCAATGCAAATGCAAACTCAGGGTAATCTAATAACCTCCAACAGAGGCCAGCACATGAGAATGTGTTTGAAAATATTTTAAAATGTGTATGTGTGGTGTGTGTGTAGTATGTGAGGGCTTGGTGGTGTGTGCATGTATGTGTGTGTGTGTGTGTGTGTGTGTGTGTGTGTGTAGTATGTGAGGGTGTGTGTATGGTGATATTTTATTTGTACTGAAACGTGATTTTATTTGTATGTTAATAAATAAAGTTGCCTGGGGGTCAGAGCTAATAGCAAGCCATAACAGAAGCCGGGCAGTGGTAGCACACACCTTTAATCCCGATCACATGACAGGCACATCTCTGTGTGTTCAAGGATACAGCCAACATGGAGACACACGCCTTTAATCTCAATACCAACCTTAGAAGACTGGACGTCTGTATAGACAGGCAGTGACTAGGAGGTCATGTGGTTGGGTTTACAACCAATGAGAAGGCAGAACAGAAAGTCAATAAAATGATAGACACACAGGAAGTAGGTCTCTTTTGGAGGGGAAGGACAGCAGCGGCAGGAAGGGTAAGAAAGGGTTTTTAGTATCAGCTCTCAGCTACTGTTCTGACCTCTTGGGCTTTTAACTCTGCATTTGGCGCTATGTTTCTTATTTAATAAGACTGTCACATCTACATATGTATATGTGTGTATGTAGTATGTGAGGGGTTGGTGATGTGTGTGTATGTGTGGTGTGTGTGTAGTATGTGAGGGGTTGATTGGTGGTGTTGTTGGTGTGGGTGTGTTGGGGGTGTGGTGTCCGTGGAGTGTCTATGTGTTGGTGTATGTGAGACATGGCTTTTCTGCAGTCGGGAACTCTCACCTCTCTTGCCTTGACCTCCTGACCACTACCACAACCAGCTGAGATCTTCCAAATACATGCTATTTTTAGAAGCTGCCCTATCCATTACTGGGAGGAGGAAGGTATTGAGTCCAAAATATGATTTTTTTTTTTTTTTTAAGACAGCATAGGGTCTCTATGCAGCCCTGGCTTTCCTGGAACTCACTCTATAGACCAGGCTGGCCTCAAACTCACAGAGATCAGCTTACCTCTGCCTCCTGAGTGCTGGGATTAAAGGCGTGTGCCACCATGCCAAAGTATTATTTTATCTAATTCTTTTAGTTCTATGAATGTCTATGAATTCTGAAGTTATTTTTGGATTGAAACTAATATGGTCTTTTTTTCTTTTAAAAAAAATGGTGGGTTTTTTGTTTGTTTGTTTGTTTGTTTGTTTCCTTTAAAAAAAGAGAAAACTGGGCTGGAGAGATGGCTCAGAAGATAAGAGCACTGACTACTCTTCCAGAGGTCCTGAGTTCAATTCCCAGCAACCACATGGTGGCTCACAACCATCTGTAGCAAGATCTGGTGCCCTCTTCTGGCCTGCAGTCATGCATGCTGTATACATAATAAATAAATAAATCTTTTTTTTTTTTTTTTAAAAGAGGATACTAATTGGTAAACATTAGGTGTTCTTCATGGAATAACATTGTCAATGACTTCTTCAAAAAAAAGAAGGGGTTGGGGATTTAGCTCAGTGGTAGATTGCTTGCCTAGCAAGTGCAAGGCCCTAGGTTCAGTCCTCAGCTCTGGCAAAAAAAAAAAAAAAAAAAAAAAAAAAGAAATCATTTTATCACAATATTGTCCCCCCCCCTTTTTTTTCCCTTTCCTTTTTCAATTTGTATCTCTCCTTTTCTTGCCCCTGCCTCACTTAAGTTTGTTTGCTTGGCTGTTTGAAATTTATTTATTTATTTAACATCACCGGGCTTGGTTGTATACTTCTTTAATTCCAGCACTTAGGAAACAGAGGCTGGCAGATCTCTGTGACTTCCAGCCAGGGCTACAGAGTGAGACCACATCTCCAAAAGCTTTATTTTTCTATTTATGTTGGGAGATGGGCATGTATGTCAAAGTGGCAATGTCTGTGGAGGGCAGAGGAGAACTCAGAGCAGGAGTTGGTGTCCCAAGGACAGAATTTAGGGTGTCAGCCCTGGTGACAAGCACCTTTACCGAGCCATCTCAACAACTGGGATTTGTTTTTTTGAAGGAGTTTCGTACAACCTATGCTAACCTAAAAGACACCGTGTACCTGGTTCCTATGGCCTCCACTTCTGGAATATTAGGATTGCAGGTGGCCCTCAGGTAGGTGTGCTCCTACTTTTGCTAAGTATATTGTGTTCAGTTTCCCTCCATCCTATTTTGTACCCAAGATAATCAACATTTCAACCACAGCATACCTGTCACCAAAACTGCTCCTCTTAGGATCGCTAATGAGTCAGACATGGAGACTGGTCCTGCATGTCTGTAAGGCCATCTGGGAGATGGAGGCAGAAGAATAAAGGGTTCAAGAGCATCCTTTGCTGCATGTTTAGTTTGAGGCCAGCTTGTGATACATAACATACCCCCCACACACACAACACACACACACAGAATAATCACTAATGAAACAAAAATCTCACATTATCCCCAGGTGGCTGAGTCCAAAGCCAAATCTGGTCTTTTCACTATGAGGAAATCAGTCAATCCATAATGAAAATAATTCTAAGTCATACATTAAGCACTGACTGCTCTTCCAGAGGTCCTGAGTTCAATTCCCAGCAACCACATGATGGCTCACAACCATCTGTAATGAGATCTAGTGCCCTCTTCTGGCCTGCAGGGATACATGCTGCATACATAATAAATAAATAAATCTAAAAAAAAAAAAAATCTCAAAAGCCAGGTGTGGTGGCTCACTCCTTTAATCCTAGCACTTGAGAGGCAGATGCAAGTAGATCTCTGTGAGTTCAAGGCCAGCCTGGTCTACAGAGTGAGTTTCAGGATAGCCAGAGCTAATAAGCCCTGTCTTGAAAAACTATATATGCTCAATTAGCAGAAATGATAATGATGTTTAATGTTTAACTCCCTTGGACAAACATTACATCTTTACAGATGTTAACGTGACTCTGTTCTCCTGAAGGCTGCTGATTCTGGATGCATGGGGATATTTGACCTCCTCTGCTGCATATATATTACCAGCATACCTTCCACACCTTCCCAGTATCCTTTCTAGTAATCAAGGTTCATAAGGCCCGCTCACCTTTCTGCTAAGAATCAGAAGTCTAAGCTGCCGGCGGAGTACCCTGAAGCCTTCCTTCTCTAGTGACCACCGATGTCACAGTGGGTCCCTGGTATGGTGGTGTGGTGGTGGTGGTGGTGGTGGTGGTGGTGGGGTGTGTGTGTATTTGAAGAACCTAGACTTTCATTGACTGGAGAACCACCCAAGGCGGGTTCAAAATAGGATGATAGGATTCATTGGTTTATCATCATTTGTTTTTATGGTTGTTCCCTGTAGGAGCCGCCATTCTAAGATGGCGCTGACTTCCTGACAGCTTTGCTGTAAACAACTCCATATTTGGCTGTGCTTGCTGGGCTGCGCACCTCGAGGCTTGCGCATGCGCGTATATGGTAATTTGGCCTTATGTCCTCAGCCTATCCCGTGGCTCCCCGTGCTTGCATTCTGGTGGGATCCAATCACAGATTGACCCGTTCGCTTGGTTTGCTATATAAGCAGCTGCCTTTTGGTTCTTGGGGCCCCTCACCTCCCGCTCTCCCTCAATCAAGAGGCGCTCCAATAAAGTGTGATCTGAGAAGAATCCTCGAATGGGGGTCGTTCTTCCTCGCTGGTCAAGGAGCTTGCCGCAGTTCCCTCCAGAAAACAACAAATTCTTGGAAAAATCTGGAACACAAACTTGAGACTGGTTCAGGATTTGATAGGATCATGAGGACTCTAATCATCATATTACTTTAGTGAGTGTAGGGCCCTGGCCCCTTGTGTATCCTGCATTTGGGCGTTAACAGCTTAGATGCAAGATTGTAAACATCAGAAGTCAACTTCTGCCCTCCGGGGTTCCCCCAATGTGCTGTAAGCCTGTATTTAAGACCTCCTTCCTCTTTCAATGAACTGCATTCGGCATTCTGCTGAGGCAAATGACCCGCTGTCTCTTGTCTCTGTGTTTTGATCCACAGCCCCTCGCTCGGACACGGTGAACGGGTGGTGGTAGCGCGGGTGCTCATCTTTGTCCCTCCCTCCCTCCCTCTCTTTGCTTTTGAGAGGCAGGGAGGTAGAGAGGCAAAATGGCTAAGTCTGATTGCCTGTGTTCAGTCCCTGGAATCCAAGTGGTGGAAGGAGAGAACCAACTCTCATCTGCTGTCCCCTGAATGCCACACATGCACCGAGGCACATGTGCACACACACAAACACACACATAAAATAAGTGAATAAAAGTTTTAAAAATACTGACAGATTTGCCTACTATTCAAGTCCTTATAGCTATAATACCTGACAGACTGGAAGAGGGAAAGAGTTAATTGCGCGCGCGCGTGTGTGTGTGTGTGTGTGTGTGTGTGTGTATGTGTGTGTGTGTGTTTAAAATTCTTCAAAGCAACACTGATGATAGAAGGTGGCTTTCATTCACCAAGAGACTTGGATAAAGACATTTACAGGAGTGCCGGGCAGCAGTGGTACATGTCTTTAATCCCAGCACTCTGTGAGTTTGAGGCCAGCCTGGTCTACAGAGTGAGATCCAGGATAGGTACCAAAACTATACAGAGAAATCCTGTCTCGATAAACAAACAAACAAAAAACACAAACAAACAAACAGACATTCACAGCAGCTCCCCAACATGGCCAAGACTACAGATAACTAATAGAAGTGCAGACACATAAATTGGACTATACACACTCAATGAAATATCACACAATTTTCTAGGAGTGGTAGTGTCTGCCTGCAACAACAGTATTAGAGGCAGAGTCAGGGAATCATGGGATCTAACCCAGATTGGGCTACGGACTAAGTTCCAAGCCAGTGTACACTAAACAGTGAGACTGTCACAAAAGGAAGCCGACAAGCCAGGTGTTGTGGCACACGTTTTTAAATTCCAGCATTTAGGAGGCAGAGGCAGGCAGATCTCAGTGAGTTTATAGCTAGCCTGGTCTACATAGTGAGTTCCAGGCCAGTGTGGGCTATGTAGACCCCTTGGGGGCAGAGAGACAGAACGAGAATTTACTTCCTAGGTGGTGGCATATAGCTAACACCAGTACTTGTGAGGTAGAGTCAGAAGCATCAGGGGTTCAAACCAGCTTTGGCTACATAATGAGTTTGAAGGCCGCCTAGGCTACACAAGAAACTAGAGGGAGGGAGAGGAAGGAAGGGAGGGGAGGAAGGAAGGGAGACGGGGTAGTGGGGGAAGGAAACTATACAGCAATTTAAAAAGTAAGCAAGTAAGCTGACAGGTGATGGTGCACGCATGTAATTCTAGCACTGTAGAGGTGGGAGCGAGAGAGCATCAGATCAGGTCAGCCGTGGTTACACAGCCTGTGCTATATGAGATCCATGTTAAAAAAAAAAAAAAAGGCAAAACCTAGAAAATAATGACTACCTTACAACATAGATGACTCTCACTGGCATAATGGACCCTGTTAAGACAGTAAACCCATTATCTGTCCCAGAGTCTTCTAGAATGTTTTTACAGCCAAGTCTAGAGATAAAGTCTATGTGCCCTCCCCTTGATTCCAGAGAGACTATCTCAACACACAGAAGGTGGTAGATATGAGGCAGTATTACCTAAGGCTAGACCATAAAGTCTTGCTCTTTCACCTTGCTCTCAGGATGGTCCTCTCTTAGAAGGAGCCACCATGCTGTATGGAAACCCAAGCAGCTCAGGAAAGACCCACATGCATGAGCAGTAAGCCTGAGTAAGCTGCACTGCTGTAGCTGGCCCGCTCACCAAGAGCAGCACACACACTTGTCCACCACATCCCTTCCTGATCTGTCCATTCCAAAATGGGTAATTCGCTTTCTTCCCAGCTGCATGTTCTCCTCATCTCCAAATACATAAGCAACTTATGATGCTTAAAGAACAGGCATGGTGGACACATCTGCAATCCTAGCCTTTGGGAAGTGGGAGAAGGGGATCAAGAAGGTCAAGGCCAGCCTGGGCTACCCAGTGAGCTACTGGACAACCTGGGCTACAAACTGAGACCCTGCTTCACAAAACAACAAAGACTGGGAGCTGGAGAGATGGCTCAGTAGTTAAGCAAATATATTGCTTTTGCAGAGGACCCAAGTTTGATTCCCAGATATATTATAAATTATGAAAGGTTAACGTCTCTAAAATATAAACTCTTACAAATGACCAAAAAAAAAAAAAAAAAAAACATGTAAAAGCTCACATCAACGAAGGCGAGAGGATAGGGATGTCACAACGTTACTTTAAAAATTCAAAGTTAAGGAATTCCAATGAGTGTCATGTGTGGTGGCCCGTGCCTTCAATCCCAGCACTCAGGAGGCAGAGGCAGGAAGATCTCTGAGTTCAAGGCCAGCCTGGTCTACACAGCTGTTCCAGAACAGCCAGGGCTGTTACACAGAGAAACCCTATCTTGAAAAACGAAAGAGGAGGGTTGGGGAATTAGCTCAGGGGTAGAGCAGTGGCCTAGCAAGAGCAAGGCCCTGGGTTCGATCCTCAGGTCAAAAGAAAAAAAAAAACAAAATGAGGAGAGGGTGAGGGCAGAGGGAGAGAGAGGCAGAGGGGTGGGGCTGGAGAGATGGCTCAGAGGTTAAGAGCACTGGGTTCAATTCCCAGCACTCAAATGGCTGCTGACGACTGTAATTCCAGTCCGAGGGAATGTGATGCTCTCTTATGGTCCTCCTCAAGCACAGCACATATGTGGTGCACACACATTGCAAGGAAAATACTGATAAACATAAAAATACATAATTTTAAAAAAGATTTATGAGAGCTGGGAAGTGGTAGTGCACGCCTTTGATCTCAGCACTCAGGAGGTAGAGGCAGATGAATCTCTGTGAGTTCGAGGCCCGTCTGGTCTACAAAGTGAGTTCCAGGACAGGCTCCAAAGCTACATATAGAAATTCTGTCTCAAAAAACAAAACAAAACTATATATTGTGTATTTTGCCTACATGTATGCTCACCATATGTGTGTGGTACCTGCAGAGGTCAGAGGAAGTATCAGATCCCGTGAACTGACTTAGAGGAGGCTGGAAGCCACCATGTGGGTACTGGGAACCAGACTCAGGCCCTGTGCAACAAGTGCTCTGAATAGCCAAGACATCATTCAAGCCCTAAACAGATAAATCTTAGAAAATACAAAGTAGTCACAAGGGATGTCCTGTGCGCCCCCCAACCTCTCTCTACTTGATTCTGCCTTTCCCTCCTAACAACTCAGACCCCAGGTACTGAGCTAGCTGACCACAGACTGAATCTTCTGAAACCCTGACTTCAAATAGCAAGATGTAAGGTACCAGTAAGCCATGAGCCATGTGACAACTTATAGACTAATAGAAATGGGTTAATTTAAGATATAAGAACTAGATAATAAGAAGCCTGCCACAGCCATACAGTTTATAAGTAATATAAGTCTCTGTGTATTTACTTGGGTTTGAGCACCTCCAGGAGCCAGGTGGACACAGAAAAACTCCAACTACATTGGAAGACCCCCTGAGATTGGAGTTTCAGACAGGTTTGAGCCTTCATGTGGTTGCTGGGAATTGAACCTGGGTCTTCTGGGAAAGCAGTCGGTGCTCTTAACTGCTGAATCAGCTCTCCACTCCCCTAGCCTGGCTTTGAAAAAATTATTATATACTTTATTTAGAGAGGTTTGGGGGAAGCGTGGGTGTGCATCTCATGGAGCCTGTATGAAGTTCAGAGGATAACATGTAAGAATTGACTCTTTCCTTCCTCCATGTTTGTCCCAGAGATCAACCTCAAGTCTTCAGGCTTGGCAGTGTTTTTACCTGAGCCATCTTAAGGGCCTATGCTTAGCTTTTTAACCATAGATTCTGGGGACCAAGCCCTCACACATGCAGCAAGCAGTATATTGACCAAGCTATCTCCCAGCCCATTCACCTGTTTGAATGTCTGGTTTCCTCCTTTACTGATTAAAAAAAAAAAAAAAAGAAAAGAAAAGAAAAAGAGCTCCCCCAAGTAGATCCACTTTCTGTAAGTAGTGCTTTAAAAAACAGACAGACAGACAGACAGACAGACAGACAAAACTGTCAGGGGTTGGAGAGATGGCTCAGAGTTTAAGAGCATTAGCTGCGCAACCAGAGGTCTTGAATTCAATTTGCAGCACCCACATGGTGGCTCACAACCATCTATACATACTGGCAGGATACTGTGTGCATAAAAAAATTAAAAAAAAAAAAACAACAACACTGGACTGGGGTTGCTCTCCAATTTCCACCCATGCATATCCTATATACCTATACATGCTCAAAGAATGCAAAGATTTCAAAAATGCATTCATTTAAAAGTCATTTCATGGCTGAGGATGACCTTGAACTTCTGATCCTCCTGTTCTACCTCTGAGGTGTTGGGTCACAGATGTGCACCTCCAGACCCAGTTTATTCACTGCTGGTGTGGTTGGTGCTGGGATCAACCCTCCAGCATGCTGGGCAAGTAAGTACTCTACCAAGCTGCATCCATGAACCTTAATCCACTGTCAACTGTTATGTCCTCCAGTCATGTAATTCAGAGCTGGCAGAATGGGAAGAACCAAACTGGTGGATTTTGTTTCTTTTTTGTTTTGTTTTGGAGGCAGGGGTTTCTCTGAGTAGTCATGGCTGTCCTGGAACTCACAGAGATCTGCCTCCCGAGGGCTGGGATCAAAGGTGTGCACCACCACTGCCCGGCTTGTTCTTGATTTGTGCTGTCATTTGGAAATGATTTTTCTTGTCCTAAGTTTGGTACCCCTGTGGTGATGCTGAGGTGGCATGTCAGTAAGAGGTTAGACCTAGGTGACCGGGTCTCATTTGGGTATTGTCCTTCCCTCCCGCCCTTCTCCTCTTTCCTTTTCTGTTTGAGGCAGGGTATCACCGTGAAGCCCAAATGGCCTGGAGGTTACTATATAACCCAGACTAGACTCAAACTTGTCCCAGTCCTCTTTCCTGCCTTTCTGGTAGCAACAGTCTATAGTTACAGCCACTCAGGAAGCTGAGGCAAGATCAAAGTTGAAGGCCAGCATGGGCAATTTAGTGAGCTGTATATCAAAATAAAAAGTAAAATATGACTGGAGTTCAATTCCTTCCTATCACCCTCAAAAAAACTAAAGAAAACTAACTACTTATGGGGTAACAGTACTCTGAGCAAATGTATCCTCTGGATTCATGTTTTGTTTATTTGTTTTGGTTTTCCGAAAGGGTTTCTCTGTGTAGCTCTGGATGTCCTGGAACTCACTCTGTAGCCCAGGCTGGCCTCGAACTCATAGAGATCCGCCTGCCTCTGGCTCCTGACTGCTGGGATTAAAGGCCTGTGCCTCCAATGCCCAGATGGATTCATGTTTTTAGTAATAACGGTCTGATAGGAGCTAGGCATGGTGATGCATACCTGTAATCCCTACACACGGGAGGCGGGGGTAGGATAAGGAATTCCAGGACATGTCAGTTACTTATCAAATCCCAGGCCAGTCTGGGGCCATAGAAGACCCTGTTTTAACAGGCTTTGAGAATGACTAAAAGCAGAGTACCAAAATTTGTAGGATAAAGATTCCTTGGCCCAGGTGGTGGAGTGACTATCAACCGGAAGGTTTAGGCAGGGGAGTAACTGCAGGAAGACCCGGATCAGGAATTACAAGGAAGATGGAAACGGGTGCTAGACTGTTAGCAACTAGTTTTCTGGTGGGTAGGGAGGTTGTGCCATCCTCTCATTCAGAGAACCACAATGTAAGGAATATTCTGGAATCAGAAGTCTTTATTTATATAGCTCAAAGTGTGCCAGCAGCACACTCCTGTAATTCCAGCACTTAGAAGGTAGGACAGCTTGGTCTACATAGGGAATTCAAGACCAGTATGTCCCCAACAAAACACTCCTTTAATCCCTACACTAGAAGGGTTCCAGGCCAGGCAAGGCTACTCCTAGAAACCCCATCCAATATCTGTAGTCCAGTCAGCTTTACAGAAGGAGGTGGAGTGGGAACAGGTCCATTAGGTGTGTTCTGTATGAACAGGGGCTGGAAACAAAGGGCAAAGCAAAAGGTGGCCGCTCTGCCCTGGTGCAATGAAGTCTTGAAGGCTGATGACTGGGAACTAGCTGCCTATGGCTCTCCAGGAGAGTGATGGTCACACTGATCTCCTTGTGAAGTTCATCATGGGATGAACTTCAGAAAGACTGGGGAAGAGCCAAGAACATGGAAAGGCCTCCAGTTAACCCACATAAGTAGTACTGCTCTTCTTGATGGGTGTTTTATGTTTGGCCTCAAACTGGCTATCTACTGGAGGGTCACCTTTACTTATGTTCACCCTGGCTCTGCCTGAGAGTGGGAAGTATACACTGCCACACCAGGTATGTGCAGTGGTGGGGGATGAATCTAGAATGCTGTGCACATGGACACTACACTCACTATCTTTATTCCTAGCCCCAAAGCCAGGACTTAGGGAGACTGCTAAAAGCTCAATGGGAATGAACAAAAGGGGAAGAATAAGCTTGTGACATGACATATACATTTAGAATCTTTATTTCAAAACAGAAACTACAGTAACATTAATAGAAAGTATATATGGAAATATTCACAACCTGGCCATTGACAAATGGAAAAATTCTACCCAGCATTACTGCCAGCTCACTGAGGAGCAGAAGAGGTAAGTTAGAGCCACCTTTCCCAGCAAAGGCTCTCTTCATAGCTTTATGAGTTTTTACCCCAAGTCTCAATGACCATGAGGAGTAATGAACAGGTACTGAAACTGAGTACTGAAATAATGTCATATGCAAAGGTTTGCCTAAAGGGTCTGGAATGTGTAAGCACCAAGAGGGACAGAGGGATTCAGTGACCGATGGGAAAGAGGGGTCATCAGGGCCATCTCCATTAATGAACTTAGTGGAGAATGAGGGGATGGTGGTGGAGGGATCCGTGACAACCCACGTCAGGTGGGAATCTCGGCATTCCTCAACACACTACAATGCCATGCTTCTTAGTCCCTTTAAAGAAATCCTCCCTCCCTCTCCACACACCTGGGTCTTCAGGTGCCCTGACCTCACACTTTTCTGATTCCCATCATCCCTCTCAGCTAGAGTGAGGCGGGGCCTTCCATCCTCAACCTCAAGGAAGCACCCCTCTCCAACAAGGACAGGGAGCCAGATGTGGACTCTAATCCTGGTGCAAACCTCACCCAGCAGACAGAGGCACTGCTGCTCACATACACAGGGATGAGTTTCCATAAAGAGAGCTCCAGGAGCAAAGGAAGTGGGCACTTAACAGCGGAGCAAAGTGCCGGTGCACATACATTCACATCCTCAATCGGGCCACACTGCACCATTACTCACACTGTCCCTAATGTGTCCAGCAGAGTCAAGGTCCCTCGGGCACTTAGCACAGTATCACAGGAACATGGTAACATGGGTAGCCCGAGAGCGTAACAGACATAGATGAGCATGCCATGACCACAGAGCAACAAGGTACTCAAAACAAGGAAATTAATAATCATTCAGGAAAAACCCTCTCCCAGAGCTGAGGTAAGTCCAAGCTAGCTATGAATCCCTTTAAACCAAAATAAAACAAAACCAACACATAAAATCTCTTAAGAAACAAAATTGAAATAAGAAATGCCTATGGAAAACTACTGCATTTAAGTTTCTCGTTTCTATGGCTCGCTCACCAGTGAGTGGGGGAGTAGGGATGAGCAAAGGAAAAGAAACTGTTAGTTCATCAGGACAGGAAGGAGGTGTTTGGCCCAGGGGAAGGAGAGGCATTCTGCTAGCCTTCCCTTCTCTGGACTCCATTCAAAAGGCCACCAACACCACTAACTCCAAAACCCGCCTTTGTAATAAGCAGAGATTTCAAGTAACACTACATAAAAACTATAATCTGAAAAGGCCCACAGTGAACCGTGGGCCTTTCCCTACAGGCACCCACTCTTCTGAGAAAGAACCTCGAAGAGTCTGTCTAGAATGGAAGCATCTCACATGCAACCATTAAAGTCTGTTCTCTGTTCACACCACACCAGCACCCCTCCAGCACCAAACTTTCTCTCCTCTAGAACCTCTCTCTAAACACCTCCCTCCAACCTAATTTCCTTACTCTTTCATTATTTGGTAAAATTACACTTAAAAAAATAAATATTTATGCAATAAAACCTGAAGATAAAATAAATAAAACTCGAGTTACTTAGCTGTGCAGAGCTCTAACAAGTGAGGGGGGTTCTCATTTAATCCCCATGCCGCCCCCCCCAAACACTAGGTGTGAAGAGTGTTTCCTGGCAAGCTGAGGTTGGGGGGCCGGGGCTGCACCCCATTCCTGCTCCCTAGGTGAGAAGGGGATCTTAGAACCTAAGCCGCCCCCTCCTGACATGAAGGTAGGTTCACTCAATCTCTTCCAGTAAGATTACAAGAGAAATAGCCAAGAAAGGAAACAGTTAACAAGCCATTGGTGATCCGACTAACCCCAGCAATGGGTGCATCTGAGTGTTCACGGAGTGTGTGGGGTAAGAAAAGGATCAGTTAGCAGCGTTCAGAAGCAGTCCCGGTTCATCCTGATGAGGTCTCCCCACTTCGAGGAGGTTGCTTTCCATGTTGGAGGGAGGTGAAGGAGGTCCGCCTCAGGCATTGCCAGGGGTCTCCTTGACAGGCTGCATGCTGTTCATCTCCATCGCAGAGGTCTTCCCAGCCTGTGCCTGGCCCTCGAAGGCACGAGCAATGTCCTCGAAAGTCCTGCCTTTGGTCTCAGGGACTTTGAAGAAGGTGAAGATTAGGAAGACAATGAGGAAGGCAGCGAAGATGATGAAGACGTAGGGTCCCAAGAGGGCCTAGGAGACGGAGAAGAAGGCAGCTGACTATCTTATGGTTATCTGGCCTTCAGCAACAGCTCTTCCATACTGAATGGAACGGCACTGTGTCTCCCTGCGACCCCTTCTATCGTTTATAGTCATTCCAACTAGCTTCTCAAACACCTGAGGATGTTGTTTTGTTTCTGATTTTTGAGACAGGGCCTCACTTTGCAGTTCTGGATGTCCTGGAACTCACTCTGTAAGACCAGGCTGACCTTAAACTCAGAGATCTGCTTACCTCTGCCTCCTGAGTGCTAGGATTAAAGGCTTGTGCTGAGGCTGGAGACATGTCTCAGCGGTTAAGATGTCTCACTGACTGCTCTTCCAGAGGACCCAGGCTCTGTTATTCTCAACACCCAGAAGGCACTACCTATGAGCTAGGCACACATATGGTGCACAGACATACATGCAGGCAGAACACCTATACACATAAAATAATTATTAAAAAAAAAAGAAAGAAAAAAAAGTGTGCCACCACACCTGGCCCTTCTGAGGATTTTGATCTTAAGACATTTGTCCATATAAGGTTTAAAATCCAGGCTTCTAGAAAGAGCCATAGGAACAGGTTATGCTTTATGTAACAAGTCAGCTCCAGGCCGTCCTTCAGATCACCAAGCCTCTAGTTTAGGAGCACTCTGTTATCAGTGCTAACTGAAATGACTCTAACGTGGGGCTTGGGAGGACTGCGCTGCTGTTCAGAACCAGAATTATATGCTCGTACCGTCTCAGGTCCTGAAAGTTTCTCGTTGTTTTGCCCTCATTGTAGCCTAGGCTGGCCTCAACTTCATACTGCCTCCCACCACATGTGCTGGGATTGCAGACATGAACCACCATGCCTCCTGGCTCGCCCTTCACCTCTCCAGTTTCCTTGCGGGAAATCTGGTGTAAAGTTCTTGACACACCATCTTCCCTGGAGATGCACCACTAAGGTGCATCCATCTCAAGTGTGTTGACTTACGTAGGCTAGTTTGTAATAGATGATGCTTGAGTTTAAATTTACTTACAGCAGCCGAGGGGAAGAACATTCCAACCAGAAAGTTAGAGGTCCAGTTAGAACAGCCAGCCACTGCCACGGCAGCCGGGCGGGGGCCCTGGCTAAAGAGTTCAGCCACAATAAACCAGGGAATGGGGCCTGGTCCAATCTCAAAGAAGGCCACATAAACCAAGATAGCCACAATACAGACAAAGCTCATGGCATCATACTTATCCTGTAAGAGAAGAAAACAAAGCCAAGTCCGGTTAAGAAGGCAGCATTGGCATAGGTTCTGGTTTTGGACCTGTTGTATAAAGTGGTCTACCTGAGAGTCAAAAATCTAATACTGCTGAATCCCAGCTACTCCATCCCACTCATTTGGTACCAAGACCACCAGTTCAACATCTGTAAAATGGAACTACAAGACAATTTTTGCAATTTTTTTTTTCAAGACAATGTTTCTCTGTGTAGCCTTAGCTGTCCTATAACTTGATCTGCAGAGAACAGTGGCCTTGAATTTAGAGATTCACCTGCCTCTGCCTCCCCCTCGCTGGGATCAATGGCATGCGCCACCACACCTTGCAGACGACCTCCTGCCTTTGCTAAGCTTGGGATTACAGGTGTACACTACTACCAATGTCTGACCTTCAAGAGCACTGTTAGGAATTGAACAGACAGGGTCTGTAAAATGGCTCAGTGCATAAAGGTGCCTGCCATCAAGTCTGAGGACCTGACTCCGGTGCCCCAGACCCACATGATGGAAAGTAATTGGAGGATTAGGAATTCAAGGTCATCCTTAGCTACAAAAGACCTTTCCTAAGCATCAGACAACGCATCTTATTATAAGCCTTATTACATGCACACAAGGATATCAGTTTACCAATCTCTGAAGGTGCACCTTTAATAAAACTTTTGGGCATCTCCAATTTGACTTTACTTCCGGGTCATCACCTGCAGCCTCTGGAACCCCATCCCTTCCACCACTACAAGTGCACTCACCTTTAGTAACAAAGAGACGGTCATGATGACGGAGCAAACAGCCATACCTCCCAGGCCAATCATGTGCAGGGTTCTCCTCCCCGCCCTCTCCACCAGGAACAGCTAGAAGACAAGACATGGCCCATCTCACCACCATGCTGTGTGAAGGGATTCTAATGCTTCAGCCATATCTCCAGGTACCCGGTCCTTCCACACCTCCCCTTTCCCATCCATTCCATGTTGCCGCAATTCTTTCTCTCCGGGGAATGAAAAACAAAACGAAATGAAAAAGGTTTAACTAGATGTGGGATGTTGAAAGATAGGCAAGTTTATGTGCATGTTTGTCGAACACTTGTAGGAAGAACTCTTGTTCCCCTCATCCCCCATCCCAACTTCCCAACTTACAGAAACTACAGTGAAGATGGTATTAACCACACCGGCTCCAATCGTAGCATAGATTGGCTCCTGGACACCTGCATCCTTAAAGATTCCTGTTGAGTAATAGAATACCTGGAAGGAGAGAAAAACTGCATCACTGATTGCACCCCAGAATACTGGGGTTCTTGGCCAATGCATTAGCTCTGGACCTCTCCCAGTTATCCAAGTCTAGCTAGTGTTTCCTTTTGTTGTTGTTGTTGTTGTTTGTTTTTGTTTTGTTTTTTTGAGACAGGGTTTCTCTGTGTAGCTTTGTGCCTTTCCTGGAACTCACTTGGTAGCCCAGGCTGGCCTCGAACTCACAGAGATCTCTGCCTCCCGAGTGCTGGGATTAAAGGCGTGTGCCACCACCGCCCGGCGTGTTTCCTTCTTCTACTGTTTATCCCCATTACTCAGTTTACTTTCTTGGGCAGGGAGGGGAGTGCAACATCTTACTCCATAGCCCCCCATCTCCAGTGCTGGGATCACAGGAACTCCTCACCATGCCCACCCAGCTCACTCACCTATGCCTTCTTTGTTCAACTTTAGAGATTTAAGTCCTAGTTTCTCTTTTGTCAATTCCTAATCCTCCTGCCTCAGCTTCACTAGTGATCAATATTTGATGTGTGTCCCCACACTCACCTTTGCCTTTACATCATCTTAATTATTATGCAGGGCATGGTGGCACACATCTTTAATCCCAGCCAGCACCAGGAGGCTGGGGCAGGAGAATCTGTTGAGTTCAAGCCAGACTGGTCTATAGAATGAGACAAAGCCTCAAATGCAGGGAAAAAAAGGGAAAACTCGGGTTGGAGATTTAGCTCAGTGGTAGAGCACTTGCCTAGCAAGGCCCTGGGTTTGATCCTCAGCTCAAAAAAAAAAAAAGGAAAACCCATAAAACAGCAACAAAACCCAAAGGCTGGTGACACAGCTCACTAACAGAGCCCTTACACCCACAGGTCCTGAGAGAGGATATATCACTTGCTCAAAAACAGGTTGATAAAGTAATTTCTAAACCTTCTGTAGACTGGACTTCCTTTTTTGTTGTTTTTCCATGTAGTTCTGGCTGTCTTGGAATGATGTAGACCAGGGCTGGCCTTGAACTCACAAAGATCCACCTGCCTCTGCCTCCTGAGTGCTGGCATTAAAAGGCGTGCGCCGCCGCCACCACCACCTGGCCTGACTTTACTTTTTAACAAGTCGAGGCCACTTTCAGAACAGACTCTTGGGAGGGCAGACTCAGGAAACCCCCACCCTGCAGTTTGGGGTAGAGTACACCCAGACAAAATCTGCTGGGAGCCATCCTAGTACAGTGACCACCTTGCTCCAGCTTTTGAGTAACTACATTCTACAGACACATGCCAACCTGCCAACAAGATCAGGCCGTTTCAGGAGAACATTGCTGCCTCCCCCCCCCCCCCCCCCCCCCCCCCCCCCGGCCCCACGGCGGACACTCACAGCGTTGATCCCAGAGAACTGCTGGGACAGCTGGAGGACCACGGAGATGAGGAGCGGCTGGTGGTAGTTAGACGACCTGAAGAGTTCCAGCACGGTGACCTGCTTCTCCTGCGCCATCCTGGTGCTCTCGTCTTTCATCTCCTGTATCTCCTGGGCTACATCCTGGGTACCCCACAGCTGCTGGAGGACTGCGAGAAGAAGGCAAAAGGAATAAAGATACTGTGTCCCCCTGTCCCCCATCCCACCACCCAACTGTTGCCTGCTGTCAGTCAGCAGGCAAGGCAGCACAAGATGAATGCATCTACAGCTGCTGTGGATATCGCTCTGTGTAAATAAAGTTCTGATTGGCCAGTGGCCAGGCAGGAAGTATAGGTGGGACAAGAGAGAAGAGAATTCTGGGAAGTAGAAGGCTGGGGGGAGACACCACTAGCCGCCGCCATGAGAAGCAACATATAAAGACACTGGTAAGCCACGAGCCATGTGGCAAAGTATAGACTAACAGAAATGGGTTAATTTAAGATAAAAGAAATAGATAACAAGAAGCCTGCCACAGCCATACAGTTTCTAAAAATGTAAGTCTCTGTGCACATGGAGAAGCAGAAAAGGGGGATGACAGGTGAGGAGTACTCACTCTCCTTAGCACGCTCTTCCTCCCTTTTGTTAATGAGCAAGAATCTCGGGCTTTCGGGGCAAAACGGAAGGGCTGCGCTTTGTAGGATAGCTGGAATGATGGTTAAGCCCAACAGCCCAGGCCACAGCTCTTCAGAGCCCAAGATGAAGTCCAAACCAAAGACCTAGAAAGAAGCCAAAGAGAACACTAAACCCCAATCATACTTCCCAAGCCATAGATTCACTATTTAAAAAACAAAAAAGAAAGGAAAAAAAAAAAGATCACTTATCCTTTTACCACACATAGAAAAGAGAAAACAAATTGTTTCTTTTCTTTTCTGGGCCCTGCCTGCAACATTAGCCACCATATGAACTATAGTAATAGTATCTGAAACATACACATATAAATACATCATTGAACACAGCCAGATCCTGAGTGGCTTCACCTACATCATTCACAAAGCACAGAGCCAGCATTCATTAAATATGTAAAACTGTAAGGTACCTGAGCCACCAGGATCCCAACAACGATGCCCAGCTGGTTTAGTGTGCCAAAGGCACCCCGGAGGGCGGTGGGAGACACCTCTCCAATGTACATAGGCACAAAGCCCGTGCAGAGTCCACAGAAGATGCCAATAATCAAACGACCCAGGATCAGCATTTCCACAGACTCAGCTATCTTGGAGAAGCCCATAAGGCAGCCACCAGTGATGGCCAACAGGTTGACCAGAAGCATTGAATTGCGCCTGCGAGGTTAATCAAAGACAAAGTGTAGTTAGCCAGGAAAGAGGCTCCAGTCTCTCCTTTCCTCATGGCCTTGCTCTTCTACAGCCTCTGTAGGTACAAATCTCTTTCCCTTTGTTCCTGTGGCCTTGTGTATTTGAGGGAAACATGTCACCACTGAGCTACACCCCACAGCTTTTCTTTCTTGTAGAAGAAAAAGTTTATTACTGTGTGTGTATGTGTGTCCAGGTGCCAGTATGCCGCAGCACACATGTGGAGCTCAGAGAACAACATTATGGATGGAATTGGTTCTTTCCACCTTTATGAGGATTCCAAAGACTGAACTCAGGTCATCAGGCTTCTTGACACAGGCCACCATGCCAGTCCCTTTCTATCACCATTTATCATAGAATTGATATGGTAATGATAGCAGGATATGTAGGACAATTTTTTTTATCATTTCACTGAAAAGAATACTCTCAGATGGTAGTTAGTCTCAGCTCTGAGTAGTTACAGGCTAGACTAATTAGTATTGATAGCTGATAGGGAACGAACTAATAAAGCTTTATGTGCTACACCGTGGTCAAGCCACCGACACTACTGGAAAAAAATGTCAAAGATTAACACTGGTAAGCGTCAGCAGCTGAGAGCCTGCGACTTTTTGAGACAGGGTCTCTCTATGCAGTTCTGGTTAGCCTGGAACTCAGATCTACCTGCATTGGCCTCCTGAGCATCACCACGCCCAGTGAACCTGGGATTCCCAATTCCAATAGACCAGTGGATTCCCAAGGGAGCTGGGAAGAATTTTCATACATGAGTCCTACCTCTAGGGACCCAGTTAATTGGTTAATTGGCTGTAATAGGACACAGCACTAGGATTCCTAAAGGCCCCCTTAGGGGATCCTAAATGTGCACCCAAGGTGCACAAATTCCATTAAGAAGAAAAAACAAATTAAGAGGTTGAGTAATTTTTTTTTGTTGTTGTTGTTTTGTTTTGTTTTTCAAGACAGGGTTTCTCTGTGTAGCTTTGCGCCTGTCCTGGAACTCGCTTTGGAGACCAGGCTGGCCTCAAACTCACAGCGATCTGCCTGCCTTCACCTCCTGAGTGCTGGGATTACAGGCATGCGCCACCACCACCCAGCGTAATTTTTAAAAAAGTAACTTAAAAAAACAAACAAACAAACAAACAAACAAACAAAAACCCCAAAACTCTCAGCCAGGTGGTGGTGGCACATGCCTTTAATCCCAGCATTTGGGAGGCAGAGACAGGCGGATCTTTCTGAGTTCGAGGCCAGCCTGGTCTATAGCTTGAGTTCCAGGACAGCCAGGGCTACACACAGAGAAACCTAGTCTCAAACAAAACAAAACCAAACCAACAAAACCAAAATAATAGCTAAACATTATCCAACAATAGAAGGCTTTGCTAATTACCTTAAATTCAATTTGTGTATCTAGAATAGCTAATGTGTGTGACAAGATGTGTGCTACAGTGTCTGTGGAGGTCAGAGGTCAGCTCAGAGGTACGGAGGTCGGGTCTCTGCTTCCTATGCCTCCTGAGTGTTGCTGGGCCTGTGTGCTTGTGCTCCTATGCCCAGTGGGTAGGGTATATAGTTTATCAATGGTTTCTTTTTCAGTCAATTCCTGAATGTATATGATCAAGATATTTTACTATTTTATTCAACTTTCTCTTTGGGGGGAAAAATCAGTTGCCATTTTCCACAAGTCAAGGATTACAAAAAGTATTCATTTTATAAAATACAAAAGACTTGCAAGAAACCTGCAAAAATATTCCGACCTTAAAGGAATTCAGGAAAGTGCCATAGCTGACCTCACTATGGCAAAATCAAACTAGCCTAAGTGGAACCTCAGAGGCCAAGCGTTCACAGAGCACACATCTCTAGAAAGGCCAGCTGGAGCATCGCAGGGCAGCGGGCCTCCAAGGGCAGCCACATTCCAGGCCAGGGGGACTAGCTTTCCTGGAGTATGACTGGAGTGTTCTCGTGCGGGTGCATCACCTCCAGGATCCAATCCTCTGCCTGTCTTCATTTAAGCAGTACAGTCCCTGCCCAGTACCTGCCAAAGCGGTTGACAAAGAGTCCAACAGAAAAAGAGCCAATCATGCCACCAACGGAGAAGATGGCCACACACAAGGACCAGAGGGTGGTCAGCAGCACCTCACTTGGTAGGTCTTCTAGCCTTTCTTCCAAAGTGTAGTTCAGAAAGTCCTTTATGATCTGCAGGATAAAATGCACAAGGGGGGACAGACCATTGCATCTGGATGGGAACATTGGACAAGTACCAGGGTGGCTTCCTCCCTCAGGACAGGAGCATGAGGGAGCCAAGGCACTGGCTTTGAAAAGGACAATTCTGGGGCATCACCCTAAACATACAGTAGGTGGCAGCACAAATGTTCAACAGTGCAACCCACCCAGTCACAACTTCCCAGGATCTTAGGAATCCCTAAGGAAGAATATGGGACATGGATCACTACTTGGTGAGAGGGCAGGAGGGCAGAGCATGAGGAGCAAGCAGCCCGGCTTAGGCTTCTTTAACAGTGTTCACCCTCTCCCATCTTAGCCAGGCATCTAAATTCACAGTCTTACTTAAAGACCGACTTTCCCACTCCTTGTCACTCAGGGTGATTGACACTCACTGTCTCAGGTGCGTTGATGACTCCAGTGTTGTAGCCAAACTGGAAAGAGCCGATCGCGGCGATAGTAATGGCAAACACCAGAGATGGGGTCACCTGTTGAGAAGACAAGGCGTAAATGCTTACAAACGTTGACTAATAACATTCTTCCCTTTTCCGGGATGTCTGGTTGATGTCCATCTTGTCCTCCTGCCTCTGCTTCCAGAATGCTAGGATTTCAGGCACATTTGGGCTGGTCCTTCAGAGCCAGCACCAGGCTAGCCAGAGCTACACAGTGAGATCTGTCTCAAAAGGAGAGGCGGAAGAGGGTCTAGGGGGGAGGAGGAGGGAGGGAAAAAGGAGGGAAGGGGATCTTGGGGGGAGTAGGGAGGGAAGGAAAGAGGTAGGGGGGGAAGGAGAGAGAGTGAAGAAATTATTGCACCAGGCGAACCATGGTAGTGCACATCTCTAATTCCAAAGCCATAGGCTCACGAGTTCAAAGTCAGCGTGGACTATAGACATAGCTAAACATTGATTGTCTCAAAAACTAAAGACAAACAAGCAAAACTGCACCAGAAAGAGTCAGGAGGCTAGCCACGAGTTCACGGCCAGCCTGGGTTACAGTGAGACCTGGACTTAAAACATAACAAACCCCAAACTCCCCACAGTACAGAAGGCAAAGCTAAGACGGATCTACATTTCCTAAAAAATCAGTCATTCTGCAGAGCTGGATACAGTGCGCTCTTCCTGTCCATCCCCACCAGACCACAGAGGCCAGAGCAGCAGGTAGCAACAGCGTGGCCACAGGGATGCTAAAATCAAAAACAGAACCCCGGAACAAGCTAATGGCATGGATTCCTGTGTTCTCTCCTCTCACACACCCAATAACCCCCTTCTACTTTTAGATCATCTTCCCTCAACCCCTTTACATTTTTGAGACAAGGTTCCACAGTTTGTATTCCAAGCTAATCTCAAATTCCACTCCTCAATCCTCCTGCTTCAGTCTCTCGAGTGTGAGATTACAGTTGTGAGCTGCTATACCCAGCCTTTTTGTGTTTAAGGTCTACATATCTGAAAAACACGTTTTTCCTCCTGTACCTGTCTACTTCACATCCATCCCCGTTCCATCCAGCTTTCTTAAAAATGACATGACTTCACTTTTTTTTTTTTTTTTTTTTTTTTGGTGACAGGGCTTCTCTGTGTAGACCTGGCTGTCCTAGAACTCAAGAGATCCACTGGCCTCTGCCTCCTGAGTGTATGTATCACCACCACCAGGCTGGCTTCATTTTTCCTAACACCTGACTGATACTCCATAGTGTATCACAACTGTTATTTTTGATTCATTCATCCATTGATGGGCACCTAGGGCCGGGCTGCTCTTATCTCTAGACTGTGTAACCTACCAGCAACATCCTGGGGCCCTCTCGAGAGTCTTCCTGTTCGCTAAATATGGTACTCTTCTCCACCCAGCTGGGCAGAGAGCGTCTGCTCATTTTCAACACACTATTCGGAGCCATTTTTACCAGAATGCAGTCAGGCAGACATCCCCTTGCCGGGGATCACTCAAATGGGCAGGGGTAACTCAAACAGGAGCTGAGGCCAGTCTCTCTGCCCACCACAACCTCTTCCACTGTCGTTAAGTTTTTTTCTCTAAGGTCACAGCGAGTGGCAGGCCGGGAGCTTACACCAGAGTTGACCTTCCGGCAGCCGCCGAGCCTCAGCGCTAAGTGCTGTCTTTCCCTAAAGTCTTTTCCTTGTAGTAAAAGCCTCTTTCCCATCTCCTCTTCTATCCCGATCCCCCACCCCACCCCCACGGCCTGCTAATTCGCCTTATTTCCAAATAAATTCTTTTCGTGAAAATGCCCTTTCCCTTACAAATACTGCTTCCTTCGCCCACAGTAGGATACATCCTACACTCGCGACCACAGTAAGGACAACTGGACTTCTCTCTCCACAGTGCTCGGGGATGGCTGGATGCCGAGCAAGCCTCAGCCAAGCCCAGGTCCTCCCAAGGTCTAATGCTTTCCCGAGCCTCCCTGCGGGCTCCGGGACCCCCTCAGCACCCCCACAGCCAAGCTCTGCTTTCGGCAGGCTCGTCACAGCTCCATCACACACGCCCGAGACGCACACAGCTTCTCTGGTGACTTTCACATGACAGGAAGGTGCCCGGGAGGATCCTCTCCAGGTACGAGATGCACAGAACGGTAACACGGGCAGCGAAGGCTGGAGCGGATGGGCAAAGGCCTCCCTCCCGATGGCCCGGGGACTCAGGAGGAACGGGAGCATGGCAATCGGCACCAAGACCTGCTTCTGTGAGGACCCCAAAACAAACAAAAACAACCAGTCCTTACCCTCGCTGTCCCCATGGTCCTAACTTCTCAAGCCTTAAGGACGACCTAGAGGTGGGTTCCAGAGGCAGCTTTTCCAGTCCGCGGCAGCAGGCTCTCCGGGTCCTCAGCGGCGCTCGGAGGGCTTCAGGACCATCTCAAGGACCACAGGCGCAAGCCCAGCCTACCTATTTATAATCTCTGCAAAGGGTGGAGCCTTCATGCTCGCCCACCCCACCCCCGCTTCCAGCCTTTAACCTCTAACCTCCGGAATTCAGTGACCTCTGCTATCTGATCGTCACGGCTCCTTCCCCCCAGCCCCCTCGCCTTTGCAAGCAATCAATTTTCCCCCTCCTCTGGCTTTTTTTTTTTTTTTTTCCTTTTTTTACCACATCCTCCCTGTGGTTCTTTCTTTCTTTTTTTTTTTTTTTTAAAGCCCATCCAAATTCCTTCCCCTTTACAAGAGCCGACAACCTTTTGTTTCACGGAAAAAAAAAACACTGAAAAGTTTGGAGGGCGGGCAAATTTGAAGGTGTTGGGGACAGACTAGGTCTGCGGAGAAGAAAGCTAATCTATCTACGGCAGAGCTGAGTGGGTGCTGCCGGCAGATGAAAGTCATCCAGGGAGTGGGAAGCAGAGGATCCAGGACCCTCTGCGTCTGTCAGCTGCCTTTTCATCATAGGCTGGGTGTGCAATCTTGAAGGGAAAGGAGAGCCTGTCCCGAGAAAACTGGCAATAATTTGGACAGTTGTAACGGTAGCCCGGATGTCTTGGAGCCTGACCAAAGCTCCTAGGCTGCAGGAAGAGAAGATCAGTGAGGTACACAGCCCCAGTTCCTTACCACAGCATACCTTACTTACACTACCCCACCCCTTGTGGATTCTACCCCTCCTTCACCTGTTCTGAGTTTACCCTCACCTGTTCTGGGGTTTAGAGCGTCTAGAAACACAACAAACATCCAATTCAACTTAACAGATATTTGCTGGGAGTTTAATGAATAATTAAAAAAAAAAAAAGAGAGAGAGAGAGCCAGACGGTGGTGGCACATGCCTTTAATCCCAGCACTCAGTAGACAGCTTGGTCTACATAGTGAGTTCCAGGACAGTCACTCACAGAGAATACCAGTCGAGAGAGAGAGAGAGAGAGAGAGAGAGAGAGAGAGAGAAGAAGAAGAAGAAGAAGGAGGAGGAGGAGGAGGAGGAGGAGGAGGAGGAGGAGGAGGAGGAGGAGGAGGAAGGAGGAGGAGGAGGAGGAGGAGAGAGGAGGGGTAGAGGTGTATGTAGCTCAGTGGTACAGTAGTTACCTAGGCCCCAGTTTATCCCCCCCCCACCTCCAGCAATCAGTCAGTCAATAGACAAGGGCAACTGATTCTCTCATAAGCAATGTCTGCTAAAATCCTATTAGCTGGGGACTGTGCATTTCTTGAAAGACAAGCATGAGAAAAAATATCTGATTACCACACAACTGTACAAGAAAAGAAAAAAAGAAAAACTGGGTAGGAGAAATGAGAGCAGAGGCAGGTCAATGATGGCCAGCAGGAGGCAGGAGGGATTTCAGGCGAGTTTATCTGGGGAAGCCCTGAGCTTGTGACAGACACGTGGGTGGCTGAGGCTCCCGCTCTGACCTGCTGGAGATGGGGGGGGGGGGGGGACTTGGTATATGCGTGAGGAAGGAGAAGCATCTTTACTCAATAGCTTTGGTTTGTGGCCCCCAATCCAGGTTGACTGGCTGAACTCAAGCAAACCCAGTCATTGTCTCCTTAAATGAGGGTCCTTCCGGAATCCGCTCAGCATCCAGGAAAGCCTTCCCGAGCTTGCACCTCTCCTCCCTCCTCCCTCCTTTCTAAGAAGCACTGAGTCGGAAGCCCCCTTAGTTACCACAGCAACTGAAGTGAGCAGCCAAAGGAAAAACAATGCCCAAGGCCAGTGCCAGCCGGTAGGAACAGAATCCAGGCCACCTGTGCAACACTACATTTTCTTGTAGCCACGTTAGAAATAATAAGGGTTTTCAAGACGGCTCGGCAGGTAAAGGCACTTGCTGAGAAGCCTGTCACCCTGAGTTCGACCCCGGGACCCACATGGTGCCAGGAGAGAACCAACTCCACAAAGTGGTCCTCTTTTTTTGTTTGTTTGTTTTCTTTTGTGGTTTTGTTTTTGGTTTTTGTTTGTTTGTTTGAGGCAAGTTTCTCTGTGTAGCCCTGGTTGTCTGGCTGTCCTGGAACTTGATATGTAGACCAGGCTGGCCTCGAACTCACAGAGATCTGCCTGGGTCTGCCTCCTAGATAGAGTACTGGGATTAAAGATGTGCCCCACCACCAGACTTATTATTTAAAATTTGATTTTATTAAAATTAACAATTCAAGGCAGGCACAGTGGCATGCCTGAAGTCTTACCTCTCACAAGAGAAGAATCCCGAGTCTCAGGCCAGTCTGGGCTCCTTGCCGGTCTCATAGAAATGAAGAAACTAATAATTCAGTTCTTCAAGGCCAGTAGCCTCCCGTGATGATAAAGAACACAGGAGGTTCATGGCCAGCCTTGTAGCTTGTTGTAAGACCATGATATCTGTCTGTCTGTCTGTCTTTCTCCCTCTCATTTCTATTTATTGTGCATCAAAATATCTCTTTTCCACTCTTGCCAGGGGCACAAAACTCTGGGCCTCCCACAGGCTGGGCTCTACTCTGGAGCTGGCCCCCAGTCTTCCACAAAAACAAACAAACAAACCAAAAAACCCTCCTTTTTTCTTGTTCTCTCTTCCTGAGAGCACAGGGATGTGGCCACAGGGGTGGAAAGCAGCCAGAGGCTGCTCCTTCTTTGCCTACACACTGATTGGAGGAATAAATGAATGAATTGTGAAGGCTCAAGATTGTGCCTGTTCTCAACTGGTGTAACATTATGCAGAGAAAGAGCCTGCTGAGGATTAATTCTTAGATGCTTAAAGCCTATAACAGAATATTGTTTTCTTGGTTAAGAAATAAGCCATGTTGCTGGGTGTGGTGAGGCATGCTTTTAGTTCCAGCATTCAGGGAGGCAGAGGTAGGAGGATCTCTGAGTTTGTGACTAGCCTGGTCTACATAGAGAGTTCCAGGTTACGGAAAGAGACCCTGTCTCAAAAAAAAAAAAAAAAAAAAATGCTTTGTGGCTGAGAATCCAGACTGATGGGTTGTACTGAAGCAAACCTGGTCCTTCTCCAGGACAGCCAAGCCTACACAGAGAAAGACTGTCTTGAAGCAAACAAAAACAATAAACAAAAAAGAAAGAAAAGAAAGTGTGAAAGGGAGACAGACCTGAGGCCCCGAGGCCTGTTTCCTTTGGCAATATTCAGGACTACTTTCATTTTATTTTATTTTTGTCTCTCTCCTTTTTTTTTTTCATTGGCCTGGTACTGGCTCACTACCATCTGTAATTTTGTCCCAGGGGATCTGATGCCCTCTGGCCTTCCAGAAACTGCACCCACGTGATACACAGACATACATGTAGGCCAAACACCCACAATGCATTAAAAACAATATATAAAGGTTAAACATTTTCTTTTTTAAAGGCACCACAGAGGGTGGAAATGGGCTAGTGATTTAGGAATGACGGATGCTCCAAAGCTGAAGATTGTCTCTGAAAGGGGCAGAGTGCTGAGTGGTGCCAGATAAGGCTCTACCTGCTGCAATGTGTGTATTTTAAAGATCATAGCTGGGATTCAGCTGAAACTCGGGAATCTAAAACGTCCTGGACAAATTGAGACAAATGCTGTTTGAGCCAGTAGCTGCAAAGATGCTCAAAGCCTTGTCCTACCGTAGCCTGAGCCAGAGTCTAAGTTAGATCTTCATCTTGAGCAACAGATGAGAGCCCTAACTGCGACCAGTTTCCCGAGGCTCTCTGTGGGAGTGGGTTTCCTGAGGTTCTCGGTGCACTGTGGGAGTGGATGCCAAGAGACTGTAAACTCCAAAGCCCAGTGAGGGTGACCAACCCTGAGGGACGGAGCGCACAACAGTGGCCTCCTGGCTGACACACACTAACGCCACCTGCCTATCCTTTGATTGCTGGTGAGATCTCTGTGAGCGCTTCTGTCTTTGCTGGCTATGGAAGAGGAGGAAGTATGAAGGGACTTTTCAAATGTACCCAGTTGGGAGCTAAGAGCAAAGGAGGTGTGCTCAGTAGAAAGGGGACAATGGGAACAATGGCCGGGTATCAGTTCCAAATGCAGACACCTGCAGCGTGTAAACCTCAGCCCGGCCCCCTGCTAGTTTGTGTTGGGGTTTGTTAAGTGACAAATCTAAGCAGTAGGACAAAGGATCCTCCAAAAGACACTCAGGCTTTAACCCGCCCTGTGCAGGCCTGGGGAAACACAAGCCAGGCCTGTTCTAAAGACTGCGAGGCTCACACTATTTGCATCCGGACCGTTCCTCACAAACAGCACCGCGCATGCTTTATTTGTCTGATTTTAATCTTTCTCTGCCCAGGTGAGGTGTCCCCATAATTCACTTTGAATCTGAAGACACTGTTTAAGAAGAGAAGAAGAAGAAAAGAAGAAAAAAAGGAGCCCTGGGGTGAAGAAAGGAAAAATTTGAGAAATGCTGCTTGCCCTGTTGACACTGTGTTTAAACCATTCATTACTGCCACTGGTGCTGAAGACCGAATTCCAGCACGCTGGCTGGTTCTCATCGCTGCTGCAGATCTTTCCTGCCCCAAAGTCTTCAGGAACAAATTCCACAGTAGGGCTAACTCTGAGTTAAAATTCAAATCACTGCAATCTACTCAAACATCTTCAGCGATTTCTCAGGAAGGCCTCGGTTCAAAGGGCCTTTGACTAGAGATACGTGGGCCACAGAGTAAAACATTCCAGCAGCCTTACACACACAACTAAAACACACAGGTTAATTTTATTGTAGAATATTTATTCCACCGGGATTAAACCCCGGTAGGCAAAGCTATACCAGTCTCCGCCCTCCAAATTCTCATATTAATATGTAACACATGTAAAAGTGATTACTAACCTATTTTTCTATTTTTGTATCAGGCCTTCAGAATCCAGTGAGTTATTTTACACTTAGAGTGTACCTCAGTTGGAACACTCAAGTTTCAGATATCAAGATAAAATGTCCTTTTTCTTTTCATTTCTTTTTTCCCCCAATGCTGGGTACTGAATATAGGGCCTTGCACACACATGCTAGTAAAGTACCCTCCCACTGAGCTGTATTCCCAGCCTGAAATGCCCTTTTAAAATGATAACTACAGGGGCTGGAGAGACGGCTCTGCGGTTAAGAACACTGGCTGCTCTTCCAGAGGACCCAGGTTCAATTCCCAGCACCCCCAGTGCAGCTCACAACTGTCTGTAACTCTAGTTCCAGGGCATTTGACACCCTCATGCAGGCAAAACACCGATGCACATAAAATAAAAAGCAAGACAAGGGAAAGAAAAGGGTAGCAGCAGGGGCTGGAGAGCCGGCTCCGCTCAGCGGTAAGAACACTGGGTGAGGGCTCTTGTCTTGAACCGAGTGACCTGAGTCTCATCACCTGGACCCACATGATGGACATAGCTTCTGAAAGCTCGCTCTCTCTCTCTCTCTCTCTCTCTCTCTCTCTCTCACACACACACACACACACACACACACACACACACACACTCTTTGGCATGAGTGTGCCACTGTATAGACAAATAAATCTGAATATAATGATAATAGTAACAACCGTGTTAAGAAATGTTTTGCGTTACTGCTGACACCCCCACCTTCACCCCCCACAACACAGTCTCCCAGGGCTAGTCTGGAATTCACAGCTGCCCCTCCCTAGTGCACGGCTCTGCCCAGCTACTTCTACTCTACACACTACTTTGCTTTCTCCCACCATATTGCCTGTTTTTACATAGGAATTTGAATGAACTTGCTGGGCGGTGGTGGCTCAATACCTTTAATCCCAGCACTTGGGAGGCAGAAACAGGTGGATCTCTGTGAGTTCAGAGGCCAGCCTGGTCTATAGAGTGAGTTCCAGAACAGGCTTCCAAAAAAACCCTGCCTCGAAAAACCACAAACAAATGAACGAACCAATGAATTGAAGAAGTCGCTCAGTTGCACTTGCCTAGCTCAGCCTTCAGTGATGATGTCAGACTTGGGTACACTGTACCACTCGTGACTCATTGGCATGCTTCTAACATATTATCCCTGGGATTTAGAATGTACACTCTGGGGAAAACATGCTTGCGGCTCAACTTCCTGAGTAACAGGGACTGCCAGTGTGTGCTGCCATGGGGGCATGAGTAACCCCATGTTTCGGCTGAAGCATCACCTACACTAGGAAGCCCTATTTCTCCATCTGTTCCCGGGCCCTTACCTTTTCTTCCTTGTCACCCTAATTCACACTTTCAAAGCAAGAGACCTGGGACCTTTTATCTATCCTCAGGTACTTTACACAGTACTAGATATATATGAATGAGCAGCAAACAAAATGAATGAGCAAACAAGTTTATATAGTAGCAACTCAAGACTACCCAAGCATTTGGCTTGGCAAAGTGTTGCAGCCATGTTTCTGGGTGATAGAAATAGGGCAAAGCTGGCTGAGAAGAAATAAGTGTGTTAACCCACACCAAAGTACGCAGGCTTTCTTTAAGTCTACCCGTCTAGAGCACTAGCAACTAATAGCTAAGGGAACTGATGGAAGACTGTAGCGACAATTCATCCCATTCACAATTAGCATGTTAAAATCATCCTGAGCGGCACAACATACGTAGAGCACCAAGATGAATCAAGATTGCCCTGCAACTCTGCACAGTTGGCTACTGTGTGCCATGGACGGATAAGTGCATTCTCCAAGGGTTCCTGTGCTAGAAGCCAGGTCCCGTGTAGTGACATCAAAGAAAAGTAAGACCTTTAAGAAGCAAAGCCTGGGCCAGCACATCTTTCAACTTTTGGGAGTCTTTTCTGTCCTTCCACCAGGAGACCCCAGGAATTGAACTCAGCTGTCAGGCTCGGCAGCAAGTGTCTTTATTCTCTGAGCCATTCATTTCACAAGCCCCCACCCCTTTTCTAAGTCAGGCATATATATGCTTTCAGTCCTAGGCCCCGGGAGAATGACGCAGGAGGACCAAGAACCCCAGGGTAGGTTGTGCTATATAAGCTCGGTATATTATTATAGCAACAGAAAATGACTGATACTGTTAACCTTTTTTTTTTTTTTTTTCCAGAGCTGAGGACCGAACCCAGGGCCTTGCACTTGCTACGCAAGCCCTCTACCACTGAGCTAAATCCCCAACGACTGATACTGTTAAATAGTGTTATCATCTCTGTGTCACATTTTAAAATTTAAATCACAGTCCCAGCCTGCAGGATGGCTCAGTGGACAAAAGTCCTTAATGTGGAAACCTGATGACCTGAGTTCCATCCCCGGAATCCTAAAAACACCAAATCCGGAGAGGGCTCTGCTCTAAGAGTACTGTTTTTCTTGCATAAGACTGCAGTTCCATCTCTAGCTCACATAGCAGGTGACTCACAACTGCCTGCAACGACAGCTCCAGGGCATTCAGTACCTGCTGGCTTCTGCAGACACCTATGCACACACAGACACAGATATACACATAAATAAAAATCAGTGTAAAAATAAAAAGCCAGCTGGGCGGCGGTGGCACACGCCTGTAATCCCAGCACTCGGGAGGCAGAGGCAGGCAGATCTCTGTGAGTTCGAGGCCAGCCTGGTCTGCAAAGCGAGTTCCAGGAAAGGCGCAAAGCTACACAGAGAAACCCTGTCTCAAAAAAAAAAAAAAAAAAAAAAAAAAAAAAAAAGAACCAAAAAAACAAAACAAAACAACAACAACAAAAAAGCCAAACGCAGTGGTTCACATTGGCAACCCTGGCACTCCTAAGTTGGGATGGGAGGCAGAGAAAGGGAGAGCTGCCTGGAAGCTCAAGAGACAGTGAACCCCGAACCCGAGTGTGCAGAGCAGCAAAAACAAAGGCGACCCTGCCTCGACCTTTGACCTCCACATGCACACAAAGCTCACACGTACACTAATAATAAATTAAAACAGGACAAAACTAAGCGTCAGCCAAGTGTGGTGGCTCACTGGATCACCAAGAGCTTGGCTACAGAGGACAAAACCAAGAAGACAGTAACAGTAGAATGAAGGAAAAACTCTGTACCACCCTCACCCGTCACCACCACGTCCAAAGATCCTGGTCGGCTGGCTGACCACAGGGGCTGGACATACAGAAGCGCAAAGGCAGTTTTCGGGCATTTTGTAGTAAATTCTTCAAACATTTTGATTTTTTTTAAATAATAAATTATTTTCTTATTGTCTGTTTTTGAGACAGAGCCTCACTATGTAGCCCTAGTTGGCCTGGAACTCACAATGTAGACCAGGTTGGCCTCGAACCAGGTTGCGTCTATGATTGGCTTTCCATCTTCATCAGTACTTAAGTCATCCATTGGGCTGAATGCCTCAAAAGGATCTCACAGACCTCATCGATGTAAGCATTTGACTCAAGAATGACAAGTTCTAATATGCTGAAGAGATGGGCAATGTTTCTTGCTTTTTGTTATGAATATTCCCATGTATTAATGACTGGTTGAGTGGTTGATAGTTATTAAAGTAGTAGAATTGGTGTGTGTGTGTGTGTGTGTGTAAACATATACACATATATAGACCATATAGATACATACATATATATATAGGCAATTTTGCAATAAAAATGGCTGTGGTTTGAAAACAGTTTTAAGGTTTGTAAGTATCTGGCATATGGAAAGTTTGGTGGCTGTTGGATTAATAGCAGAGCATACAGATAGCAACAATCTCCCCACCACCCTTCTCTCTCAGAGTTCAGGTTGGCCTCAAACTCGCTGTGTACCTGGCTTCCACTTCCTAGTTCAGGGATTATACGTGGGCATCACCATCCACTGTTGTTTCCTCCTTTGTTTGTGGAAGTTGTAAGATTTTAAATCTGCTAGCTAGAGAGCCTTGCAGTTTTTTGGTTTTGCTTTTGTTTTTCGAAACAGGGTCTCCCTACGTAGCCCTGGCTGTCCTGGAACTCACTATGTAGACCAGGCTGGACTTGAACTCAAAAAGATCCACCTGCCTCCACCTCTCTAGTGCTAGAATTGAAGGCGTGCGCCACCATGACCAGCTTGGTCCTTTTGCCTTATAGTAGTAATGTCTGTCACTCATAGGCATTAAAACACTGTGGGAGAGGCTGGAGAGAAGGTCAGTGATTAAGAGCACTCACTTGCTGCTCTTTTAGAGGACCAGAGTTCAGTGTGCAGCACCCACATCAGGCGGCTCACAACTTCCTGTAACTCTAGCTCCAGGGGATCTGACATACTCTTCTGACCTCCACAGGCACTCAAATACATATACATACACACATAAATAAAAATAAAATAAAATAAAAAACATTGGGGCTGGAAAAATGGTTCTAGAGCACTGGCTGCTTCTAGAGGACCTGGGTTCCACTCCCAGTACCCACACGGCAGCTCACAACTGCCCATAATGCCTGTAACTCAAGTCCTAGGGGATCTGATGCCCTCTCTGGCCTCTGTGGACACCAAACATACACATGATACACAGACATACATGCAGGCAAAACACTTGTACACATAAAATAAATTAAAATTAAAAAAAGGAACTTCATAATCCTCAGGAGGCTGAGGCAGGAGGATCACCTTGAGCTTGAGGCCAGCCTAAGCTACACGTGAGATGAGAATAGAAGAAATAAGTGAGAAAATTTCCTTTTACATTTTATTTAAATAGGTTGTTGTGCTTTTTTTGTTTTGTTTTGTTTTGTTTTTTGTTTTGTTTTGTTTTTTGAAGACAGGGTACTATTAATCTCTAACACTAGGATACGTGGGAGCTTTTATTCATATTCTGGGTAGTGAGTTATGAATTTGAGAACACAGTATAGTTGATAACTCTGTCTCACTCTTTTGTCCTCCTTCATCCTGAACAGCCTTCCCAGCAGGCTGAGTCCCAGTTCTATATCTGGTCATCAGTTTCTTCCCCTAGGGTGTCTGTTCTCAATCTGTGGGTCATGACTCCCACAGGATCACATAGTGGATATTTACATTATGATTCATAACAGCAAAATTACAGTTATGAAGTAGCAATGAAATAATCTTTTGTTGTTGTTGTTTTTCAAGACAGGGTTTCTCTGTAGCTTTGGAGCCTGTCCTGGACTAGCTCTATAGACCAGGCTGGCCTCGAACTCACAGAGATCCACCTGCTTCTGCCTCCCAAGTGCTGGGATGACAGGCATGCGCCACCACTGCTCAGTGCAATGAAATAATCTTATGGTTGGGGGTCATCACAACATGAGGGACTGTATTAAAGGGTTGCAGCATTAGGAAGGTTGAGGACCACTGCCCTAGGGTGGCCTTCCAGACAAACCTAAGATCTGATTTCCTTTGTGCCACCATCTATGTCAAATATCCTTATAATGCAGTGCTTATTAAAACCCACAGCAATTATTTACTTCCCTCAACTGCAAGTACTCTTTGGGAAGGGATTTTACTCTAAATCCACAGAGATTAACAACAGGTGGCCAAAAATGTTAAAACGGATGAATAAAACATGTCCTGTAATGTATATCCTTTGGAACATTTAATTTCTTTCTTTTCTTAAAAATTAATTTATTAGCCGGGCAGTGGTGGCGCACGCCTTTAATCCCAGCACTCGGGAGGCAGAGTCAGGCGAATCTCTGTGAGTTCGAGGCCAGCCTGGGCTACCAAGTGAGTTCCAGGAAAGGCACAAAGCTAGACAGAGAAACCCTGTCTCGAAAAACAACAACAACAACAACAACAAATTATTTTCACTTTATGAACATTTGATGTTTTGCCTGCATGTGTGTCTGTATGAGGTTGTTGGGTCCCCTAGAACTGGAGTTACAGACAGATGTGAGCTGCCGCGTGGGTGCTGGGAATTGAACCTGGGTCCTTTGGAAGAGCAGTATGTGCTCATTAACTGCTGAGCCATCTCTTCAGCCCCAGAATATTGAATTTCTAAATAAGCTATAATCTAATTATATAAGATGATCAAAGGAAGGATAAAATAAAGTTAATGACTTATTGAAGTCTCAAAAATGTCCCTTCCCAGGACAAGCTACAGTTTTTGCTTAAAAAGGATTCACTTTGGATAAATCAATCCTTTTAGGGATATAAGACACGAGAAATACATGAGGATGAATACACAAAAGCCAGAAGACAGTGTTGGATGCCCTGGAAATTGAGTTACACACAGTTGTGAGGTGTCGGGAATAGAACCCTGGACTTCTGGAAGAGTAGCCTGTACTCTTAACCACTGAGCCATCTCTCCACCTCCTCATAAACACTCCTAAAGGTCACAAGTATATTATTAGCACACTTGAAGTTTTATTGATTTTTACTTATGTGTTTCAGTACTGGAGAGTGAACCTATGGTCTCGCTGGGAAGTGCTCTACTTCTAAGCTGTGATTTTCAGATGCTGGGATTCTAGGCAAGAACTAGTCCAGTCTTTCACCTCAATTCTTTAGAAAGTTAGCTTGCTTTAGGTGGTGGTGGTGGTGGTGGTGGTGGTTCTTTCTTTCTTTCTTTCTTTCTTTTTTTGCTTGGGGGGGGGGGTGTTTTTGTTTCTTTGGGACAAAGTTTATTTATGTAGCCCTGGCTGTCTTGGAACTCACTGTGTAGACCAGGCTGTCTTTGAACTCACAGAGACTCACCTGCCTCTGAATTAAAGACATTCTCCACCACACCAGGTTATTTCCACCTTGTTTTTGAGACAGGGTCTCTCCTGTTGTTTTATCTGCTGCTCATGTGAGCTCCTGGGTGATTTTCCTGTCTCTGTCACCTGTGCTGGAGGAGTGCGGGGGTGGGGTGTGGGGGTGTGGGTAGGGTGGTGGTGGGGGTGATAAGAACCCGGGCCAGTTTGATGACTGCAGTCCTCAGGTTTACAAGGTAAGGACTTTTCTCCCTGAACCTTCTTGTCATCCCACAGATACCTTTTGAGCTCTGCCCAAGCAGACAATAAGCTTGCTCATTGCCATTTCCTTTTCTTTAGGCAAGGGCTCTCTCTCTCTGTAAGTCCAGGCTGGACTGAAACTCATGTAGCAGAGGCTGGGCTTGAACTGGTAACTAAGCCTCCCATGTGTTAGGCTTACAGTTGTGAGCTTTCATGCCTGGGTCATGAATTTTGCTTTGTTGTTTCCAGTTTTTATGTGGTGCTCTGGATTGAACCCAGGGGCTCATGGGCACTGGGCAAGCATCTACCAACTGAACTACACCTCTCCCCATAGATATATTTGGAGATAGGGTTTCATGTTCTCCAGATTGGTCTCAAACTCCTGATCCTCCTGCCTCTACTTCCCAACTTCTTTGGAATTACTAGCCTGGCTCAATTTTTTTTCTTTCTTCCTTCCTTCCTTCCTTCCTCCCTTCCTTCCTTCCTCCCTCCCTTCCTTCCTTCCTTCCTTCCTTCCTTCCTCCCTCCCTCTTTCTTTCTTTCTTTCTTTCTTTCTTTCTTTTTCTTTCTTTCTTTTTTGTTTTGACAGTGTCTCCTGTATCCCTTGAACTCACTATGTAGCCAAGGGACCTTGAACTTCTGATCCTCCTGTCTCTATGTCCTAGGTAGGGGGATTGCAGGTGTATTCCACTTGGCTCAGTTTATGTGACCTTGGGAGATCAAACTCATGCTACCAGTCGAGGTATATCCTTTGCTCTCGGCTGGCTACTGAAATTTTCCCCTCATACTTATTCATAGGAACTGGAGTGTGTGTGTTATGGAATACACGTAAAGGTCAGAGGACAATCTATGGGACTCCGTTCCCTCCCCTCACCATGTAAGATCAGGTCTTCAGTCTCAGTAGCAAATGCCCCTGCCCATTGGGCCATCTCTCTGGCCCCTGGACTGGCTACATTTTAATACTAGGCAGAAATCAAACTGATTCTATCACACTATTGAATCATTTTAACATGCTGAAGTATGCTAGCCTAAACATCTCTAGAAAGGAAGATAAGATTACGATTATGTAGACCCAGGAAGAGCCGGGAGGGTGGGTCACTGAGGGGAACTGGGCATGTATGTCGGAACACAAATGTGAAGACCCGTTACCTTATAGGAGGTTCATCAGCATTTTAACACCCCTGTCAGGCCAGTGTGCCCAACTGTTCCAGGAAGCTTACCAGCACAGAGAAAACTTTGGGTTAGATTCAAAAGACTCACTCCAATGTGGGTTTGTTTTTTGTTGTTGTTTTTTATTTTGTTTGGTATATATATATATATTTTTTTGGGGGGAACAGGGTTTCTCTGTGTAGTTTTGGTGCCTGTCCTGGGTCTGGTGCTGTAGGCAAGGCTGGCCTCGAACTCACAGAGTTCTGCCTGCCTCCCAAGTGCTGGGATTAAAGATATGTGCCACCACCTCCCGGCCTGATGTGTTTGTTTTTAAGATATTTATGTGCTTGTTTGTGTGTGTTTGTACATGTGAATATGGGTTCAAGAGGAAGGCATTGAATCTCCTGGAACTCGAGTTACAAGCAGTTGTGAGCCATCAGACATGCCGGAAGTGACCCTGGGTCCTCTTCGAGAGCAGTGAATAATCTTAACTGTGGAGACCAAGTGTTTCTATCTTTTGAGACTGCATTTACTATGTGGATCAGTCAGGGGCCTTGTAGTCATCCTTCTGCCTCCATCTCTGCAGTGCTGGGTCACAGGTGTTTGCCACCAAATATGGCTTCTTGTAGACTTAGTATTCTTTTTTCTTTATTAAATCTTATTTGATTACTTTGTGTGCAAAGTACATGGAGGTCAGAGGACAACTTGTGGAATCGGTTCTCTCTTTCCACCATGTGGGTCCTGGGGATTGAACTCAGGTCCTTTGGCAGGGCAGCAGATGCCTGTTCCTGCTGAGCCATCCCACAGGCCCTCGGATCAGGGTTTATATTCACGGTTACAATGTCCATCTCATAGAGTTACCAGAGAATTAAGGCAATGCAAGTGAAAAAAACAAACCAAACAGGTATTTGGTGAAACATTTCTCTGGCTGTTTCTCTGAGAGTGTTCTGAATGAGAAGATTTGATTTAAATCGGTGGGCTATGAATAGAGCAGACTGTTTCCCAGAAAGTCAGACTCAACCAGGCTTGGAGAGCCTGGGAGACTAGTCTTTGTTGAGCAAGAAGAATTGTTCTAGCAGTAGCCAACCTCAACACGGCCTTCTGCTGAGTCTCCAGTCTGCCTGCCGACCATTCCACACAGCAGACTTGCCAGCCCCTGGAATGGTGTGAGTTGATTTCCTGATCAAATCCAAGAATTTATTGGTCTGACTGGAGAGTAATGAACTAGTTCCAAGAAGTAGGGTTCAGGTGTAGTAAAGGCCTGCATGAATCTGTGAGTTCAAGGACAGCTGGAGCTATTCGGTGAGAGCCTATTTCAAAAACAAAACAACCAACAACAAAAAACCCTTCAAGATGGCAAAAAGAGAGGCTAGAAAATAGGTGTAGTTCTGGAAAAGCCTAGACCACCTTGAAGAGACTGTGAGTAAGAATATGGATGTTTAAGGTGATTCTGGGGCACAGGAGAAAACTCCTTAAGGCCCTTGTGGCTGATCTTGACGACCTGAGTTGGATTCCTGGGACATGCAGTGTCTGGGTTGTGAATGTCCACCTGCTGCCCTGCCCCCATACCTGAATGGAGTGCGTCGCCTGCCAGCCACCCCCTGCATGCGCGGAATACCCCTGTGTCCCCGAGCAATAATTCATAACACTTTTATTTTCGTTAATCACATGAACAAGGCACTATAATATCCAGGGCAAACTGGAGAATTTGGCAGTTCAGTTGGTCCATCAGAGACCCACAGGCCGGTAGCAGCAGCATAAAATGTCTGGGTTCAGTGAGCTTGTGGCTGCGTCCATCTTGCAGGTGGCTACCCCTCCACATCATGCCAGGTTTTGGGGCTGGGGTAGGAATCATCTCAGTGCTTGGGGTGTTTCACTCTGGTTTTTTGTTTGATGGCTTCTTTGATCATCAGGTTCTTCTGTGACTCTTCTTGAACCTGGTAATGTCTCCACTGTATGCCATTTCTTAAAACTACCTGCAAGGCCAGCCTGGGCTACCAAGTGAGTTCCAGGAAAGGCACAAAGCTACACAGAGAAACCCTGTCTCAAAAAAGCCAAAAACAAAACAAAACAAAAGTCTGTTGGCAAATGCTTGTAATTCAGGACTTGGAAGGGGCAGGAGAATTTCTAGTTCAAGGCCAGCCTGGACTACATAGTAAGACTCTGTCCCAACAATTTTTTCAAAAGTAAAAGAAGTTAACAGGTGCATTCATGATCTGACAACCATTTAGCAGAGTCTAGGACTAAACATGAGCCACCTTGTACTGGCAGGATAGAGAGGAGACAAGAGGAGACTATCAAATGTCTGGAATTCTACGGAATGGGACAGTAGCACCCCAGAACAGGCAGTGTCCTTCAGTTCCAGAGAATACTGACTCCCAAAGGGACGACAATGATCCTCCTTAGCACTCCCACCACAGGCCCAGGCACACAGGTCCCTGGGGCAACGATGCTTCTTCAGGTGTTCTGACAGCAGGGGTGGGGGCGCCACAGAGAGCCAAGAGGACAAAGCTACTGGAAGGCAGAGCATACACGCAAATAGGCTTAGGCTTTTTGGCTTGTTGCTTCTTTCTTTGAGGGAGCCTGGGATTGAACCCAGAGCCTCACACATAGATCAAATCATCTCCCACTGAGCTATACCCCAGCCTCAGGGGGTTATCTTGATCCTTAAATCTAACAAAACATTAATTTCTTACCTCTAAAATCAAAAGCACAGGAAACTAAATAAAAAAACAGGCCTACACCAAACTCCAAGACACTGGTATATCAACAGACACAATCAGCGGGGTAAATTAGAGTTGACAAAATGGAAGAAAATATTTGTTAAGTCACAGATCTAATAAATGGTTAAAAACCCAGAATGTGTAAAGAGCTTCTACAAATCAATAATCAAAAACAACAACAAAACAACCCCAATAACCTGATTTCAAAGTGAGTCCCCCGCATCACCAAAAAAAAAAAAAAAAAGAAAGAAAAGAAAAGAAAAAGAAAGTAACTTGCAGCTTTAAATGTTTTCTATTGAATGCTTTCTATTCATACACACACACACACACACACACACACACACACACAGAGTAATAAAAGTGAGACCAAATTAGTCATGCTGGCCAACACCCATAATCATAGCACTTGTGAGATGGATGCAGGAGTTTGAAGACAGCCTGAGCCTCATGCCAAGTTCAAGGCCACTTTGGGGTACAAAGAACCGTCTCAAAAAAAAGGAAGTTGCAGGTGGTGTTGGCCAGTGATGGCACAGCAGGTCAGCTCTTGCAAAGGACCCAGGTCCAAGTTCCATGGTAGCTTACAACTGTCTGTGACTCAGGGGACCTGACACTCTTCTGGCTTCCACAGGCACCATGCATGCACACTGTGCACATACACACATACCAACCAAACACTCATAAACTGCTGGGCATGGTGGTGCACGCCTGTAATCCCAGCACTCTGGAAGCAGGGGCAGGTGGATCTCTGCGAGTTCAAGGCCAGCCTGGTCTACAGAGCTAGTCTAGGACAGGCTCCAAAGCTACAGAGAAACCGTGTCTCAGAAAACCAAAAAAAAAAAAAAAAAAAAAAAAAAAAAAAAAAAGAAGGAGGAAATCGTGTATAGCATGGTGGTTGAAATTTGAGGACTGTTGGTAAGTGAAATAACACCTACATGGAAACCCAAATCCTCCGTGATTCCACCCAGGTACAGTCCGAAGGAGGTCAAACTCACAGAAACAGAATACAGCTGCTTCTTTAGAGGCTCTGGGAGGAAGTGGTTTGTTGGGTACAGAGCTTCCGAAGTACAAGATGAAAGTTTTTGGAGATCGATTTCATAACAGTATAAATACACTTAACACAGTCGAAAAGTGATCAAATATTTCATTTTTTTGTTTTTTTAAATATTTTATTTTATAATTAACTTAATTTCACATATCAGCCTCGGATTCCCCCGTCCTCCCTCCTCCCACCCCGATCAGATATTTCATTAGTCAGCTTTGTACCACTGATAAAATAGCCTAAAACAACCAACCTGTAAGGGAGAAAATTTCATTTTGACTCAAGCTTTTGGTCACAATAGCTTGGCCCTGATGTCTTTGGATCTGAGGCACAGTAGTATGTTGTGGCTAGTAGCATATGGTAGCCACCGTGTGTGTGTGTGTGTGTGTGTGTGTGTGTGTGTGTGTGTGTGTGTGTGTGTGCGTATTGAGCAAGGTCTTAGCCTGTAGCTCCAATCTCACTGAAATGCCCCTTCCTAGGTCTCCCAAAGCTGAGATTACCCAGCTTGCTTGAGTCCAGCTTCATAAACTGTAGGCGCTATGAAAATTTTGTCAGTCATAAAAGCTTTCTGAGTGATCAAAAGTTAATTCAAAATCCCACTCACGGCAAAATGAATTCGAGGTGTTTGTTCCTGAGCACTCTGGCCCACCACATCAAGGTTTCACTGTGGGTTTTTTTGTTTTTTGTTTTCCAAGACAGGATTTTTCACAACATGAGCAGTTTGCCCCTCAAGTGCCATAACAGCATGCATGTCAACAGATGTCACCTGAAACATCTCAGCTTTGAAACGACTACTGTTACCCACTGCAGTGTCTTTACTGTACATACAAAGTTTTCTGGTCTTATGATGGTTTAATTACAGAAAACAACGACTTTTAATGTTTTCCTGCCTTCATTCCTTAGCATGCATCAAGTCAAATTGGACTGAGGTAGAAAGTCGGATTTAAAACCTGATGTTGATGAGGCCAGGAGTGTAGCTCAGCTGGCACTATTCACAAGGCCCTAGGTTTGCTCTCCAGCTCCTGTGTAGTCAAGGATGACCTTGAACAGCCTATCCTCCATTTCCAATTCCCAAGAACAGGTTGGGTTTGTATTAGGAATCAAACTTGAAATTCACTAATGCATTCCACTGACTGGGCTATATCCTCACTCATGGTTTTGTTTGTTTTGTTTTGTTTTGTTTTTCGAGACAGGGTTTCTCTTTGTAGCTTTAGAGCCTATCCTGGCACTCACTCTGTAGCCCAGGCTGGCCTCAAACTCACAGAGATCCACCTGCCTCTGCCTCCCGAGTGCTGGGATTAAAGGCGTGCGCCACGGCCGCCGCCGCCGCCGCCGCCGCCACCACCACCACCACCACCACCTGACAGTCATGTATTTTTTTAAATTTATTTGTATTTTTTGCTCATGAGTGTTTGCCTGCACTATGTGCATGCCTGGTTCCCGGAGGTCTGAAGAGGGTCCATTCCCTTGGAATTGGAGTCACAGATGACTGTGAGCTGCCAGTTGGGAGCTGGGTGTCAGACCCAGCTCTGGAAGAGCAAGCCAGCTCTTCACTAAGGCCCTCCATCCCTTTTTAAAATTTTTGGGAACAAGGTCTCACTATGAAGCTCCGGCTGGTTTGGAACTCTGTGAAGAGCAGGGTGGCCTAGAACTCACAGAGATCTGCCTGTCCTGGTCTGGGCAGCCCTGGGATTGAAGGTGGTCACCACCAGGCCTAGCCCCTCAGCTGTTTTCTGTACACACTGCTCTACAAGCACCAGTAAGGCCCACAGACCATCGCATGAGGTAAAGACGAGCCTACGCGTTCTCCAAGGGTACCCCTGCACTACTGTCCCAGGTAGAAATGTCTTTGCTTCTCTGTAAAGCTGCCGGGTGGTGCTATCACTAGGGCTTCCCTACCCTCCTTGGTTACAGGAAAACAGCAACATGATAACTCACGCTGACTCATATCCCCCCTTTCAAAAAAACATAACCACATGCCAGCCTGTGTCACTTTTCAATGAGATACGCCGTAATTAAAGGGCTGTGCTATTTGAGCAAGTCTCTCCCCTAATTTTGGTGGCCCTTGAACCTGGTAGAGCCTAACTTCTCAGAAAGTGGGGGCACCACTCCATGCTCCAAGGTACTGTCTACTGATTTGGTGTTCTATGACGGGCTAGGCCAGTCCACAAACTGCCAGAAAATAAATGAAATGCTATTCTCAGAGGAGAGAGGGTCACAGTCTCAGACTCAGCACAGCTAGAGGGGCTGCTGGGAGTTGTAGGAATTGAGGGAAGGCCAGCTCCCTGGATCCACAGAACCACAGTATAGATACTGAAGGCATTGTCTGACTCCACTGGAATCTCAAAGAACAAGTACTGAGCGGATCAGACGCTCCATCCCATCCCTTCCTGGTATGGTGACACCCAGAGAAACCATCTTGTCCTCATATGATGGTGGTGCACATCTGTTCCCAGCACTATGGACACATTGACACCTTTGAATTTGAGGCCAATCAGAATTATTTTTGAGACAGGGCCTTTCTATGTAGACCTTGGCTGTCCTGGAACTCACTATGTATACCAGGCTGGCTTCGAACTCACAGAGATCCCCCTGCCTCTGCCTCTTGAGTGCTGGGATTAAAAGAATGTGCCACCACACCCAGATTTCATTCATTTATGTAGTCATTCATTCATTCACTTATGTATGGCCCCTTTTGACATGGGTAGTCCAGACAGAGTCTATAGGGTCCACAAATACCAGAGCACTTGCCTAGCATGTTCAAGACCTTGAAAGAAAGTGTCCTCTCTGATAAACAGGGTTAGGGAGACAGCAAGCTGTCAAGAGTGGACACCTGTCTGGCAGAGAGTATGAGTTTGATTCCCAGCTCCTACTTTAGGTAGCTTACAAACATGTTAACTCCAGCTGCAGGGATCCAAAGCTCCCTTCTTCTTGGACAATCCCCCTCACCTGCACACACATACAAAGATAATTCTTTAAACAGGCATTGTTGCACACACCTTTAATCCCAGCACTCTGGATGCAGAGGAAGGTGGATCTCTGAGGGTTTGTGACCAGCCTGGTCTACAGAGCAAGTTCCAGGACAGCCAGGGCTACAATGAGACCCTGTCTGGAAAAAACAAAATCCTCCACAAGTTTTTGTATAGATTGTGTGCCATGCAGTACAGCAGCCACTGGGCTAGAAATGACCTTGATTCAATGCCATTCCTGCTGAAGCTACTCCACTTACAAGTGTATGAAATCTATGTTGCAGAGCATCAGCCTGTTTAACAGACTTATCTTTCTCAGGCTGTTGCCTCCAGTGGAACCAGCCAGTCACAGTAATATTTGGATGAGGCGGGCTCAGAAACCAAAGAATCTCTTCAATTCTTATCTTGCGGCCTGACTTTTTTTTTTTTTTTTGGAGGTGGGTTGTGTGGTGCGTGATGCTGGTCAGCTGAATCTCCGAAGTGACTAGCTTCATCACTCAATCCTGTCTCTCCTTTTATTCCACTCTCCCTCCTGTGGAATTTGTTTTCTTGTTATGTTGCCGAGGACTGCAGCCAGCATCTCCCCATGATTCTGGTTTTCTTCATCCTGTTTCCCTGTCCTTTTTTGACACAGATCTGCAAATTCTCATGGGTGTGAAAAGATCCTGAGTATTTATTGGATAGTTTATATGCAAACTTATGCTGGAATGGTTTTTGGAAATGTGTGTAAAAAAGAAATGTGTGGAATAATCCTTGCCTTTGGTGCCCTGTTCCTACAATTCTTTAAATGTTCAAATGCAGCTATATTCCTTTACCTACAACCACGTTTTAAATTAGCTTTCAGGCCGATTTTTCCTCTCTAGTAAAGGGTTTGAATCCAGGGTCTTGCGCATAACTGGGAAACCTTCTCTCACTGCATTCTATCTCCTAAACTCTCTTTGATTTTATATCTGTCTATGTGTTTGAGACAGGGTCTCACTATGTAGCCCTGGCTAGCCTGGAACTCACAGATCCACCTGCTTCTGCCTTCCAAGTGCTGGAATTAAAGGAACAGGCATAAAGGATCAGCACCACCCTGCTCAACCAACAATTTGTGTTTGTTTGTTTGTTTTTAGACAGGGTCTTATACAGTTCAGGGTAACGTTGAACTATGCAGCCAAAACTAGCCCCAAACTCATGACAACATCATAATCCTCCTGCCTCAGCCCGCTGAGTGCTGGAATTACAGACATGCATCACCACACCAGGCTCTCAGCCTTCTTTTCATCCATTGTGTGTGGGACAAGGTTTCATTATGTTACCTAGGCAGGCTCTGAACTGCTATCCTGCCTCAGTTTCCTTGTATCTGGGATTACAAGCCAGCTCTGGGTGACTTTTAAATCCAGTGTAACTCCAATTATAGCTAAGTGGCTGCTTTAATCTAATTGAGAAGAACCAAGCATTATCAGTTTCTCTTTGTTGTTATTGTTTTGTTGAGACAGGGTCTCACTATATAGCTCTAGCTGTCCAGGAAACATGTAGCCCAGGCTGGCCTCAAACTCCTAAAGATCTGCCTGCTTCTGCCTCCCATTGCTGGGATTTATGATGTTTACCACCACGTTAGTACATTTTTGTTTTGTTTTTCAAGATAGGGTTTCTCTAGTAATAAATAGCTTTGTTTGTTCTGGAACTAACAACTTTGTAGCCCAGGCTGGCCTCAAACTCACAGAGATGGGCCTGCCTCTGCCTCCTGAGTGCTGGGATTAAAGGTGTGCACCAACCACCATGTCCAACTTTTTTTTTTAAAGAGTGAGAGAGAGAAATCAAGTCTCTCTGTCTCTGTCTCTCTGTCTCTCTGTCTCTCTCTCTGTCTCTGTCTCTGTGTGTGTGTGTGTAAGTTTGTCATAGTCTGCATGTGGAGGGCAGAGGACAACTTTCAGGAGTGAGTTCTCTCCTTCCACCATGTTTATGAGTCCTGAGAATCTAACTCAGGTCATCCCACTTGGTAGAAAGTGCCTTTAGCATGACATTCTAGAGTGCGCACACTAAATACATAAACAAACATAATTATCATGATGTTGGGCTGGTGAAATGCCTCACTGGGCAAAAATGCTCCCAACGCCACAGCATGCACACTCTCAAATAAATAAATGTAATAATTTAATAAATGTAAAAATGTAATGCTTAACTCCAGAGGATTATACCAGTTATACAGGTTTCGCCGTGACATTTCATCTATGTATATAATCTAGTTTGATCATATTCTCTCACCATTACCCTCTCGTGGCCCCCTCCCATCCCCACCGGAAAGCATGGTCAGTGCAAGGAACCCGGAGGCTGGAGATAAGCAGCTGGTGCAGAACTCTAGGAAGGGAGCCATCCTCCGAGGAGGCTCAGTCAGGGTCCTGTTCCCAGGCTGTTCAGAGAGCTCCCAGGAGAGAGGAACAGGGATGGCTGAAAGTGAGCCTGGTGAGGCAAGGAGGCTCTTAAGACATTTTGTGGTCCACAAACCCCAAACTACTTACATAATCCGACCCTTTACAGTAAAAGTTGCCAACTCCCAAGTATGACAGTAGATTAGTCAAATGAGATGGAATCTTAAATCTGTGAGGTCACAGGCCATAACCCAGGGTCGAAGGAAGGAAGGAAGGAAGGAAGGAAAGAAGGAAGGAAGGAGGCCGTGTTTGGTGGCCGAGGAGGCTTGAGACTAGGAATACTGCATCTCAGTGGGAATGAAACAGCTTGAGAACTTCCTGCTAAGAAATGCAAAAAGTGGCCCTAACAAGACTGACAACCAAAAAGATTAATTAGGAAAGAAGCTGGTTTTTTGTTTGTTTGTTTGTTTGTTTTTTGTTTCTCTCTCTCTCTAAATTTTTCTCATTCCATGGAACAGAGAACACCAGAAGACTCACCATATGGGTCTTTGTAAGTTGGCTATCCGGGTTCGGCCAGGCCTGCGTGCTCCTTTGGTTTTTACTTAGGAACAAGCACAAGGACCCATCACCCAAAAGGATCACCATGACATACTGCTGTCATCCATGGTATTTGGGAGAAGAAAACCTGGGGCTGGATTAGAGAGGTGATTGAAGAAAGACCGGCTGATGGCTTGTGTTTGGGTCTCCATCAACCTTCGCTCGCGCCCCTTAAAGGCGGCAGGAAGTCTGCAGAGAACACCAAAAACCAATGTAGACCAGAGAGCTGTTGAAGACGGACGGCCCAAGGCCAAAGTGAGGATCGCACTGACTCGACGGGAAGCCTCTGTTTTCTAACGGGTAACAGTGCCTCTTCAGGTGGGGTAAGTGGACGTCTCAAAAGTTAGAAACTGAAGCCCCAAGGTTATCACTGGCATCCTTCATGAAGTTTAGTGATGCAAACAGGATGTGGACCTTTAGCAAAGCGAGAAAGAGCTAGAGAAATTGCACCCCCTCCCCCAGCACCATCCCATCCCATTATCGGACTGGGGTTTTGGTCTCTTTCGGTGGTCGTCTTCGTTGACAGTGTCTCACATAGCACACGCTGGCTTTAACCTCCCTCTGCAACCAAAGCTGGCCACAGGTTTCTGATTCTCCTGCCTTCACTCCCCCAAGTGCTGGGAGTACATCCAGGTGGCTGCCACCCCTCCTGGTTTTATGTGGTTCTGGGGATTAAATTCAGAGCCTCCGGGATTCTACCAGCTGAGCCACATCCCAGTCCCAGATGTGTTTAAAGAATAACACGCTCGGATTTTCTAATGCCGATCTACAACATGCCATTTAATGTCCTGTGGCTGGTGTTATGCTAAACATGTCTGTCTAAAGTCCTAAAATGGGACTGAATGGCTAAACGCATGCACACAGTGCTCGCGTGCTTCCTTGGTTTGGGGCACAGTAAGAGAAAAAAGGTAAAAACCATAGAGTAAGGCATTTACGGTCAGAGGTTAGGACAGCGAGGCAGGCTTTTACTTCTGATTTTTTTTTTTTTTTTTCCGGCCCCGATGCACGCCTGCATCATTTGCAGCACGCAACACCAACCGACCCGGATTTGCTTGGAACTGTGTCTGCATTTCCTGGCTGAGGTGCCCACTGAAGCCCAGTTCACCGCTGGCGGGGCTATGCGCATGCTCACACACCTCTGCCCCTTCCCAGGCCCACCCCTTCCCGCTCTTCCTGGTGGTCTGCAGCCCACCCCACCTTTTACTTCTAAACTCTCCCTTCACCTTTCCGGCTCCGTTTCTGTCCTTTTATCTCCCCCTGGGCCAGTTCAACCCAGAATGTCTGAAGGTGGAGACCAAGGACAGAAGCGAAGTTAAGCGCGATGCGCGTGAGTCAGTGAGCGGGGGAGGGAGGCAGGTCCAGGCACTCGAGGACCGCGGGGGCTGCAGGGCGCCGTGCCACCGCGCACGTCCCTCGGCGGGGCGGGGCCGGCCAGCGCCCACCGGGTGGGGCTGAGAAAGTGCAGTGGTCAGGAATCCGCCACACCTGCTAAATCATTTAAGCAGTCTGCCTGGAGGGCAGTGGCCAATCCCCCACCTGCTCCTTGTCAGCTCCAGGCAGGGCGGTCTCTCAACCTGTGCCATCTACGGCTGGCACAGCTCTGCAGCCCCGGCTCTCCGTCTTCGTGCGTGCATCACAACGATCACGTCTCCACGCAGCCTGATTCTTTTTATTTTAGTCAGCTTTACAGATACAATGTGTGCAATAGCATTCACCCATTTATGGTGTTCGAGTAGATGACTTATTTTTGATGCCTGTAGTCCCTCGTCCTGGTCCCCATCCCAACCCCCGCCGCATTAGCGGGCAGATTTGCTCCTCAGAGCGTTGCTCTGGCGCCCGGTGCGCGCAGCAGTTACTCCGTCATTGTTTGATTGCCTTCGAGCGAAGGTAGGCTTTTGTAATGGCCCCAGCAGGAGAAGATAATCCGGGAGAGATGCGCGCCCCTCCCCTCGGCTATCAGCCTACTGAAACAATGGACCAAAGAATTAAAATTTCCTTAGGATTCCCAAACCGAGGGTAGAGGTGGGGTGCTGATGCCCTGGTGCGGAGTGGGGGGTGATGGGGCGGGAGACTTGCCTTCCGGGAAGGATTTCACAGGGCTTTGACAACTTTATCACACCCCTATTTCCTGATTTTTGTTTCATCTTTTCTATAAAGCTTACACACCGTCACAGAAATGTCCCTGCTTTGGACAAACCATACATAAATCCTTTTTCCTTTAAAAATGTGCTTCCTAACTTCTTTCAAGATGCAAGTTATGTATAAAGCAGCTGGGCATAGTGATGCAAGCATTTAATCCCAGTACCCCAAAGACAGAGGCAGGAGGATCTCTGAGTTTGAGGCTAGCTTGGTCTAGATAGTGAATTACAGGACAGCCAGAGCTACATATTGGAATCCTGTCTTAAAAAACTAGAACAAAAACAGTAACAGGTTTAAAAATCTAAATGACCTCTTGTGACACTTTTTCGCTGTCACTTTTAAATACTAAGTTTTTCTTATGACGCAAGCACGGTTGCAAAAGTAGGAAACGAGTACAAACCATTTGAAACAAAACAGGGCTATAAGCTTGTTCCTTCTGCACAGTTGCTCCCCTCCCCCACACCTTTTTCAGACCCTAAGTCGGTCCCCTGACTAATCCTTCCTGAGAGGTAATTGTTTTCTTTCTTCCTGAGGAAAGCTGCAGGGAAAAGAAACACTTGAAACTCAATTACTGCTGAGGAGAAAGCCAGGTGAGAATGAAGAATTTCCCGAAGGCCTGGGAGGGACAGATGAGGGTGGGAACCAAGGGTCCAGGCCAGGGACTCCAAGTCTATGGTGTGGCTGTAAAAAAAAAAAAAAAAAAAAAAAAAAACAACAACTAGAAGGCTCCCCTTTGGGCAGGATGTGAACTCCTGCAATAGACTCATAAAAGAAAATGTCAGCTCGGACCAATGAGCTTAGTGAAAGATGGGAAAGCAGGCTGGTGAGAACGGTACATCTGCCCTCTCCCAAAGGGAGTGCTGTGTGTTGGGGCAGGGTGAGGGCGGGGGTGAGGGGAGGGGTGTGTGTAGGAAAAACCAGTCTAAGAGAAGGAGACAATGACGACACATAGGAAGGCCATGGAGGTGTAAGCCCCCCAGCATCTGGGAAGCAGGTGTGGGGGCCTAGACTGCACAAGAGTTATCAGGGCAGCCGTAGTTATACAGTGAGACAGAAGGACAGACCGAGAGAAGAAAACAACCCACTAGACTTGTTGCAACTTGGATGCAAACCTGGCCCCTTCCTGAACCTGTGATGAAGGGTTTCCAGTTCCTCTGTCTGCCTATTGCTCAAGAGCCGGAGCTAGCTCATCACCCTCAGAATGGGGGACATCTTCTAGAGCAGCTCCTTTCAGGGGTTCTCAACCTTCCTAACGCCGCCACCTCTTAATACAGTTCCTTATGTTGTGGTGGCCCCCAACCATAAAATCATTTTGCGACTTCATAGCTGTAATTTTGCTACTGTTATGAATCATAATGCAGATATCTGCTGTGCAGGGTATCTGACTTGTGAGCCCTCCCCCTGGGGGCGGGGCCTGACTCAGTTTGAGAAGAGCTGCAGAGATGGCCAGTCACAGAAGTCTAGTGGAATGAGAACTTTCAGGACAAATACTTTGCGAGTAATGCTCCCCTTGGAGGGTGAGAGCTTCCATTTTTACCGAAATACACATGCAATGATGCTGGTAAAAAAGGCATTCATTTATAGGATGGATGAGTTCTCTCTTCTCTAATAGTCACCTGTATAACCACGGCTAATCCATATCTGGATTCTAGATGATTTCTACACCCCACACCCCCAGGCCTGATTTCGGCACCAGCCCCAGACTGTCACCTCTCTTAGAGGAGCACTCAGAAGAAGGAGTGCTCCCGCCCTTCCCTCCGTTGTTTCTTTTTCAGATAGGGTCTTGTTTTGTAGCCCACATAGTCTGTAGCTTCCTATGTTTACCCTCAAACTCAAAATCCTCCTGCCTCAGCATTCCAAGTGTTAGCATGTTTCAGAGCGTTGATTATAGGCATGCACCAAGGGGCCTGGGTTCATTGTGTATATGTATGCACGCTATTAAGGGCTAGAATGTTTTTCATTGAATAGGAATCTTTAAATAGTCTATGCTATGTTTAATTCCTTGTTGTTCCTAGTATCCTACTCATGGATCCACGTAAGTTTATCCATTCTCTCATTGATATACACATTATTATCATTATTATTATTTCGGCAGTACCGGAAATTGAATGCAGAGACATGTATGCTGGGCAAACACTATTATGGAGCAATATTCCTAGGCTTTGGTGTAGACACTGTTGGTTCTACTTCTGAACAGCATACATTTTTTTGTCACTTGTCAGATATATGAATGTTTTTCTCCTAGGAGTGGGATGGTTAAATTGCTGTTCTTTGTTAATAAATAATCTCTCTCTCTTTCTCCCTCTCTTCTCTTTTTTGCAGTGCTCAGGATTAAACCCAAGTGTCCTACATGTTAGGCAAGCAGTTTGTTACTGAGCTATATTCTCAGCCCAAATAATAAACTCAACAAAAATAAGCAAGCTACAGAGTATATGTGTACAGTGTTTCGTTTTTATTTTTTTGAGATAGAGGCTTACTATGTAGCCCAGACTGGCCTCGAACTCACAGCAATCTTGCCTCTGCCTCTTGAGTGTTAGGAGTAAAGGCATGCACCAGGAGTGCGCCACACACACAGGTCATGTTGTTGTTTAATTTATATGTATGTGCCTGTATGAGTTATGTGCACCATGTGCATGCAGCTGCCTGAGGAGGCCAGAAGAAAGTGTCAGAAAGTACAGGGAACTGAGCTCAGACTCCCCAGCCCACTGCTCTTTCCCACTGAGCCTTCTCTGTACATCTCCCCTCCACTAGCTAGTTACAGTTTTGTTTGTTTGGTTTGGTTTTTGAGACAGGGTTTCTCTGTGTAACAGTGCTGGCTGTCCTGGAACTCTGGAACTCACTTTGTGGACCAGGCTGCAACAAATACATGGACATTATTGCAATTAGTCTCTGAACACTGGCTGTATGTGGAGAAGGTGGCATTTTTTTTTTTTTTTTTTTTTTGCATTCTTACAAAGGTGCAGAAACAAAGCCAGAGGATTTTCAGTACCCATTTGAAAGTCAAAAGATTAATAAATGGTGAATTCAGACTAGAACCCATCTCCTGCTTCTCTAATGCGTGTTCTGTTCTTTCTGTCTCACTGCCTTGTGTCAATGGCCAGGTCACTCAACCACCTGCTTTGCCCAGGACTGTGCCATTTTAACACTGACAGATGGTTGGTCACTTTACACACACGGACAGTGGCCAAAGGGGTGCAAGGCTTGGATATGAAAACCCAAAGCAAGGTTGGGTGTGGTAATGCACGTCTGTAGTCCAGCGCTGTCTCTGGAGGCCGAGGACAGTGGGTTTGAGCCTGGTTACACTGTTAGACCTCCCCCCAAAACCAAAACAAAATGAAAACCTAACGGACTGGGCTCATTCCTACTCTTTCATTCCCCAAGGAAAAGATATTGAAAGTTGCATCACCCACACATTGATGCCTTGCATTTAACCAGAGTGCTCAACTCTACAGATCCATCATCATCCAGCCTACTGCTCACTCAGATCATGCTCCAGGGACCAGCCTCTCTAGGGAGCCTATTAGAAATCCAAATTCAAGCTTCCCATTCCCCAGACTTAAGGGCATTCGGTGGAATTCGGTGATTTGTGGCAGACAAGCTCACCAGGTTGGAGGGGAAGGCAGTGGGAAATAGGTCAAGTCTGAGGGACTAAGTCTGAGGGACTTAGTCATTTTCTTTTACAGATACATACAGTCCTCGTGTGGCTTCACAGAGAAGCCCTGTCTCATAAAGCAAAACCAATCAAGCAAAACAATTTTCTAGACAGAATGACTGTGATCTCAGCCAAATGCTACATGAAATAAATCTTACTCTTGGTAAAAGAAAAAAAAAAGCTCATTAAAAGTCTTATTTATTCTGGAAATATTTCCTGGTTGATAGGCATGCTTTTGCTTCTCTTTCTGTTGTGCTTGTGATCATATTCAATTTCTATTTTGTTCTTTCCCTTTCTAATGTCATCTCTAATATGCTTCATGTACTGATTAAATTTTATGGTGCTTAAGCCCAGTGGTAGTGGTGGTGGTGGCGGCGGCGGCAGCAGCGCATGCCTTTAATCCTGGCACTTGGGTGCCTGAGGCAGGTGGATCTCTGAGTTTGAGGCCAGCCTGGTGTACAGAGTGAGTTCTAGGACAGAGAGGACCAAGAGAAACCCCGTCTCGAAAAACCAAACTATTAATTTAAAAAAATATGGTATCTGAAACTATTAGAGGGAATATATATATATAAAGCTTACAAATCTTGAGACAATCACTTATTCTAAGGAATACCAGAATGGTTCAGCAGGTAAATGTGCTTGCTCCCAGCCTGATGACACCAGGTCTGTCCCCAGGATGCACATGGTTGGTGGAAGGAGAGAACCGACTCCTGCAGGCCATCCTCTGACCTCCACACTCATACCGCAGGTGTGCACACATGCTTACATACACAATTACAATAAGCGCTAAAAAAAAATCAGATGAAGAACTAAAAACAGAGAGAGAAACGGGATCTGTGTTGTAATTTTGCTGTCATCAACAGGCTTAGTTCCAGGACCCAATCCAAATGGTCGTCTTCCAACGCCAACCCAGCTCCTTTGGCCCATCCCTTCTAGCCCGCTCTTCTCTCCTTCCCCAATTTCCCCAGGAGAGGCGTTGCCATGGGGATAGTGTCGTCATAGTAAGCCAGCTGGTGGAGCAAAGCTGCAACAGAAGCTAAATGAGAAAGAGTGGAGGAGGGTCTACAAGAAAGGGCTGTGACATGAGGAAGACTCAGTGACAGAAGGCCACACAGCACACACAACGGGATAGACAGCGCCTGCAGTGGCAACGGAGCAGTCGAGGTGGAAGCTGACTCTGGGGCCTGGAATATGCAGGCCACACAGTCAGATGAGCTGGATTCTGCTGGATTCTGCAGAAAACAGCTGGAGATAGATGAGGGTTCACAACAGGGCCAGTTCCTAGGAAGTGTTTATCTGACCCTATCTGCCTCCCGAGCTCTGCCAATTTCCAAGGAAAATACAGTGGGAAGTGAGAGAAGTCTTCACTTCTGTATCCGCTTCCACTTCCTTTTCTAGCCCCGGCCTTTTAACACAGAGGGAAACCTCCCTCAGACAATGAAGGCTAAGGGCACTTCCTTAGGCATACCCTTGTGCCTTCTGTTTTAGTTGAGTCAGGGAATCACTATGCAGCCCTGGCTGGCCTAGAACTCGAAGAGATTTGTCTGCCTCAGCCTCCTGAGTGGTGGGATAATAGGTGTGACAGGAGGCACCCTTTGGTCTTTGCTTCTCTTTTGGTGGTCCTGGAGATGAACCCTGGCTTCATGCATGCTGGGCAAGCACTCAGACTCGGTTGTTCTCTCTTCAATGTCCGAATCTCAGAACCTTCACAGGTCTCTTTGTGGGTCCCCTTCCCCATGGTGTCCAGGTTCTACATCTGACAGCTGTCATCTTCTCCTTTCCGTGGTTCTGTCTCCCTGAGCCACCCCGTCCCCCAGCTCTACCTGGAAGTGTCGCGTGTTATAATTCCACACTCAGGTGCAGAATAACTACAGTTTACATGTTTCCCTCTTCACGGTGACCACATACATTCTTAGTCCTGATGTGCCAAACATGTCGTTTCATCTGGTGTGCTTTGCTCAATTAAAATGTATCCTGCTGGGCACACACCTTTAATCCCAGTACTCAGAAATTAGATTCAGGAGGATCTCTGTGAGTCACAGGTCAGCCTGGTCTACATAGCATGTTGCAGGTCAGGATGACTCTCTCTCTCTCTCTCTCTCTCTCTCTCTGTGTGTGTGTGTGTGTGTGTGTGTGTGTGTGTGTGTGTGTGAGAGAGAGAGAGAGAGAGAGAGAGAGAGAGAGAGAGAGAGAATGTGCGTGCTGGGATGGAACCCAGGGCCTTGTGCATGCTCAGTGTGCCCCACCACAGAGCTACATACCCCGACCTCCATGCTTTTCTAAGCTTGCCTTCCCATTGCTGCCCTTGACCCCAACCCTGAAGCCCAGCATCATTGCTTCACTTCATACTCTAGACATGATTTCTGTAAGAAGAATCTCTAGATAGAGACCAGATGTCTGCTTTAAACAAGGGACCCTTAAGTCTTCTTTTAGAGAAAAATAAGGTAGAGAGTCAGCAACCAGACACACCCCTGTGGTCTTGACACTGACCTGCTGCTCTGCAGACTATGCTGAAAAGAATGCACAAAGAAGCAAATTGAATAACCGGCCCCGGCTCTCTACAGAGTGAGCTTACAGACCGAGGAAAAGACTCCATTCTCTGCAGTCTGAAGGTCTTGCAAAGACACCGTTTGTGCAACTTATACACATAGGAATTGAGGCACGTAAACTGAGCCCTGGGAAGCAGGGCTTGTACTGTACATTTCAAGCCAGTCGTGGTGGCTCATGCCTTCAATCCCAACAGAGGCGGGTGGATCTCTATGAGTTTGAGGCCAGCCTGGTCTACAGTGTGAGTTCCAGGACAGCCAGAGCTTCACAGAGAAACCCTGTCTCGAAAAACAACAACAACAACAACAAAATTGTACATTCAACTATTAAGTAGGTATTCTTTATTCTTTCCAATACATACTTGGAATTTCTAAATTGCTGAAAGCTTTCTCAGGTTCATGTGTATGTCGAGTACTTATGGACATACTCTCTGACTATGAGGTTAAAGATACTGGGGAGACATTCCTCCATTAGGTTTTGGGTAGGAACACAGTTGGAATTTGGAAAATGGAAAGCATCTGAAAAGACCTACCTAGTTTTCTGAGTAACACGGTAAAGAATCTCTCTCCCCCCTTTACTCTTTAATCTCCAGCGGGACCTGGCTGTTCCAGGGACCCTGAGAAGACAGCTATTTTCTTGTCTCTGGGTGACTCTTTGATCCCGACAGCTGCAGTCAATACAAAGAAACACAACAGCCCCAGGAAAAGACTGACACATTCCCGCCGCCGTGCAGGACGTGCGGGAGCAGCATGCCTCTGGGTCTCCCACGCTCTACCTGGGTGCCATCGGGAGCAGCAGTGACCTCTGCCTCATCTACCTCACCAATGGCTAACTAGCGATGGAGCCACATTCTAACATAGCCGCACACCTTGCCTTACCGGGGCGCCTCCAAGATAAGACAGAGCTCCGGCTTAGGTTGTGTTTACCTAATATTAAGAGAGACAAAAGCAACAGTATTTACCTTCTTTAAAAAAAAAAAAATGACCTTTCTCCTGGAAAGAATGAGTGAGGCATGGAAAATCAGCTAAGGCCAGGAAGGGCTGGCGGTGAGATAGATAAGTGATGGTTTAGTTTGCCTAAATGTGAAGATGCTGACCGCACTTGAGGACAGGGCACTGTTAATGTTCTAAAAATTAGGGAGATGACAATAAGATGAAAGAGAACATTCTGTGTGACACAGAGTCTCACATATCCCAGGCTGCCTTGGAATTTGAGATTCTCTTGACACAGCTTACCAAATGCTCTTACTTACTATGCCCAGTTTCAAAAACCTAAAGTGGAAAATGTAATGCCTCACTATTTTTCCACTACTACCTAGGAAGATTCCTCGTAGATGGTTGGGTTCACCAAAAGGGAAGAGTGTCAATGAGTGGGAAGTAGAACTACTTTATTAGCATTAAGAACTATTTACTAAGCTTAAAGCATGACAAAGTGCTTCCTACAGCGTTAACAAGAGGAGGAAGGCACTGTAGTCCAGCATTCCACACGACCACACCTGGGCTGCTTTGGGCTGGATAATTGTTACTTACAATCTTTTGACTATGGCCTCCACTCACTAGAATTCTTCTGTTTTTCTTTGTGGGAGTGCTGTGTATTGAACCCAGGGTTTCAGGTATGCTAGGCAAGTGCCTTGTCATTCAGCTACAGCCCCGGGCATCCTCAGTCCATTCCATGTGATGTTAACACTCCCTTCAGTGTGGTGAGGGCAACCAAACTATCTTGAGAAACTGCCCAAATGCCGGGGTCCTCCGGAGCAGCCATTTCTCCAGCCGCTTGCTTTGCTGCATAGGGAATTCTTCTCATCCAAATCACCTTCTAACTGGGTAGTTACTCCCCCCCCCCCCCCAACACACACACACACACACACACACACACACACACACACACACACACACACACACTACACTTCATTGTCCTGTACTCATTATCCTCCTTACCATTCAGGATAAGATTCTGTTCATTATCCCTATTTCTGCATTGAATTTCTCAATGCTGGATCATCTTTCCTCTCCAGTCAATGCATGCTTTACTTCTTCCTCTCAGACTACTTATTTGTGTCTTCTTTCTCCTTCCTCCTCAGAAGCCAGCTGGGAAAAGGTCCCAAGTCACCAAAGTTGCAAAAAGGGTAGTCATGGAAAGAGGCCCATTCCCTCCCGATTGGAGTCTCCTGGTCCACCTCACAGCCCCCACAGGATAGCTTAGGCCCAGTCACCTGGAGTGGTGAAGCCTGCTGCTGGTAGAGCCTAATGGACTCCTGTCCTGAAGTATCCCGAGTCTTCTTATACTTCTCTAAGGTTTCTGTCCTTCAGAGTGAGCTACACTCTGGCTTTCCAGCCTCCTCCTATTCTGCATCAATGCCTTTCAGAGCAGCCAGGGGTCTGTACAGATCAGGCTTCTCCATGCACATTGCATGCTTCCTATGACTGATATTAATAAGATATTAATCTTTGCTGTAGTTGGAAGTCTTTTGTTGCAATGATTACTGTCCTCCTATGATACATAACATCCTTGCATGAAGGTTTCACTGAAAAAAGTGTGGATGTTCCTGCTCTTGGAGGAAATAAGTTAACCACAAAAGGGGATGAGAAGGATGCTGGCCCCTGCTCCTGATATTTCAAGCTTGACTATGTTGAGGACTTTCCTGGAGGTACAAGGTAAAGCTGGCTTTTGACAAATAGAACTGGGCCAGCAGCTTCTCAGGAGGGCTCAGTAAGCCAACAGCTCACTCTAAAGTCCCAACTCTATTTTCTTCTTATCTTCTCGTGAAGAGATAACAAGACTCTAGATAGTCCTGCTACAGCATTCCAAGCTTATCTTAGCTGCATTCAGCAGCACAGTTGTGAGCTACAATTAAAGGATGAGAGAGGTACTCTGACCTCCTCATCCTTCTCCCCTTAGGCTACCAAGGTGGTAGTTACGGTCTTTAATAATAATTTCCAAAGGAAACAGCCTTTTCACCTACAGGTTCAAGCATTCTTCCCCCCTACATTCCATTGCAATCCTTTGGTTTTTTGTTTTTTTTTTTTTGTTTTTTTTGTTTTTTCAAGACAGTGTCCCTCTATGTGGCCCTGGCTGTCCTGGAACACACTGTGTAGACCAGGCTGTCCTGGAACTGATAGAGACCACCTGCCTCTGCCTCCTGAGCACTGGAGTAAAGGTGTGTGCCAATACACCCCGGATCATTCCACTCTTTCTGAGGACATTTTAGTAGCAAAAGACATCAAGGAACAGCGCCCCTCAGTGAGAAGCCAGTCTCCATCGCCTAAACTCCCCGAGCCTCCTCGCTTCCTTTGGCTTCCCTGGGGTCTTCATTTTCTAGAGGTCTGGCCACTTATTTGCTACTCTTGTTTTTGACTGGACTCAGAAGCAGAAGCTCTCAGCAAGGACAGCCTGTGTCTTTTGGCAATCTGTCTCTGGCATTTTTATTTGGCCTCCTTCATTCTCTTGGCCCACATTTTAACATATTCTGTAGCCACCTCTTGGTTTTTTCTCGGTGTGTTGTTTCTTCAGAGTAACACAGTGTTTGAGTTGCAGAACTCAGGGAGTGACAGAATGCTGGACCTTTGGGAGCTTTGTCCTGGGAGGATGCTGCCTCTTTTTCCTCCTCCTCCTCCTCCTCCTCCTCCTCCTCCTCCTCCTCCTCCTCCTCCTCCTCCTCCTCCTCCTCCTCCTCTACCTCCTCCACCTCCTCTTCCTCCTCTACCTCCTCCACCTCCTCCTCCTCCTCTTCCTCCTTTCCTTCTTCTTCCTTTTTGGGGTGGGGGAGGGGGGTTCTCTGTTGTAGCCCTGGCTGTCCTGAAACTCACTCTATGGACTAGGCTGGCCTTGAACTCACAGAGATCCCGCTGGCCTCTGTTTCCCAAGTGTTGGGATTAAAGGTGTGTCCCACTACCACTCAGCTGATCATTTTCTTTAGAGAGACTGAAAAGCATTTGGATTCTACTAGCTCTTTGGGGCCCCAACTGCAGAGCGCACAGCAATATCTGTCAGTCCAGGAATATCCCCCCCCCACCCTTTTTTTCACAAAACCAAGTTGAAAACACTCAGACCGTCATCCACAATGCATCCTCGAGCAGATCTGCACTCCCTCTCTCCAGTTCTCCTTGGTCTATAGCAAGAATGCTCCTTATTAAAAATGTGCTCACTCTCATGAGTCCAAATGTCCTGCTTCATGGGAAGACCTGGCTTGTCATTCTCTCCACCAATTCATACCACGAAACCCTTTCTCTCCTCACCCGGAGCAACAGCAGCTACTTCTGTGGCCATGAGCTTCTCACGGCATGTACAGAACTTGTATTCATGGTCCACTCCAGTGAGTTTCTGACAGCTGGTGGCTGGGAAGGAGAGAGATACCCAACTTCATTTTATGTGTGCATTTGTTTTTTATTTTCTGAGACAGGATTTCTTTTCATGCCTCTTGCTACCTGGCCACATGTAGCCTAGGCTAACATCAAATTCTTTATGTAACTAAAGAGGATATCAGACTTCTTCCTGCCTCTACATTAGGAATGCGAGGATTACAGGTATATTTCTGTTAGGGATGGAGACATGGCTCTTAGTGACAGAACTCATTCTAGGGATGGAACCTACAGTTTTGAGTATTCTAGGCAAGAGTTCTACACTGAGCTACAATCCTAGCCCTTTGTGTATATGTGTGTGTACTTTAAAAACAAAACAAAACAAAACAAAAACCCCCTAAAATCTATCCTTTATCCTTAACAGTGATTAACTTACAGATGTTATTTTCTTCATTTTCCCAGTCTATTCCATATAAGTATCACTTCTAGGTTCCCTTCTAAAACAGTTTTTTCTAAGCCATCAGGCACTATGTGCTGCTAAAGGATGAAACCTGAAATTTGTGTAATTTTGGGGTACATCAAATTAAAATTTTCTATTATGATTAAAAGTTTTCCATTACTATCAAATTTTTAAAAGTAAAAACTCAGGGGCTGAGCTGGGCAGTAGTAGTGCACACTTTTAATCCCAGCACTCAGGAGGCAGAGATAGGCGGATCTCTGTGAGTTCGAGGCCAGCCTGGTCTACAGAGCAAGTTCCAGGACAGGCACAAAGCTACACAGAGAAACCCTGTCTGGAAAAACACAACAAAAACCAAAATAAAACAAACAAAAAAACCAAACCAAACCAACAAAAAAATCCAGATGATATAGTAGTTAAGAGCACTGGCTGCTCTTCTAGAAGACCAGGGTTCAATACCCAGCACCCACATAGCAGGTCACAACTGTCTGTGACTCTAGTTCCAGGGGATTTGACACCCTCACATAGACACACATGCAGGCAAAACACCAACACACATAAAATAAAGATTAAAAAAATTTGAAAAATCTGGCAAAATGTGTGCAACAAATATGATAAATATTCAATTATTATATACATACACACAAATAGAAGAAGAGATTTAAATATTTAAGAGACTGGGGAAATAGCTCAGTGGATAGTGTTCATTGTATAAGCATGAGGATCAGAGTTAGGTGCTCAGCATCCCGCACCTGGGAGACAGAGACAGGAGATTCCTAGAGCACACTGGCTAGCTAGACTAGCTGAATCAGTGGGCTCTGGGCTCAGCCAGAGACCCTGCCTCAATATATAAGGTAAAGAACAATCAATGAACCCACTTTTTCAACCTCCGGCCTTTACACACATGCACATACATGTGTACCGCCACACATATGAACTCACATATAGGCACACATGCATATATGTGTACTTGCACATATATGTATACTCCCACATGTGTGAACCACACACCACCATACACATTCATGAAAAAAAAAAAAAAAGATTTAGATTTTCGTATTTTTTTAACCACAATGTCTACATGTAAACTATTGCCGTAATACACACAGATAAAAGATGGTCACCACACCATAATGCCGCAGAGGAAATCTGGAAACAACCTGATGCCGAGGGGCATTTGTCTTAAAGGCATTGTTTACACCTCACCTTGCACATCTCACTCCTCTTTATTTCCTGTATTTACACAGTGGAATTTTTAACTCTTCAGGCTCACCAAGCTCTTGGGCACCAGGGCTCCATTTACGTTTCCTCTGCCCAGAAATCCCCCTTCTCCCAGGGCTAGCATATTCTTTTTAGATGCCAGCTGCTATGTCAGTGTGCAGAAAGGCCTTCCTACTACTTGTTCAGAGGTCTCTGTTAATTTAATGTAAAGTGATTACTGTCTTATTCAATATCGAGTATTGTGCCTGAGAGAATGCAGCCCCTTAGGAGGGGCAGCCCTGTACAGAACACAGTGGACCCATTAAAACAATGAATGTCACTACATATCGATTTAAAAGTATGTCTGGCTCATATTTTTTCTTTTTCTTTTTTTTTTGAGCTGAAGATCGAACCCAGGGCCTTGCGCTTGCTAGGCAAGTGCTCTACCATTGAGCTAAATCCCCAACCTGGGCTCATATTTTTTCACTGTGTGTTTTCTTAAACTAATAAGAACAGTTACAACACAAATATCAACCAAAAGGCTGAAAGTCTATGCACCGTATATTTTAGAGTAAAGGGGCATTGTGGAATGTGCAGTATATTAACACTCCATGGTGAACCAGTGGGCTCTGGGGTCATCCAGGGAAAGAACAATTGAGAAATGCCGCATTTGTCAACCTCTGACCTCTATATATATGCACACACATGTGCTCATGTACCTGTATCCACACAGTTAGAAAGCTGATTCGTTCTTTCTAACTCTAGGTGCCCTGCCGAACACTGGAGGAGAACAAAGAGAAATAAAGGAATCAACACACACCCCACAGGAGGATTACGGTTAGTCCTACAATAGAGCTGTTAGGGGAAAAACCAAAAGGCTCACACACAGTCAGTGTTCCTGAGAGTTGAAAAGAAGAGAAGGCAGGAACATTTGAGTCACGCCTTACAGGGGTGTGCCAGGAGGCAAAACCATAAACAACAGTTAGTTGTGGTGGCACAGGCTTGTAATCCCAGCACTTGGGAGGTAGAGGCAGGAGGATCAAGGGTTCAGGACAAATTTGAGACTAGCTGCGGCTACACGAGACCCTGTATCAAAAAGGAAAAGAGATGGGCCTCAAGTGAAGGTGCTTGCCAGCAAGCCTGACAACCTGAGCGCAATCCCTGGGCCCATATGCTGGAAGGAGAGAACCAGGAAAAAAGCTGGGAAAACCAGTCACACAAGTAAGACAGTGCAGGGGTAGTTTGTGGTACCAGATTAGATAGACTTGAATAAGGAGGGAAATTAAGACAAACTGTATCAGTTCCTTCCTTTGCTGCCTTGTTGGAGGGGCATACACGCCACAGCTTCCGTGTGGAGGTCAGAGGACAGCTTGCGAGAGCTGGTTCTCTTCCACCATGGGTGCTGGAGCTCCAACTCAGGCCGTTGTGCAGCTTAGCAGCAAGTGTCCTTTCCTGCAGGACCGTCTTGCCAGCTCCCGATTATTTTTACTTGGTGTTTGTTGTTTACACAAGAGATTTATACGACAAATAAACTAATTTGAGCCAGGCAGCGGTGGCGCACGCTTTTAATCCCAGCACTGGGGAGGCAGAGCCAGGTGGACCTCTGTAAGTTCAAGGACAGCCTGGTCTACAGAGCGAGATCCAGGAGAGGCTCCAAAGCTACACAGAGAAACCCTGTCTCAAAAAACCAAAAAACCAAAAACAAACAACAACAACAAAAACCCCTAATATCAAGACACTGAATAGGGCTGCAGCCTGTCTGAGTATGAGCACAACAGAGCTTTTGAATGGTACCCCTGGAGCTGAACAGGACTGAGTCCTTAGAGTTCAGCATGGCGGATGTGCAGGAAAGGCATTGTCAATCAGAAGGGCCGTGAGCATTAGTGTTTCCAGACCAGCTTGCCAAGTAGGTAAGTATGGAAAGCCCTGCAGGCTCAGTAGCAGTTACTCCAACGGAGGGGGTTGGGAGGGAGAAACAGCTTTCTGGGCTGCACGGCAGCCAGGGCAAGAGATTGCTGGACTGACAGAACGCTGTGCTTTTTGATCCCGCATAAAAGGCTGAGAGATAAGAAGGGAAGATTTATTAAAAATGGCCGGCCAAGCCAGGTATGGCAGGAGGAGCCTTTGGACTTCGTCTGATCACTAAGATATCTAGCAGGTTAACCCGGCAAGAGTGTGTCCAGATTTGAATTTTAGAAAGATTTAGAAAGTCACTAGTAAGACACGGTGGCACAGACCTTTAACCCAAGTACTCAGGAGGCTAAGGCAGCAGATGTGTCCAGCAGGGACAAGAGTGAGGACATCAAGACCCTGTCTCAAAATGACGAAAAGAGAAGAAAAATCACTGGCTGCTTGGCAGAAACCAGCAAGGAGATGCTTATTAAAAGATGATGATGACCGACTGAAATATGTGACAGGAAATTCAGACTATCAGCTCTCAGAAGTACTTAAAAAGTCTATCTTAGTGACAGCCATGGCAGTGCATGTCTTAAGCACCCCTGAGGCAGAGGCTGGTGGATCTCTGGGAGTTGGAGGGTAGCCTCGTCTACATAGGGATTTCTAGGCCAGCTAGGACTACATAGTGAGATCCTGTCTCTAGAAATAAAGTAAAATGTAGCCGGGCGGTTTTGGTGCACACCTTTATTTCCAGCACTCGAGAGGTGGATCTCTGAGTTCGAGGCCAGCCTGGTCTCCAAAGCAAGTTCCAGGAAAGGCACAAAGCTACACAGAGAAACCCTGCCTTGAAAAACCAAAAAAGAAAAGAAAGAAAATGTAGAATAAAAATAAATCAGCTGGGAAGTGGTGGCACACACCTTTGATCTTAGCACTTGGGAAGCAGAGGTAGGCAAATCTCTATTGAGTTCAAGACCAACGTGGTCTACAGAGTGAGTTCCAGGACAGCCAGGACTACATAGAGAAACCTGGTCTCAAAAAAAAACCCCAAAACATGCTCACTTCGGCAGCACATAGACTAAAATTGGAACAATACAGAGAAGATTAGCATGGCCCCTGTGCAAGGAAGACACGCAAATTCGTGAAGCACTTCATAGTTAAAAAACAAAAAGCAAAAAACCCAAACAACAACAAAAAGTATATCTAGTTGCAAATCTGTTTTCAAGTAAGTTTTCTTGAGAAGATCACATGATTCCCTTTTCTCATTGTAAATGGAAAACAAAAAAATGCAGGAGTAGCTATGACAGAGGAGAAGAGAGAGAGAATCTGCCACTGGGGTATTTATTCACTAGACAGTTATCCATCAGCCACTATCTACAAGAGTCTCGTGGCACTATTCACCATGGAATTAAAGTGCAAGATATAGAGAGACAGCAGGAGACAGAGATAGCACGTTCTTAAGGCTTAGGGGGATTGCTAGGTCTGTAAAATGTGCTGTCTGCTCCCGGCAACATGCTGGCTGAGGGGCTGCTGGCCCTCCTGTGGGGACAAACCTGTGGAAAACATTGCAGCAGATCTGCTTGCTGGACTGTTCCATATCGCTTTTCTACTCTTGCTGACCTTTGGGTCAGCCAGGTTGGAGCCACAGATAATACCTTAAAAGAGATTTGGAAAGTCTGTGTACTCAAAGGAGGGTGTCCGGGAGAGGGCATAGACGAGAAGTCGGGGGGGGGGGGTAAGACCAGATGAGACATAACCAGGGAAGGAAATGTGCTAGTTAAATTCAAAGAGTAAAAGTCATTGTGGTTAACTACACAATAGTTCCCTCTAGTACACTGCAGGACTTGGCTTCCCATGCAACAGCTTCAATGCTAGAAAGAATTCACTTGTATAAAGTGCAAGGTCTATTCCAGACTGCGTGACCATGGCCAAGTTGCCATTGGCCAAGTTGCCATTAAGGGTTGTGTCTATAAAATGATGGAAGGCATCGCATTAATGGGGGAATTAAGTACTATATGCTAAAGTGTTTTTGCAGAGTGTAAAGTATGAAGTTGTTATTGCTCTGCATCTCACAAAGTACAGAAGTCTGAAGTCATGAAGTAACGTATCCTGGGGGCAGATTTCCCACAGGACACTTCTCTTCAAAGCTATCTTGGGCAATCTGTGGAGCACCTTTTGACTAGGAAGATGACAGCCTCTCTTGGAAGGGGAACCCCTTTGACACTCAGCCCAGACACTGGGCAATCCACCTCTACATTCTTTTGCAGATGTTTATGTCAACTTCAGTTATTGCTTTCTTGATGACTGCTCCCTTTGCTCCCTCAATGGCTGGCTCAGCAACACTGGAAATTTAAAAAGAAAGCTAAGCCAAGAAAGCAATGCTGGGTGTGGTGATACATACCCAAGTATCAATCCTAGTCTCCAAGAAGGTTGGGGCTAGAGAATCTCAAGTTTAAGGCTAACCTAGGCTACATCATGAGTTCAAGGTTAGTCCGGGCAGCTACCTCAAAACAGACAAGAGAAGCTAGCCTAAGTGTCTGTGGGAGCAGGCTTGGCTGGCACAAAGCAAAGTTTAATCCCCAGTACAAAGCAGAGAAATGAGTTCAAAATAGCCATGAAATATGCTGGCAGCTCCTTGGTCAGGCTGTGGTGACCCCTACACAGTCATCAATGCCCTGCTAGTCCACAAATGCTACTTTTTGTTGTTGTTTTTTTTTTTAGATAGGGTCTCTCTGTGTAGTCCTGGCTGTCCTGGAACTTGCTCTGTAGACCAGGCTGCCCTCGAACTCACAGAGATCTGTCTGCTTCAGCTTCCTGAGTGCTAGGATCAAAGGTGTGCGCCACCACCACCACCAAGCCATTACTTTTCTTTCTTAAAATTGGTTTTCTTGAGAATGTGTCAGGCTTATTCCCATCTCTTCGCTGTTTCCTTTCCACTTTCTCTTACTTTGGGAAAGAAAAGGTTTATCTCTAACCCACCGCAGGCAGGGCATTATGGCAATCAACACAGCATTGATGGTCATAAGCAAGGTGGTAGCACCTTGTTTTTATTCACTGCTACTCACTGAAGTCCCTGTAACATCACCATCTCCAATGATCCTATGTGATATGCAAATTCTCACTTTTTACCCCAGATGTGGTGAGTCAGCTCTCCTCATGGGAGGCCCGAAAACCCTGTCATAGGCCTTCCAAGTGTCACCCAGGTGTGTTAAAGCTGTAGGAGCATCACCTGGTAAACAAGCTTCAAGTGGACGGTCCACAGCATATCTATCTGTTTCAGACTCAAGAAGCAAGATGGCATGAGTTCGAGACCAGCCTGGTCTACAGAGCGAGATCCAGGACAGGCACCAAAACTACACAGAGAAACCCTGTCTCGAAAAACCAAACCAAACAAACAAACAAGTGAATAAATAAATAAATAAGCAAGCAGCAGCAGATGGCTGGGGACTGGAGAGATGGTCAGCAGGTAAAGGTACCTGCTGTGGAAGCACTGGTGTCCTAGATTCCCAGAACCCACATAAAGTTAGGAGGAGAGAGAGAACAGATTTCATAAAGTTGTTCTCTGAACACCACTTATGCCCCGGGGCCTGCACACACAAATACGTACATATATGTAATATAAACAAACGAACAGATAAACGAACACATGAGAGGAAGATTGTTAGCATAGAAACATCTATTAGCAGTAATATTTGAAATACAAAAGGAAGCCAGGCTTTTCCCAGACAGAAGTCTGTTTAGCTCATGGCCTGCCCAGGCACCATTGCGTTTGTAGCTCTGTAAACTGGAACATACCATCTCTTCTCCCAAGGTTTTTACCTCCTCATCATCGTGAAAGCCTACAATGGCCTTTATGTATGACAGTCTAGATTGGGGAGTTAGTGCAGGCTGGAGTCTTATGTAGTTTCTTCAGCCCCAGCCAGAAGCTTCTTTGCACAGAGGTCCCCCTAGAAACCCTGCTCCCCAGAAAAGCACCTTTTCCTACTCTGCACGAAGGCACTGCTCCCTCTTCTGGCCTTGTGGGCAACAAGCATGCACTTGGCACACAAGCATGCATGTGGTCAAAACACCCACACAGAAAATGAATAAAAAGAAACATGCCAACCTAAAAATGTGTGAGGGGGTTCTAGAAAACCAAGAAAAAGGCAAGCGGAAGTTTCAGCGTCTCAAAGAGCCCCTGTTCCTACTTTTTCTCGAAGTGATGCTCCGTCTGCTCCCCACCCTGTACTGCAGCTTGCAAGTCTCTGCTTTCCATTTGAGTCTTCCCTTTAGCCACGGAGGCTACTTTACCTTTCTTTAAACACAGACAATGAAATAAAACAGTTTATCTTAGCATCTGATGCAGTTTGGATAGGAAGTGTACCCCAAAGGCTCATGTGTTAGAAGGTTTGGTTGAGAGCTAATAGGCCTTTGGGAAGAATCGTGGGGGATCTGACCTTCTCAGTGGACAGATGGATTCATAGTTTGGTAGTGACATGGATCGTGGTGGGTGGAGAGCAGGGTGAGGCCCAGTTGGAGCCATTCTTTTGAAGGACCTGTTTTTTCTCAGCGCCACCATCCTCCATCCCATGCTTCCTGCATAACAGCATGCCTCATCACAGCTTGGCCCCAAAACAAGGGAACCAATCCAACGGACCTGTCCTGGAGCCATGAGAGAATAAATCCTTCCTCGCTTCAGTTGTTTCCTCAGATATTTTGTCACGACTAAAGGGTGACTAATCCAGCACGGGTGGTGTGATTCCAGCCTCAAGCCCTGGCTCAGCTCTGATGGACATAATCTGTTGAACAATCTCGGAAGGGTTGAACGGCCCGTTGAGTCATTTGTGGGCCCTCATCTGCGAGCCATCCAAACTGTGGAACCATTTCAATATGTTTTCCCTAGAGGTTCTGTGGTCAGCACTGAACTCAGGGGTGCCTGTGCTCTGAGAGCCTTCTCCTTCACGCCTCTGATCAGGTCTGTGTCAAACCCAGTTAGGCCAACCCTCAGTGACCCACCAGCTCTGGTTTCACAGGTAAAGTTTGTCCTTGTCTTTAAACCTCCAACTCCACTCACAAGTCAGAACCTGATAGACCTTTCTAATTCTAAAGCCCGTACCTCCCCCATCCACCCCCTCCATCCCCAGGCAGCTGCCTTTCCTTTCACTCCCTCCCTCAGCCATTCCCTAAACATTCTCAAGTGGATTCTCTTCTCCCCAGGGCTTTGACTTCCAGGCCTAGTTAAAAACAGTTCACAAGGCATTGGTCTCCCCACACTTAGGTGAATCCTGGGTCGTGAAAGCTGTCAGTACTGGGAGCTGCAGAGATCTACATCGCCACCTGGTGGCCACCTGTTAAATAGGTCTTGTGATACCTAGGATGCTACTGGCTGGTATCCTAGCAACAGGCCCTGGAGGCGGATGGTCGTGGGCAGAACAGGACAGCTCCTTCAAAACCAGCATTTTCCCTGCCTGGGATTATCTTATCCTTACACGGGGTTTGTCCCCCTCAGAATTCTTTAATTCTTTCCTTTCCCGGGGACTGAACCCACGGCCTCATCCACACTAAGCAAGGTCACACTCATCATCCCTCTTTTCTCTCTGCTAAATCTCCAAGATCTCTTCTTCGTTTTTGATCTCAGCTGATAACCCAACTTATTAGTTCATTGAGAAAACAGAAGCAAAATAAGAGAGATCCTCCATCTTCACTAAAACATCATTTGGTTCTAATTCGACACACCCCCTCAGCTTCCTGTCAAACAGATAAACTGTCACCTGTTCCAACTGAGTCGCACCTTCCCTAGATAGCTGGGCCCCTCTTCCTCTTGTCTAACCAACAATTCTGTCTGAAAAGTAACTCCTTTCTGGAATCAAAGCTTCTTTTTCTAAAGAATCCATATATATAATCTTTTTGATTTTTGAGACAGGTTTTCTCTGTGTAGCTTTGGAGCCTGTCCTGGAACTCACTCTGTAGATAAGGCTGGCCTCAGAGATCTGCCTGCTTCTGCATCCCGAGTGCTGGGGCTAAAGGCATGCACCACTATCATTGGGCTTATGAATCCATATTCTAAGACCTTTTCAGACTGACTTGTCTGAGGGCTGTAGAATTCAGAATATTTGTGTGGCAGTGAAAAGCTGGGGGGTCTTACAGCCTGTAAGACCAAGTGGGGTGCTGAGTGCTAAGATGCATCAAAGAATCTCTACTGTGCACAGTTCCTTCATGAGGCTCAAAGCAGGAATTCTTCTCTTGCTCCCCTCCCTCTAGACAGATTCTCTATCTGTTCCTCTTTATTTGTCTAATTATTTTGCAGTGCCAAGGATGGACCCTGTGCTCCACAAACGCTGGATGAGGGCTCCATCATTGAGGCTTTGAAGCAAAATGGCCCCATTCCTCCAGTTGTCCTCTGTTGTTACACCTATGCCAAGATCGCCAACAAGCTCCACCTTAGCAAACCCAGTAACGGACACCTCTCTGCTCTTCTTTCTCAGCCACCTATAAGTCTCCCTGCTTAGTTGTATTTTGTTTGGTTTTAAGATAGGGTCTGAAGTAGCCCAGGCTGGCCTCAAACTTGCTATATAGCTGAGGATGACCTTGATCTTTCTACTTCCACCTTCTCAGTGCTGGATTGCTGGTGTGTGCACCACCTCTGCTTACGTGGTGCTGGGGATCCAACACAGGACTTGGTAAACACTGTGCGAACACTGTCACCGAGGCACCTCCCCAGTGCCTCTGCTTAGCTTTCCAACTGTCTTCCCCAACCTCCCTTGGCTCCACACACATTTAACCTACCAGGAAGGCCTATTAATTTCTCTGCTTGGCCTTTTTCGGGGGTATTACTGTAGCCCAAGATAGCCTGGAACTTACTCTGCAGCCCAGGCTGGTCTCAATCCCATGGCAACCCTTCTCCCTCAGCCTCCTGAGTATTGAGATCACAGGCGTGATCTCCAGGTTCTGGCTTTGGAGCCGCTACTCTCTCTGGGTTCTGCATCAAGTCATCTTCTCTACCCTGGGGGTCCTAGGGTAACTCATCTCTCTTTCCTTGTTTGCCTTCACATAGTCTGTTCTGCAAACAACAGCCAGAGTGATCTCTTAGAAACATAAATCCCGCCGGGCAGTGGTGGTGCATGCCTTTAATCCCAGCACTCGGGAGGCAGAGGCAGGCAGATCTCTATGAGTTTGAGGCCAGCCTGGGCTACAGAGTGAGTTGTGAATTCCAGGAAAGGTGCAAAGCTACACAGAGAAACCCTGTCTCAAAAAAACAAACAAAAAAAAAAAAACCCAAAAAAAAACCCAAAATAAAACCCAAACAACCAGAAACATAAATCCCACCTCATTTCCCCCCTCGCCAACACTCCTCCGTGCACTGTACACTTTGTGTGTGTGTGAGCTGTATCTCAGTGTAGCTGTGACTGTGGATTTTCAACATGTATGTATATGTCATGTACGTGCAGGAACCCTCAGAAAGGGTCATTGGATGCCCTGGCGCTGGAGTTACATTTGAGTCCCTATGTCACAGTTAGAAGCATAAGGAGGGCTAGGGAGTGTGGCTTAGTGGTGGAATGCCTGCCTGGCACATGCAAGGCCCTAGAGCAGAGGTTCTCAACCTCCCCCTGCTGCAACCCTTCAGTACAGTCCCTCGTGCTGTGGCGACCCCACTGCTACTTCCTGAAAAGGCTTTCCCCAACCAGACCATAGTATCAGAATGAGCAAATTCCCTCCCTCCCTCCTTCTCTCCATTTCCTATAGTGTTCTCTTGACTTCTTTTCTGTCTTAGACTTTCTCATGTCCTGAACTAGAATTTAAATTCTGTGAAGACAGTTCCAGGCATCCATAGTGCCTGTCATATAAATGAATGAAAAGAAAAAAGTGGGGCTGGAGAGGTGGCTCAGAGGTGAAGAGCAGGGCTGTTCTTCCAGAGGTCCTGAGTTCAATTCCCAGCAACCACATGGTGGCTCACAGCCATCTGTAATGAGATCTGGTGCCCTCTTCTGGCCTGTAAAGCATAATGCAGCCAGAACATTGTATACATAATAAACAAACAATTTTTTTTTAAAAGAAAGAAAAGAAAAACAAAAGAGGAAGAGGAAAGAAGAAAAAGAAAAAAGAAAACAAAAACACAACACAAAAAGCTGTGTGAAAATAACTAGATAAATGAATGAGTCCTTGAAAGAAATGCATCTAGGAAATGAGAAAAATTAAAAATAAAAAAAAACCCTCCATGGTTTTAATCGAGGAAAGCAGCCTGAATGAAAGAATGATCGGGGCTGGGGATGTGGCTCAGATGCGGAGTGCTCGCCCCGCGAGAACACTGCCTGGGGTTCAGTCCCATCACCACAGATAGGGACATGGTGTCTCTCACCTGGAATCCCAGCACTAGGGATAGTGGCAGAGGCAAATGCCAGAAGTTCAAAGCCATTCTCAGCTATATGTAGAGTTCGGGGCCAGCCTGAGAGGCATGAGAGCTGTCTCGCACAAAACAAAACGATAAAGGAAGAACAGGGCCCATGTGACGGCTCATGAGGTTCAAGCACTTGCTGGCCACGGAGTATGACAACCCAAGCTCCATCCCAGGGACCTCCACTAGTGTGCCGTGGACATGCTCCTCCACAGACCCTTAAATAAACAAAATATTATAAACAATTTAAAAGGAACAAACAGCAGGCCTGATTTCTATCATGATTTATGTAAATGTTTCTAAATGACTATTTCCACATTATTCACCAATGTATCATTATAAAAAATTGTAGAGGATTGAGAAGCAAGGATGTTCGAACTTTTTTATTTTATGTTTTATTTATTTTTAAAATAATTTATTTTTATCATATGTGCATTGGTATTTTGCCTGCATATATGAGGATGCCAGATCCCCTAGAACTAGAGCTACAGACAGTTATGAACTGCCATGTGGTTGCTGGGAATTGAACCCAGGTCCTCTGGAAGAACTGCCAGTGCTCTTAACCACTGAGCCATCTCTCCAGCCCCTGAACTTTGTTATTTTTAATTTTTCTAAATTGGTATTTCTTTCTGACTGAAAATCCAACGGTGGATTACAGCTTCTTTTCCTCACTAGGTTTTAACCCATTACTCTTGGTTCAACTTGAATTCTGAGTTTTTGCCCTTGATGCTGGTCTGACATTGGACACTTCAGCTTGCTCAAAATGGCCTTGTCAAAAGTGAAACCAGGGCAATCGAGATGGCTCATCTGGTAAAAGTGCCTGCTACTAAGCCTGATGAATTCTGAAAATCACCCTCTGACCTGCATATGTTCCCAGGGGCACATGTGCGCCCCGTCCACAAATAGTTGTGAATAAATATAGTCAAATCACTGTTTTTAATTGCAGTAACACCACAAACATAAAGTTTATAACCTTTACTTAACCTTTATTCCCACCACATTTCAGAGGACACTTTCCCTTGACTTCTGTATTACTATAAGTTTAACTCATACGTATTTCTTTGAAAATAGAACATAAAGAGGACGGGAGTGCACAGTAGTAATCTCAATATTGTGGAGCGAGGCAAGAGGATGGTGAGTCTGAGGACATCCTGAGTTACAAAATAAGATCCTGATTCAAACAAACAAACAAACAAACAAATATACCAATGATGTATGTTACCTTTATGATAAGGCTGGCATAATCAGGAAACCAAAATAGGAGAAATAGGGTAGCTTAAATAGTTTTTTTTTTCCCCCCCCCCCCCCGAGACTGGGTAGCATAGGCTAGCCTTGGACTTACTTTGTACCCATTGTAGCTTACAATTTTTGAAATGGAAAACAGAGTAACTAACCCCTTGTCTTAAATAGGAAAGCTTAATTATTTAATACACACAGCGAGGGTGAACCACAGCCACAATCTGCTACAGGGAGAGCTTGATGGGGAATTGGGGTGGGCAGAGGACAGAGCAGCCATGCTTTTGGTTAGTGATGAAAACAGACACATTAAAAAAGGGATCTCAAGAAAAAAAAAAAAAAGGATCTCATACTGAAAGCCAGCATCCTGGCACCTCATGCCCCCACCCGCGCCCGCCCCCATCTGCCCGGGTAGAAGAGGCTAGTGGTCACTGGACACCCGCTCATCTACGCGGCACCTGCGCGGCACTGCCTGACCAGTTCACAAAGCACTCTCCCTCCGGCGCCGCCCCCAGCTTGCCGAGGAACCCTGGCTTAGTCATCACTGGCACGAACAAAGCCAGTCTCTCTTGCCAGGGAAACTGATGAACTGTTTGTGCCACAAATTCCGGGCACTGGTTCTTCCTCCAGCCCTTGGCTTCTCAGTCTCTGTGAATAGATGTATACTGTTTTCGCCTCTCAAATCCTGTGACCGGGCACCGTCTGCTCCTCGGGGAGCACTGGTTGTAGGGTAAATTCACCTGGGTGTGTGCCCTACAGCTGTTTCTTCCAGGAGGAGAGAGGGGGTTGAAAGCTGGCCAACGGGGGCTAAGGAAGCTCATGAAACCTAAAAGTCAGGAGGGCCTCCCTGAGGTCATTAAGCAGTTGCTGGCGGGGTGGGGGGTGGGGTGGGATGGGGGGTGGGGGATGGAGTGGGGGATGGGGGGGAATGGGAGTGGTAAGCTGCCTGCAAGCCGCACAGGGAACTCCAATGACTCATCTTCCATGAATCCTCACCCATGCCAGTGTGCTTTGGATGACGTAGCTGCCTCCTTTGAGTCATCCATGGGCAGGTTAATCATTCCTTATCCATACTCCTGTTAAGTTACATCAATAAACCCCCTGGTCACTAAGCTAGATCTGAGTGGAGTCAATTCTTTGGTTTGTCACAGGTAACTTTTCTGGATGAACAGAAAGGAGTTCACGTCTTCCTGAGAAAAGTAATATATTCTGTCGTGGATAGTTGTACCCTCTGTGAAGGTGTATTGCTGTGATCGGTGTAATAAAAAGCCAATAGCTAGACAGGAGGTATAGGTGGGACTTCCAGGGAGAGAGAGGAAGGAGGAGGAATCTGGGGGCAGGGAGACAGACAGACAGACACACAGACACACAACACACAAGGAGACACAGAGGAAGCAGGAAGGGCTGTACATGACAGAACTTAGATGAATAGAAATGGGTTAAAAACAAGCCTAAGCTAATGTCAAGGTTTCACAACTAACAAGTCTTCCATGTCACTATTTGTGAGCGGCAATGGGCTCCTCTGTCGTCACTTAAGCGCCTTACATTCTCATCCAGACAAGCGCTGAGATTATCAACAGTCTGATACCAATGGGACATTCACCTCTATTACTCACGTTCTGTTTGTTGCTCTCCATCTCTCTACCGTAGTAAGACTCGATCCTTCTTCAAATTCCTCTTCAAGGCACAGCTTCCTGTAAGTTGAAATTGGTTCTTTAGTTATTTGCTCTGTCTAATTAGGTTCCCTGAGAGCACAGCCTGCGACTTAGCCCCTGGACAACTGAGCACTGTGAGAGCTGTGGAGAGGAATTTCCATACATTCTAATGGTATCTTAAATTAACTCCGTTCTGGAATTCTGTTCAATGGCCGGCGGGTGGGGGGGGGGGAGGAGTAGGGCTAACAGTGAAGGCTCCTGGGTAGGGGAAAGAAAAAGACAGTGGAGTATGGTAAACACTTCTAGTTTGAGCCATTTCTCAGTCACCAAGTTTCCCCATCTGCAGAATGAGCAGGAAGAATGTGGACACCAATTCCGAGGGCTTTTTTTTCTTAATTTTTTAGATTTATGTTATTTTTTATGTATATGGGTGCTTTGCCTGCATGTAGGTATGTCTACTGCACACATGCTTGGTGTCCAAGGAGGTCACAAGGAGGTGTCAGATCTCCTGGAACTGGAGTTATAGATGGCTGTGTGAGCCACTGTGTGGGTGTTGGGAACTGAACCCAGTTCCTCTGCAAGAGCAGCAAGTGTTCTTAACTACCTAGCCATCTCTCCACCCTCACAAATTCTGTGATTTAATGCAGCTTATGTAGTCATGGAAGAGTTACAGTATTTGGAGACCTACACCTGCAGCTCCCAGCATGCTTAGAGATTCGGCTGTGCTGTGATCAACAGCCTGTGGTTGGCGACCCTCCCTTGAGAAACTCATGTTCATACTTTCAGGTCTTCTTGCTCTTAACCCTGCTGCTTAAAAGCCATTTTGAAATCTCTTCAAAACAAACACAATTCTGCTTCAATAGCCTCTTCTCTTGTATAGATGCTTCTATAGTACAGAAAAGTTCTGTAGTATTCTATCACACAGGTGTAATGTGTTAGCTACCTATCCACTTTTTGTTGTTGAACACTTGAGCTGTTTCCAGTTTTCAATTCTTCCCCCTCACCCCCAGACAGAGTTTCTTTGTGTAGCCCTGGCTGTCTTGGACCTTGCTCTATAGACCAGGCTGGCCTCGAACTCACAGAGATCCGCCTGCCTCTGCCTCCTAAGTACTGCGAGGCATGCACCACCAACTCCTGACTCAGTTTTCAATTGCTGCAAATAAAGCTGTGAACAACAGATTTAAAATATTTCAAATAGCTAGCGTCACACTCCGTTAACCCCAGCCCTCAGAAGACAGCGTTTCAGGATGACCAGGACTACATAGTGTGAACCTGTCTGTGAAACAACAACAAAACACAACATCTGAAAGCATCTGCCCGTTTTACCTTCACTTCTGCTCAAGACCACTCCAGCAGTCCAGTCGCAGCAGCCGGCAATCAGGGCTTGGCTGAGCCGGCTGTCCGTTTCCTCCACCCCCTTCCCCTGACCTGGATGGCTGACTTTGAATGTCAGCTGAGACACAGTAAGTGAAAATACTAGTTTGGTTGGAGACTTAGGACACGCTGTCCCTCTGACAGTCTCAACCTCTCTGTTCCTCCTTCTCTTCCTTCCTTTGTTGAGGGGTGTGTGTGTGTGTGTGTGTGTGTGTGTGTGTGTGTGTGTGTGTATGGCTGGTTATGCAGCCAGTCTGGCTTCAAACTTACCACCTTCCTGCTTTAGCCTTCAGAGTGCTGGGACTGAAGGTCAATGTCACCACATTGGTGACTCTATCTTTCTTGCATCTTTTTTGTTTGTTTGTTTTGTTTTTCGAGACAGGGTTTCTCTGTGTAGCTTTGGAGCCTGTCCTGGATCTCACTCTGTAGTCCAGGCTGGCCTCGAACTCACAGAGATCCACCTGGCTTTGCCTCCCGAGTGCTGGCATTAAAGGGGTGCGCCACCGCCGCTGCCCACCCGGCTCTTTCTTGCGTCTTATCTTCTGCTGCTTTCCTCACAACACTCTCGACTCTTACCTTCTGGGTCACTCTCATTTGGAAAAGCAAGCAAACAACAACAACAAAAAAAACCACCTCACACTGCTCTTGTAATTCGAATAAATATACTTTTCTTTAAAAGTGAGGAGCCCGGACCAGCAAGATAGTTCAGTGGGTGAAGGTGCTTGCTGCCAAGCCAGACAACCTGAATTTGATCCTGGAGCCCAATAGTGGAAGGAAGAACCAAATCTGACAAGTTGTCCTTTGACTGATACATCCATGAGGTGATGCGCACATGCATGCAAACACACACACACACACACACACACACACACACACACACACACACACACTGAATAAATAAACCCTGAGATGTGAAAAATAAACATTTAAAGGTAAGGCAACAGGATTGTAGTGGTCAAGGCCAGCCTGAGCAAAGAAGTAAGATCCTGTCTCAAAACTAAATGCAAAACAGCTGGGGGGGGGGGGTGGGGGTGGGTGTATGTAGAGCTGAGCAGGGGAATACTGGCCTAGCAAGTGTTCAATCCCCAGTCCTGCATGTTAAAGTGATTAACTCAGAATAACTCTTCTATGTATTCAACTGGGAGAAGTTAACACCATTTCTCCCAGGGCAGCTGGCTTTTCATCCTTTCTCAAACACTTAGGGAATAAGTCACTTGATGACTGAATAACCCATAGTTTGCTGGGAAAAAGACAGTTTGCCTCTGGCTTCAGACGCTTGCAGGCGTCTTTCAACGCTAACACAGTTCCCTCTCTGTCCAGTTCTGCTTGGATCCGCTTGAGGCTCCTCACTCTCAGGTCTTTGTGAAATTACCCTCAATAAGATCATCTCAGACAAACCACTCTCTCTACCCTGCACTTGACTTAACATACAGTCTTGTCCTGATTCCTTCACTCCATTACATTTCCCTTAAGAAGATTTTAGGTACTCTGGAGCCTGATGCAGGAAGTTCCAATCCAGCCTGGGCTAGAAGGGAGTTGAAGGCCACAGAGAAACTCTGTCTCAAAAAGCAACAAGGCTGGGGATGAAGCTCAGCTGTGTAGCTCCTTCCTGGCATGGGCAAGGCTGTAATTTCCCTCCCCACTTACAAAGATTCCCCGCTATGATCTGAGCTCCCTGTCTGTCTTGCCCAGGATGCTGAGTGCAGGAGGGCGGGGCGTTTGGCCGTGTGCTTGGCTGAGGGCCCTGGGATGCAGCAGGTGCTCAGTGAACACCGATGGGGGCGACCCCCCCCTCCCCAGAGCAGCCTCCACCCTCCACCCCCTGCGACCTCCCGCCTCTCACCCACCATCCCCGCAGCGGCCCGGCGCCGAGCTCCGCCCAACCGCCTGCGTCGCGGCCCCGCTCTGCCCCGGGCGCCGCGCCGGAGTGACAGCGCCGCTGCCACCGCCACCGCCACCGCCGCAGCCTCAGCCGTTAGCCCCGCGCCGTCGCCGGCTGGCTTTCCGTTCCGAAGGGTCCGTTGACGGAGGAAAACGTGCCCGGCGCCCGCTGCTCGCTGCGTCCGCCTCGCACGCTCCACCTACCGGGGAGGCAAGGGTCCCCTCCGGGGTGGCAAGCCGCCCGCGCCCTGCTCCTCACCTGGCCACCAACCGACCAGACCAGCTGCAGTCTGGGGTCCTCGGGAGCGACCCGAGCCTTCACGGGGTAACCGTCCTGGGCCCCGCCATCCTCCGCGCCGCCGTTAAGAGTGTGGTTGGTATTGCTGCTTTAAGAGATTCCGGTGCCCCTCGCGCCTGCACGCCCTCCGGGACTGCGCACAAAGGTCCCAGCGAAAGGAGCTCGGGGGACCCTGCAAAACCAATGTGTTCGTTCGCCTCTGAAAGGAATCTGGGGGTTTGGGGCTTCGGTGTCCTAAAGGTCTGCTGACCCGTTGGTGTGCCCGGCACTCAGCAGACCATACGACTAGGTTTGGGAAGCGGAAGGCCAGGCTTGCCATGACCCGGAGCCCAGGAGCAAGGGCTGTCAGGTTTTTTGGTTTTGTTTTTTTAATAAAGATTGGAGTTGCACTTCTCAGAAAGGGTATTTGCAATGAGCAAACCCACACTTGCAAAGGCGTGCAACTGAGGAAATCACTAGGGAACTTCAAATTAAAACTATATACACCAGTAAGCACGCACCAGAAGGCTGAAACACTAGAGAAGGGGTCTGGGAGGTGGGAAAAAGTAGTGCCAAGCAGCAGCAGAGGTGAACAGAACTCTCATACATTATTTGGGCTTTGGCTTGTGTTTTTTGTTTTTTTTTTTTTGGACAGGGACTTTATATAGCCCAGACTGGCCCCAAACTCGCTGTGTAGTTGAGGTTTGCCTTAAACTCCTGATCATCCTGCCCCCACGTCCTGAATACCAGCGTTACAGGTATTTGCCACCATGCCTGGCTTTGTTTTTGTTTGGGTTCCTTAGATTTATTCTGTGAGCTGAGCAGTGGTGGCACAATCCTTTAATCCCAAGAATTTGGGAGGCTGAGTCAGGCAGATCTCTGTGAGTTCAAGGCCAGCCTGGTCTACTCGACAAGTTCCAGGATAGCCAAGGCTACACAGAGAAACCTTGTCTCAGAATTTTTTTTTTTTTTTTTTTAGCTGAGGATTGAACCCAGGGCCTTGCGCTTGCTAGGCAAGCTCTACCACTGAGCTAAATCCCCCCCCCCAATTTTTTTTTTATTCTGTGTGTGTGTGCCTGCCCCACATGTGTGATCAGATCCCCTGGATCTGGAGCTGTAAGCAGTTGTGAGTTGTCTGGTCTGAGTGATGAGAACTGAACTCAGGTCCTCTGGAAGATCACCAGGCACTCTTAACAGCTGAGCCTTCTCTCCAGCCCTGGTTTTGGCTTTTTCAGACAGGGTCTCACTCTGTAAAGCAGACTAGCCTTGAGCTAGTTGTAGTCCTCCTGCCTCAGTGCTGAATTAAAGGCATGAACCACCTTATCTAGTTCATACATTGTTAGTGGGTGGAGAAACAGATAAATGGTAAACAAAAAACAGACAAGAGCCTGCTTTGCAGAACTGGCAGTATTTATCTAAACAGATACAGGTCTATACTATATCACCCAGTGATTCTGTCTCACATATATATTCAACAAAAATTAAATATCTGCAAGCCAAAAAATTGGTGTTAGAATGTTTGTTACAAGGTCTTTGATATATATGTTGCAGGGCAGTGGAAACGTGGAGATCAGAGGACAACTTTCGGGAATTAGTTTTCTCCTCTCACCGTGTGGGTTCTGGGTATTGAACTCAGGTCACTAGGCAGGGCAGTAGGTGCCTTTTCCTACCTAACCATCACTCCAGCCTTGGTTGTTGTGTTCTTGAAAGAAAGAATTATTCAGTCAAGAGACACATACATGGTTTTTTTTTTTCTTTTTCCAAATAGGGTTTCCCTGTGTAGCCCTGACTGTCCTGGAACTCACTCTGTAGCCCAGGCTGGCTTCAAACTTAGAGATCCCCCTGCCTCTGCCTCCTGAGTGCTGGGATTAAAGGTGTGTTCCGCCACCACTCCTCTCCTTATTAGTTTTGGATGATTGGCCTACCTTAAGCACATTTCTGGCCATCTTTCCCCCCTTAACTAACCTGTTTCTCTTCATCTACCCTTTGCCTCTGGCTTATTACCTTTCTTACTTCTGTATATCTTAATTTCACTGCTTCTCTATGTCTGTCTGTCTGGTGTCTGCCTGATCTCCTGTTCCAGGCTCATTCTCTCCTCCTCCTCTCCTTCTTCCTTTCTCTCCTTCTCTTAAGCCCAGATTTCTCCTCCTTCCATTTTCTCTGCCTGCCAGCCCTGCCTAGCCTTTCTCTGCCTAGCTATTGGCCATTCAGCTTTTTATTAGACCAATCAGGTGCTTAGGCAGGCAAGGTGAGACACCTTTGCTTCATTAAACAAATGCAGCATAAACAAATATAACACATCTTTGCATAGTTAAAATAATATTCTACAACAGCTAGGTTTTTAAAGCCTATGCTTTAAAATTATTTTTGATTATGTGTATGTGTGTGTCTGAGAGGTGTGTGGTGATATTTTATGTATGCTCTAACAAATAAAGCTTGCCTGAAGATCAGAGAGACAAAGGAATAAGCCACAGCCAGTTCTCACCTCACTGAAAAGCTGAAAAGAATGAGCTCCTGTCTTCTCCCACTTTACATTCCTCTCTCCGCCCAGCCATATCACTTCCTGTCTCCATCTTTCTAGCGCTGGGATTAAAGGCCTGTGAGTGTGCCTCCCAATTACTGGGAGCAAAGGCATAAGATCCCCAGTGCTGGGTTTAAGGCGTGTGACACCACTGTTTGGCCTCTATGGCTAACTAGTGGCTGGCTTTGCCCTCTGATCTTCAGGCCAGCTTTATTTGTTAGAGCATACACAAAGTATCACCACATTTCCCTTTTTTGTCTAAAATAAAAAAAGAAGGTTATAACTAAGAAAAACTATATACAATAAGTACAATAACTATATACAATATATACAAGCAACAAACACATCAACAATTGTCGAGTCCAACTGACAAATTCAGAGAAAAATACTCCATATCTATCCTATCTTGGTGAGTCCAAAACATTGTACCTAATTCATTTTCTATCCTAACTTGCATTATCAAAACTATCTTTTAATATCTCTCAACCTCATACACTTTACATTTCCTTGGTGAATTTCTTTTCTGACTGGTAACAAGGAAAACTATAAAGTCTTCAACTACATCAGAGTCCCGAGAAGGAAATAATATTACCTGAGTAAGCAGGAAGTGCAAGCAAGCGACTTCCAAAAGCATGAGAAATGACAGAAACAGCTGGCTGCCTGGACAGTCCCCCAAGGTTCCCAACTTTGGTTCTCCCAACATTGGGGCATCCATCTTTTGCCTATAGGCCTAGCAGACTGACAGACTTTTCCGTGAAGCAGGATTTTCTAAAGGACTGTCCTACTTTGTCTTAGCAAGGTTCAGCAGTCCTTTCTTTTGTGTCCTTTTTGCACAGCATACTGTCAGCAGCCACGGCAAGAGCACTTTCTTGCCCAGTGACTAACTTTTGCCACAAAGAAAGTAGACTCCACATGGAGTTCCTTTGATGTCTATCATCTTCTCTGAAGTAGATTGGTGCTGCTAGGAGCAGACATGTCTCATTGTCAAAAAAAAAAATAATCTATGTTATTAAAACATCTTAAATGCCATATTCTGTAAATCTCTGATGTGTTTGAAGATGACCTGTCTGTCTAAAATATATTTCTTTTTTTTAAAAAGATTTATTTATTTACCATGTATATAGTATACCTGCACATCAGAAGAAGGCACCAGATCTTATTACAGATGGTTGTGAGCCATCATGTGGGTGCTGGGAATTGAACTCAGGACCTCTGGAAGAGCAGCCATTGCTCTTAACCCCTGAGCCATCTCTCCAACCCTAAAATACATTTCTGATTGACTTTGAAAACATACTTAACATGACCACAAGTTTGATTGTAATAGGTGACTACTAACCTGCATTTCCTTATTATCCTAAATAGTTGGTAATAATAATTTTCACAGGGAGGTGGTGGCATATGCCTTTAATTCCAGCACTTGGGAGGCAGAGGCAGGTGAATCTCTGTGAGTTCAAGCCCAGCCCAACCTGGACAGTGAGTTCCAGGACAGGCTCCAAAACTACACAGAGAAACCCTGTCTTGAAACACTTCCCTCAAAAGTTTCAAGAACTAGAAGTTTAAATTACATTGTTAAATAAGATGTATAGGTACAATACCTTGAACAGGAATAGAAATATATGGACAGTATGTTCTAATAAAAATTTCAACCTTGTATCAATATACATATACAAGATCCATATCAATGTAAAATATTTAAAACTAGTACTTGCTTTTTAGGTTTAAAAGCAGATTCAATAATCTATCTTTTTATCCTATTTCTTTATCCCCCCTGTTTCTTTTCAGAATAGATTCAATAATATACCTTTATATCCTATCATATCTATATTCCCCTTTTTCTTTTCAAAACAAGAACCTTGAATCTAAAATCCTTTGTTCAGCTTTTTTTTCCCTGACCATTACCAATAATAACTTATAACCAATCCCCCAAACAATGATAAATATCCATAACCCATAGAATGACCAAAAACCACCCACCCCACCTCTTGGGAATGTGGGCATTGTGTTCTTAAATTTACTTCCTGCTGTCTGGGGGCAACTGCATCTTTAGGGGGTCCTGAAAAGAAAAAAATTGGATAATTGTCAAGTCCTGGAAGAGCTAACTGTATTTTTGTTGCCTAGTCTCTGTGTAATGGGAAAGTGTAGGACTTGTCTCAAGTCCTGGGTAGAATAGTCTGTAAGGTTGGATCATCTCAGCTAGCCACCTCGTGTTTGTCCTGAGCAGTTTGTAGTCCAAAGTCAATCTTTCGGTGGTGTGTGTCAGCTTAGTGGCATTATCATAATACATGTGGAATCATTGTGGGGCGCCATCATCCTTTTGGATACTTCAAAGGTTACTGTTAGGCATGGTCATGGTTTGTTGCAGAAAACCCCGTAAACATTTTAAATGTCACATGCAGCAGATCTCAAAGAGGTTAAGGGATCAATATTTGTTATGTTCATCTAGAGTACAAAGACTTAATTCCTAGTTACCTGATAGAGATTCAAACCTAAAATCATGTACAGGAAGCTAGATGAAGCCTTTTTCTAGAATTAGTACTCTGTATGACCATTAATATGACAAAAAGTTTAACATATATTAATCTTATAAATTTGGGGAAAATATTTATACTTTAAGAAAAGCTCTGAAGAGTTAAGATAAAACCAAAAGATTATGAAATTAGTGGCAATAAAACAGTCCTTTAATTTTGGTTTTTCTTCTGTCCCATATCAGGTGGCTCTTCTGATGTGAGACAGAGATTTTGGATTTTCCTTTAGCAAGCATGTTGGGTTTAGAGGAGCGAGCCACACTCCAACTTTAATTGGACTGAGACTACAAAAGACCATTTTCATTATGTCTGTGGAGATCCCCAAAACAAACATTTGGGATTTATAAAATTTTATTTTGTTGAAGATGTGATATAGCAATAGGGCAATTTATTCTTTTTTTTTTTTTTTTTGGATGATTTGTCCTTTTTCTTCAGATGTCTCATTTGTCTAGTGGTCTTCAGATTCCTTAGCTGGATTCCTTCATTTTCCTGAAAAGACAAAAACAAATCCCCACCCCAACCTGAACTTTGGGGAAGTTCTCTTTTGGCAAGTTATATCTTGGTCAAATGAGAAACATTTATTAATCTTATACATTAATTTAAATTGCATGGTCATGCTGGCTGATGAACTATCACCTCTTCTAATTAAGAGGTCTCTCTTGTTCAGATAGAACCTTTATCAATTGTGATGGTATCCGTAGCTTATCTTCTTCTATAGAAACAAAAGCAAATCCTCGCCCCCAATGTTAACGCATATCCTGGCTTCATTCTGAGGTTTAAAGTATACTGGCTGATTTAATTCTTTAGTTTTTTCTATTATCCAATGTCTCTCCACAGCTGTTGTTCCTTGCTCATTAGCACTGAGAAAATTCAAAGTTAATAAAACATTATGCAGTCTATTTCTGGGGGTCTTTATTACCCCTTTCTGTTTATTTAGCATATCCTTTTGAGTTCGATTTGATCTTTCTATGATTGCTTGGCCTGTAGGATTATGTGGTATACCTGTAATATGCTTTATATTGGCATGAGCAAAAAACTGTTTCATTTTACCAGAGACATATGCTGGAGCATTGTCAGTTTTAATTTGTACAGGTATACCCATGATGGCCATAACTTCTAGCAAATGTGTGAACAGAATCAGCCTTTTCAGAACTCAAAGCAGTCGCCCATTGAAATCCTGAATAAGTTTATCAATAGTGTGGTGTACATATTTTAATTTTCCAAATTCTACAAAATGAAACACATCCATCTGCCAGATTTCATTCTTTTGAGTACCCTTCGGGTTACTTCCTGCAGGTATTGGAGTCTGGTTGTATAAAGAACAAGTAGGGCCGGGTGGCAGCGGTGTACGCCTTTAATCTCAGCACTCAGAGGCGGAGCCAGGTGGATCTCTGTGAGTTCAAGGCCAGCCTGGTCTACAGAGCGAGATCCAGGACAGGCACCAAAACTACACAGAGAAACCCTGTCTAAAAAAAAAAAGCAAAAAACAAAACAAACAAAACAAAAAACAAAAAACAAAAAACCCCAAACAAACCAAAAACAAAGTAGGACATTTCCTTATAATTTTCTTGGTTTGTTGCCAAGTGTTGGAAAAATCTTTTTTCAAACCTTTACTATTGACATAGTGATTTATTTATTTATTTATTTATTTGTTTGTTTGTTTGTTTATGGCAAGAATCTTAAAGAGTTCTTATTAATGAAGTCAAACCTGAGGCCAGTTATTGGGGTGATTGCTGGAAGATCAGAGAAGCAGAACAAGCCACAGCTTTCTCACCTCGACAGTTCCTCAGGTGATCCTTTTTCCTCAGGCTGGAAGCTTCTGAGTCCTCCTCCACATGAATCTCCGCTGAACTGTGTTGCTCCAAAGCCTGAATGCTTAACCCACCAAATGCTTAACTAACTACATGGTTTATTCTCCTTTAATTCCTGGTCCTCATGCCTTATATACTTTTCTCTTTCTGCCCCCACTCCTTGGGATTAAAGGTTGGGTTTCTGGGATTAAAGGAGTGGGTCACCATGCTTAGCTGTTTCTAAAGTGGCCTTGAACTCAGAGATCCACCTGGCTCTGCCTCCCAAGTGCTGGGATTAAAAGCGTGTGCTACCACTGCCCAACTTCTGTTAGGTCTTACTCTTCCTATTTTCTAGCCACCATTTTTGGCTTTGTTCTAGTGGCTGTCTGCTCTCTGACCCCAGATATGTTTATTTCGGGGAACACACAATATTTCAGGGAACACAATACCCACCACATTTGTTCATTTATTGTTTTCTGAGACAGGGTTTCTCTGTGTAGCCTTGGCTGTTCTGGAACTCCCTCTGTAGACCAGGTTAGCCTCCAACTCACAGAAATCTGCCTGCCTCTGCTTCCCAAGTGCTGGGATTACAGACATGTGCTGCCCCCACCACCACCTGTCTTGACATGGTGTTTTTAATGAAATTCTGAGGCCTCCAGCACATTTCCTATCAATAGTTGATCAATTTATTCATTACCTTGTGTTAGTTAGAAGACCTGGCAGACCTGTATGGGATTGGATGTGTGTTATACATAAGGGATGATTCCTATTCCTGATTATTTCTTGTAACTGAATAAGTAATGAAGTTAATTATGACTTATCAGTAATAAATTCAGCAATTTCAATGTGTAAAACAACTCTTTCTGCATACTAAGAGTCAGTAACTATGTGAAGAAGTTCTGTAAAATCCATTAATACTATCAGAATAGCATATAATTCTGACTTTTGGACAGAATCATGAGGGTTTTGAGCCACTTTACTTAAATTTTCTGATTTGTAACCAGCCTTTCCTGATTTATTTGCATCAGCATAGAATGTAGGGGCTCCAGATATTGGTGTTCTCCATACAATGTGAGGAAGTATCGAGTTAGTTCTCTTTATAAATTGAATTCTCTTGCTTTTGGGATATTAGTTGTTAACCTCTCCTAAAAAAATTACTTCGAGCTCTTTGCTAAGGTTCCCTTTCTGCCCATATCTGTCAATTTCATGATTAGTAAAAGGTACTATAATTTCTATTGGTCTATTCCTGCTAATTGATGACATCCCAATTTTCCTTTTAGAAGAAACACAGAGACCTTTTCCATATAAGTTTTTATTTTTATTTATTTATTTATTTATTTATTTATTTATTTATTTATTTATTTATTTTTTGGAGCTGAGGATCGAACCTAGGGCCTTGTGGCAAGCACTCTACCACTGAGCTAAATCCCCAACCCCAAGTTTTTAATTTTTTACTGTTTATGTGGTAAACGGATCCATTCTAAGATATTATCTTCACCCTGCATTAATATTCCTGTATAGAGGGTAAAATAAGCAGAATGCAATCAAGCTCTGGATCCAAACGATCTACGTGTGCCTCCGGTAATTTCTTTTCTACCGAAGCCAATTCTTAGTCAGCTTTAGCTGATAATTCTCTTGTGCTATTTGAGTCCTTGTCGCTATTTAAGGTTTTGAACAAGTTAATCAGTTCGTAATCGTCCACTCCAATAGGAAATATCTCCTAGCAATCTTTGAAAGTCATTAAGAGTCCCTAATAGATCTCTCCTAATTTGCACCTTCTGGGGTCTTGTTTTTGTAGGCTTATTTTATAACCTAAATAATTAATAGACTCTCCTCTTTGTATTTTTTCAGGAGCAATTTGTAATCTCCAACAAGGCAAAATTTTCTTTACTCCTTCAAACATTTTCTCTAAAGTATCAACATTTGAACCAGCTAGTAAGATGCTGTCCATATAATGGTAAACTATAGATTGAGGAAATTGTTTACATATCATTCCCAACAGCTGTCACACAAAATATTGGCACAGGGTGGGGCTATTTAACATTCCCTGTGGGGGAATTCTCCATTGCTATCTTTTAACAGGCTGAGAATTATTATAAGTAGTCACGGTGAGGGCAAATTTTTCTGTCTTTTTCTTTTAAAGGTATAGTGAAGAAAGTCTTAAATTGATAACTATAAGAGGCCATTTTCTAGGTAACAGAGAAGGCAAAGGAATTCCAGACTGTAGAGAACCCATTGGCTGAATCACCATAGTAACAGCTCTTAGATCGGTCACCATTCTCCATTTTCTAGATTTATTTTAATAACAAATACAGGAAAATTCCAAGGACTGATAGATTCTTCAATATCCTGAGCATTTAGCTGCTCCTGTACCAGCTGTTCAAAGGCCTGCAGTTTTTCTGATGTCAAAGGTCATTGTTCCACCCAGAGAGGTTTGTCAGTTAACCATTTTAAAGAAGGGCTGTTGGTGCCTTTGAAAGATCAGCTGTTGTACCCTGTTCTTGTACAACCTGAATGGTTGGTGACTATTCTTTATAATATTTTCTAACATTTTCCCCCAGAAACATATGTTAGTTTATGGTTTGTTCCTGAGATAGGAGGAAGGTTAATCTGGGTATTCCATTGCTGTAAGAAATCACATCCCCATTGCTATATTGACAACATATGGCTTTAATTTTCCTCTGTCCTTCTGGTCCTATACATTCGACCCCTTGCACTCTGTTTTGTCATTCCAATCCCTAAAAGCAGAACACTTACCTCCTGAAGAGGCCAATTTGGATATCAAGATTCTGGTGCAATTATCCTTTTTCTCTCTTCTTTGTCAGCATTGACTCCAATATCTGGCTCTGGGTTTTTATTATTAAGACCAATTAGGATTTGTGCTACAGTGGGGTGTGTGCATGTGAGTGTATGTGTGTGGGGGTGTGTACATGTGTGTCTGAGTGGATGTGTGCATGTGAATGTAGGTGTGTGTCTGAGTGGGTGTGTGCATGTGAGTAGGTACCTTCAGAGGACAGAGGTGTCATCAGGTCCTCATAGAGCTAGAGCTAAAGGCACTTGTGAGCTGACACACATGGGCACTGGGAGCTGCACTTGGCCCTCTGCAAGAGCAGGAAGTGCTCTTAACTGCTGAGCCATCTCTCCAGCCCTCCCCACCCCCCCCCCCATGTTTGTTTTCCCAGACAAGGTTTCTCTGTGTAGCCCTGGCTGTCCTGGAACTTGCTTTGTAAACCAGTTTGGCCTCTTCCCTCTGCCTCTGAGTACTGGGATTAAAAGCATGCACTACTACTGCCAGGCACTATTTATTTTTTTATATATGAATATTTACTTGCCTGTGTGTATGTGTGTATGTGTACCACATGCATGTCTGATGTCCAAGGAGGCCAGAAGAGGGTGTCATATCTCCTAGCATAGGAGAAACAGCTAGTTGTGAGTTGACATGTGGGGTCTGGGAAGTGTAGTCCAGTCCTCTAAATGCTTTCAACCTCTGAGTCATCTCTCCAGTCCACTAATTACCTTATTTTTGAGACAGGATCTCTCTACGTGGGCCTCGATGGCCAGGAACTCTGCATGTAGATTAGGCTGGCCTCAAACTCACAGAGATCTGCCTATCTCTGACTCCTGAGTGCTGGATTTAAAGGCACGTACCACTATACCTGGCTCCCCTAATTTTTCTTTTCTAATTACATTTATGCTGTGTGAGCACGTGTGCACAGGTGGCATTATACGGATGTGGAGGTCAGAGGACAACCTGCAGGAGTCCTTTCTCTCCTATCACGTGGGTCCTGGGGATTAAACTGGGGTGTCAGGTTTAGTGGCAAGCATCTTCACATAATGAGGCCTGTTATGGTTTATTTTATTTTATTATTTTTTAGTTTTTTGAGACACGGTTTCTCTGTGTAGCTTTGTACCTTTCCTGGAACTCACTTGGTAGCCCAGGCTGGCCTCGAACTCACAAAGATCCGCCTGCCTCTGCCTCCTGAGTGCTGGGATTACAGGCTTACGCCGCTGCCGCCACCACCACCACCAGCCCTGGTTTATTTTTAAGTTAGCATACAAAACTATGGGTTTCCTTAGGATATTTTCAAACATATACATCATTGTGCTTTGTTCATGTTCATGCTCCCTCTTTACCCTTCTTGGGCCACCTCCCCTTTCCTTGGTCTCCTCCCTCTTGGCTCCTTGTGCTTTAACAGGTTGTTAGGTAATCTTAGCACTTGAGAGGCTACACAGAGAAACTCTATCTCAAACCCCCCCCCCCCCCCCACACACACACAAAGTCAGGCGGTGGTGGCACACTTCTTTTAGTCCCAGCACCTGGGAGGCAGAGGCAGGAAGATCTCTGTGAGTTCAAGGCCAGTCTGGTCTACAAAGAGATTTCCAGGACAGCCAGAACTGTTACACAGAGAAACCCCGTCTTAGAAAAAAACAAAACAAAACAAAATTGTTTTGTTTTGTTTTGAGGGAAATTGGAGAGATGGTTCAGTGATTAACAATGTGTTCTGCTCTTGCAAAGGACCCAAGTTTGATTCCCAACACCCAACACTTAGCGTATCTGACAGACTCATTTGTGAACTGGGATGTACACAAGGTTAACAGTTCGACCTCACATTTGGTGAGAGCAGTCCATGTACCAGAAACACCTGAATTCCACTAGTGTCATGTCATGATTCAGGATTTTAAATTCTAGAAATTGTTGATGTTTTTTGAATTCAGCTGTCCATTCTTCTTGGCTGTGTGTGTGTGTGTGTGTGTGTGTGTGTGTGTGTGTGTCTTCATCTTGGCATTCCATTCTTCTCCACATCCCTCTATTAAATGCCAGTCTACCATTGAGAGGTATGAACTTAGTTACTCTTCAAGAATAACTGTTTCAGCTGCTGTTCCATTGCACATCAGAAGTCATCGGCCCACTTCCTGTTCAGCTGCCTTGGAAGAAAAGAGCACTGTACCTTTTCCAGATTGCAAAGGCCACTTCAGGGATGGTGCCATATTGTCCTTGCTTCAGAAGATGCCTTTTGTTAAAGCCACAACCACACTTGTCTTGGCAAGAATCGGTAGTCCTTTGTTTCATGTCCATTTTGTCCTGTTTGTCAGCAGTTGATTCAAGGATACTTTATTGTCCAGTGGCTAAATTTTGCCACAATGAAAGTTAACTCCAGGGGTTGGGGATTTAGCTCAGTGGTAGAGCGCTTGCCTACCAAGCACAAGGCCCTGGGTTCGATCCTCAGCTCTAAAAAAAAAAAAAAAAAAAAAAAAGAAAGTTAACTCTATATGTAGTTTCTTCAATGCCCATATTTTCTTTGAAGTAGATTGGTACTGCCAAGAGCCGACATATCTCATAGTCATAACAAAAAAGAAAAGTTTTCTAAGTTATTAAAACATTTTAAATCCCATATCCTGTAGATCTCTGAAGGGTTTGAAGATGACCTGTCTATCTAAAATATATCTGCTCGATCTTGAAAACATACGTAATATGATTACAAGTTTGACTGTAATGTCTAACTACTGACTTTCATTTCTTTATATCCTGATAGTTGGTAATAATAACATTCAAGGATAGGAAATTGCATTACATTGTTAAATGAACTGTATAAGTATAATATCTTGAGCAAGATTAGAAATATATGTATAGCATTTTCTAAAAATATCAATCTCAATATATATAATTTGTATACAATATAAAAAATCCAATCCAATATAAAGTATTTAAAACTAGTAACTGTCTTTTTCTTTTTTTCTTTTCTTTTTTTTTAAACAAGCACCTTAAATCTAATCTGCTTTGCCTAGCCTTTTTCCTAACCCTTAGCAACAACTTGTAACCAACCCTCCTAAACAATTAAAATTATCCCAGACCCCAAACCCATTAAAAGACCAAAAAAACCACCCACCTCACACCACCTCTTTGGGAATGTGGGTGTGGTATTCTTAAAATTGCTTCCTGTTGGGTATGGGCGAAGGTATCTTTATTCTGAAAAAAAAAAAATTGGGGGTTAACTGTCAAATTCTAGAAAAGGTAACTATATCCTTCGTTATCCATAATGCCAAAGTTAAGGGTTTATCTCAAGTCCTTATTCAAGTAGTCTTTGAAACTGGATCATCTCAGCTAGCCATCTCAGAATTGCTCTGAGCACTCTGTAGTCCAAAGCTGATCTGTAGATGATGTTTGTCAGCTTAGTGATATTATTATTGTCCACGTGGAATTATTCTTGTGGTGGGGCCCCATCTTCTTCCTGGAGACTTCAGCTGATGTTAGGTCTGGCCGTGATTTCCTGCAGAAAACTGATTAAGAGACTCGAACACAAAGACATGTATAGGCAGCTAATTGAAGCCTTTTTTCTAGAATTAGTACTCTACATGACCATTAATATCTTAACAAAGTTTAATATATATATATATATATATATATATATATATATATATAAATCTTGTAAATTTGATATAAAATTCATACTTTAAGAAAAGTTTAAAGAATCAGAATAGAATTAACGAATTGAGATTAGTAATAAGATAGTCCCTTAATTAATTTGGTTTTTCTTCTGTCTGGGTGTGTGCCATCATGCTGGGCTCTCATGTGTGTGTGTTTTTTTTTTTTTTTTTTTTTTTAAAGATTTATTTATTTATTATGTATACAGAAGAGGGCGCCAGATCTCATTGCAGATGGTTGTGAGCCACCATGTGGGTGCTGGGAATTGAACCCAGGACCTCTGGAAGAGCAGCCAGTGCTCTTAACCTCTGAGCCATCTCTCCAGCCCCTCATGTGGTTCTTTGAGCAGAGGATCGAACCCAGGGCCTTGAGCTTGCTAGGCAAGCGCTCTACCACTGAGCTAAACCCCCAGCCCCTCATGTGGTTCTTATAAGCAGTTTCTTTAGAAACGAGGAGTGGCTCTTTATTGCTAAGCACAGAATAGTCCTGGCAACCTTGGGTCAGTTGGTTTTGGTAGCAGGAATTGACCCGGAGGTGTCTTCCAGCTGCTGGAGTATCTCAGTTTAGCACAGAGCAGGTGCTGAATAATTTCAGTAACTGCTTATTGGAATTATGGGGGGAAATCACAATGGAAGCTAGGATTTTTAGCTATAAATTATGATCTGCTGATCACTGGCATACTTAATAGACACAGAAAGTAAAATAATGTACCCTTGGCTAGGCAGCATGGCCCTGGAACAGGGCTGGCTTTGTCTAGCATCTCAGGACCTAATCGCTATTACTCACTCCGTGGGCACAGCTGGCTGTCAAGGCAGAGCTTTCGCCTTCTGCATCCTGGATCACAGCACAGCGCAGCGTGCTCATCCAGTTACCGATGCCGGCAACACTGTGCCGATTCCTTACCTTCCAGCTTCCCTGGTAGATGACTTTAGTAGTTGAATTTTTAGCCATTTCCAAGGTGCTGCAGCACTTCCGACAACTTTGTAATCACCTGAGTCCCGGTAAAACCTTTCCTACGTCAGACCCTTTCTGTTCACGGCAACCTACTCGGCCAAACGTAAGACACCGACAAGCAGCCGTAAGTACAGTCGCTTCTGCTTCCCCAACCTCCCTCCCAGGCCTCCCCATAAACACTCAATGCAGTGATACTTTTTGTTTTGTTTTTCGAGACAGGGTTTCCCTGTGTAACCCTGGAACTCACTCTGTAGATCAGGCTGGTCTCCAACTTTTTTTTTTTTTCCCCAGTGTTTTTTACTTTCATCCCTAAGCTTGTAAGGTCTTGTAGCTGGTTTTTTCATCTCCAGATATATAAGAAATTGGCAATTATTATTGTTTCAGAAGAAGAGGAAGCCAGGTTTCAAGGGACCAAGGGCTTTCCTAGAGTCCAAGGTTCTAGCTGACTCAAGATCTCATGTTCTTCTTATTTTTAAATTAAATTTATTTTAATTTTATGTGTATAGGTGTTTTGCCTGCCTATATGTCTGTGTACCACATGCATGCAGTTCCCACACAGGCCAGAAGGGGGCATCAAATTCTCTGGAACTGAAGACAGTTGTAAATTGCCATGTGGGTCTGGGAACTGAACCCAGGTCCTTTGGAAGATCAGCTAGTGCTCTTAACCACTGAGCCATCTCCCCAGGCCAAGATCTCACGTTCTTATCAATTATCTGTGGGCTAGGGGGGTGGCTCAGTGGTAGAATGCTCATCTAGCCTGCTCAGGACCCTGGAGCTAGCTTTTCAGTGCTACAGGAGAATGAAAACAATACTGCCCATGTTGATGGACTTGGATTTATGAGTAGGAACAATCCTCTCATATTTGGTTCTTGGCTCTGGATTGCCAACGCTGCTGCCCCTAACATTTCCAAAAATTTCTACTTTGGCTTATTGGGTATGAGATATATCCAAGATATATTATATCAATATAGAATTAATTAGTATAATTAATTAATATAAATAGTTATGACATAATAAAAGGGGAAGTGATTATGCTAAGTATAATTAATTAATATAAATAGTTATGACATAATAAAAGGGGAAGTGATTATGCTAAGTTTATTTATTATTTTTCAAGATTGATTGATTATGTATACAGCATGTATGACCAGAAGAGGGCACCAGATCTCATTACAGATGGTTGTGAGCCACCATGTGCTTGCTGGGAATTGAACTCAGGACTTCTGGAAGAGCAGCCAGTGCTCTTAACCTCTAAGCCATTTCTCCAGCCCAGTTTATTTATTATTAAACAAAAAGTTTTTGTTTTACATGATTTATTTAACCATCACTAGGAATAAAGTACATATTCTTCAGAACTTACAATTTTTGAAAACGCCAACATTTTCCTCCCCTATTGATATTAAACATGTGCTATACTATGTATAGCCTCAGGATCATTCCCCATCATAGTTTTGCTATCACAAATAACAAAATGTGTTCTAAACTGCTACCAGAATGATGCTAAAGTCAAGTCTGGCATACATTCTTGTTTTGTAATGCATGTACATGTTTATAGGCATTGGGACTGCAAGTACCTTGCCTGGTTTTTACTGTGGATTTTTGGTATCAAACGCAGCTCTCATGTTTTTGAGGCAAGCATTTCAGTGACTGGGCTCTCTCCCCCAGTCCCAGTGTATAGCCTTGAAACCACCTGCACTTAGAAGATTCCAGAAGAATCATGCAAACATGAGCTCTCTTTGGAAAAGTAGAAAATGTCAGTTGTAGACTCTTGGCTAATAGTCCTTGGAGTGTTCTGTGGTGGAATGATGAAGCATGGTTCTGTAACATGTATTCATTATTACTATTAGTTTGTGGTGTTGGGGACTGTCCAGGCCCTTTCCCAGGCCAGTCAAACACTGCACCATCGAGCTACGTCCCTAGTTATATGTATATATTTTGTTTGTTTGTTTTTGAGCTGA